>NC_137875.1:6771438-7096438 GCF_963924005.1 Protomyctophum bolini | reverse complement strand
TAAATGTATTCCCCACGCAGAAGGGTAGAATGCTTGAGATACCGTCCAGATGTCTGGGGTATTGTGGCACCATCCCCAGTCGTTGCTTAATCTGAAAAGAACACTCGCTTGACCTAGTTACGGTCGGGGTGCTCAGCAACTTAGCCCAATTATTATATAAAGTCTGTATAGAGCCAAAATATTTGTCTTTTACTCTCCTAACCGTGCACTGCAGGAGAAAATGGTGCATTTAGTCCTTTGTAAACTCTATGTACTTTTTAGAGACGCAAGATATAATCGGTAGTGTATTGAAACCGGCCATATCAAAGCATTTTCACCGATATTGATGAAGCAATAAGATGTGACTGTGAATGGCTTTGTACTCACAGAGCAGCCAGTCTGCCTGTCTGTCTGCCTGTCTCTTTAAGAGCGTCACATGTTAGTGGGGACGGACGGACGGGGGCTTCCCATCTACTTTCACCAGCAAAGATAAATAAATCAGCAATGAGTTCAATATAAATATAATATAATAATGTAATGTATCAGTATCGGCTGCAAATAATCAGAGATCGGATATCGGTCATCATTTCAATATTGTGCATCTCTGATTCTTTTGAATGGCCATAATGATGACCAGAGCTATTGGGAGAACCTGAACGAAGAATATTAATATGGCCTAATATTCAATAAAGCGATAACCACAGGAACAATGCGGAAGGTGGTGAAAGGTTCCAAACACGACTACAGTACAGTACAGTACAGTACAGATTATTGAATCCTCATAATGGGTGTTGATGAAAGCATGCATGATAAGCGAGCCCCGTAATGCGTTCAGCAGCAGTTCTCAAAGGAACCCCCGGGGTCCCTGAGGGGGGTTCAAAGGATCTCCAGCTAAATTATTGATAGTGGGATCAATATCAAATGGACCCTTACAAGTTACAAGGTCTGAAACTCGGAGTGTACAAACTTTCGGTTCTCTGAGTTCTGGGGGTCCACAGCCCCGAACCACTGCCTTTGATAACAAGAAACAACAACATTCTTCCCGTGGGCTCATCTTATCTTATATCAGTCTGCTGAAATTCACCATCATTAAAACAGTACAACTCTACTTGAAAGGTAAAAAGTCCCACTCTGTGTTGTGTTTTGAGAGAGAGAGAGAGAGAGAAAGAGACAAATGTATTCCCATTGGAGCATTTTCTTAGAGCATGCTTGCATTTTGCTAATTTAAGAAAACACAACAACCCCTTCCTTCAATCAACCTTTCTCTCCTAAACTGTAAAATTAATTAATTCAAGTTTTAATTAAACTCATTTTCAGTGTCGTTGAGTAATACAATATCATATAAAAAGGAACGTCACAATAAATCAGAAGATCAGGAAAAGAAAAACAAAGGGTATACATATTAATTACATAGGTTACAAATAGAAGCCAAGACAAATTTCAAAACGATCTAAAAACTGAATAGAATACTACAGAATAGTGTAGTAATTGTGTAGTTTGTGGGTCATTCCATATATTGGGCCACAGAAGCCAAAAGCAGATATACCAAGTTCAGAGTTGACTTGATCTGGTGTGGTAGGGTTCAGAAATTATGAGATGTGTTTAGGACAATCTCCAAGCATGGCTTTATACTAGAACAGGTGCCGATGCAGTGGTCGTAGGCAACCATTCTACGTCTGCCATAGATCACAGCACGGACACAACGCTTGGCTCATCAAAGAGATTGAGACAGGCCTGGGCCGTGGCTCAGCGGTCCAGGCACCTTGGCTCAGGGTAAGCCAGCGTGTCGCGGGTCGAGTTACTCAATATAGTTGTACATGCCCAAATTTGTGCATGCACAACTTCCTGGTCTCAATTGCGCATGTTTCTTTCCTTCCAGGGAGCAACATGGAGTCCACCGTACGGTCTTCGCTTCCTAACCTTATTTAATTAACCTTGGTCAAATAAAGGCAAAAAGAAAGCCCCAAAAAATATACTTTTGGGGGATTGAGAGACAGGATTTTCAACAACCGATAACAGCATGAGAGAAAGATTATCAAACACAAATATCAGATATTCTACATTTCCCAAAAGGAAATACATGTACAGTATTTAATTTCCAACAAAATCCCCCACCGGCCATGACAAATGAGCAGGGGGGTATCAAAATCAGAGGCATGGATTTCCCCTCCATTCGAACCCAGTCTAAAACGAAGGCCATTACATTCAGGGGCCCATTTTGGGAAACCGACTCTTTATAATTCCACCGCACGTGGAGCTGCTGCTACAGTCAGATGATTAATTTAAATGGGGGGGGTGTAATATTTCACTTGTTCAGGCATGAAAGTTGCGTTTTCCCCCCACAAATCTCGCCGGCCGGCCCTTTCAGGAAACCGTACACTTCACCGACCACAGCCGCCTGGTGGGAGGGACCACGTGCGCTGCCACTCACCCGCTCAGTGTGTGCGTGACCCCGTGGGCACCCGTGAGCCCATTATTAATTGTCATACAATTAGCATTCCCCCTCTCCCGTTCCAGGGTCCGACGCTGACCTCTCTCGCCGCCATAAAACTGTCTGTGCACCCCCCCCCCCCCCCCAGCAGCAACAACAAGGCCCTCAGCTGCTGTTTGGCCGTCCCCCAAGCAGAGGGGGACCTCTCGGTTCGAGAACAAGACTTGTGAGCCCCAGAGTGGACCGGGGCCACACACACACACACACACACACACACACACAGCAAGACAAAATGGCTCCTGTTCACTCACCCTTTTGCCTTCTTTGCCTGGCTTCCCCTGCGTTCCCGCTTCTCCCTGGAGGGGAGACAAGATGTGTCGCAGAGAGTTAGGTGGTACTTGTAACATCGTTAGGGACCGACCGTAGGAAACGAGTTTAACGGCTTGTTGCCTGTAAAAGTGGTAGCCGACAGATGTTCAAGCCACATGTTCCACAGTATGTATACACAAAATGGCCAGGAAATAAGGCAAAACCGTTGAGTCAACGCCACTTTGTGCTCTCTGAGACGAGCACGTTTATTCTGTAGCGGGGAAAGTGTGTTGCGCTACGTTTTATTATATATTGAGATATTGAGTATTTTAATTTCATTGTTCTATTCCGCTGATTATAATGTGTCAGATACATATATTTGTGTGCTCGTTTCAGAATGTCTGAATGGATGGTCGACAATATGATGATGAAATGACAAAATATATAATATTAATAATAATCGTAATAATAACTAGAAAAGTCACAATTTTGAAAATTTGTGGTGTGTCTTCTGTCCTTCAAGGGAATTCATGTCTTTATAAACGATTGTAAAGCCAATTAGCTAACGTATGCAAAGCTCAGCCAATCACAGCGGAAGTTAGATCACTCCGGAATAGCCAATTAGCTACTTCAAAACGTTATGCAAAGCTCGGCCAATCACAGCGGAAGTTAGATTACTCCAGAATGGTCTGACTATAGTTATAAACGATTGTAAAACATAGATTGGTTACATACTGTAACCAACAAACAGCCAATTAGCTGCTACAAACGTTATGCAAAGCTCGGCCAATCACAGTGGAAGTTCGATTCGATTATTCGATTACTCCGAGTGTGCACTAATAATAATAATAATAAATGCTTGGGAGCACATTCCCAATCTTTGTAAATAAGTAAAAATCACACCTGTGTGAAGTGAGGGGCACTCTTATCATCTTAAGATGATTAGGTGATGTAATGATGTAAAACAAACGTTAATTTCTCTTCATTGTCAATGGCGTTTTTAAAACAAACATTGACCTAAAAACAAACATTAAACCTGTATATAGGAGGAGCTAGCGCCCCTCAAAAGTAATTACACCACAAACCAAACCAAACAACTTGCCGTTTGTTAAAGAAATAACAAGTTTGAGGAACGAGTATGTTTAGTGTTTTAGAGTTAAATTGGTCTTTAACATGGTTTTTAACTTGTTACGCTGTCTCCTTTCTGTGGTTGAAAAAATATTAATGTTTAAATGTACCTGATCTCCCTTGAGACACTCTCGCTCCACCTAAAAAATAAAAACACAAAGGTTGTGATTGCTGTAGGTCTGAATTCACATGCACAGTAACAGTCAACGGAACCAGCTGTAAACAGTGTGTCGCACCCCTCGATGCATCCATCTTTAGGTGGTGATTAAACGTCATTGATTTGGAACGTTATAACTGATTGCTTCTTCTTAACACAGAACATAAAGCGTGGGTGTCTCTATCCACTATCCAGTGAATCTGTTCCTCCTTTACAATTAGTACTTTACTTTGTTTATTTGAGAGGGAAAGAATCAGAATCAGTACAGCAGCGGTTCTCAACCTCTGGGTCGGGACCCTCAGGGGGTCACCACATGATTATTTTTTTCCAATGGCCACATTGTTAAATCATTTAAGAAAGAGGCCAACAAAATTAAAATAGCCTATCAACAAAAGCTTTCACAATATTTATCTGTGGAACCGAGTCAAACTAAATGCCTCAACTCCAACAAGTGCTTGTCAGTGTGGGTTCAAATATGATTAGTGGGGGGGGTGGGTCCCCAGTTGAAAATTATTAGTGTGGGGGGTCCCCAATTAAAATATGATTAGTGTGGGGGGGGGGTCCCCAATTCAAAATGATTAGTGTGGGGGGTCCCCAATTAAAATATGATTAGTATGGGGGGTCCCCAGTTCAAAATGGTGTGGAGGTCCCCAGTTCAAAATTATTAGTGTGGGGGGTCCTGTAAAGGTTGAGAACGACTGAAGGAAGCATAAATACTGTATTATAAGGTTAATTTAAAGAAAAAAACAATCGTGTATTCCCATGGATGCATTGTATCAAAAATAATCCCATTGAATTGAACGGTGGTGAAATTAGAATCAGAATTGAATGTGACTCTGCTGTGTGAGGTCAGGAACCCTTAATAAACACTCTGCTCAGCTGTCATGAGGTGGCCCATCCTTGGCCTCAAGGACCTCGAGTGTCGTTAAGGTCATGTTATTACAACTCCTCGGACACCTTGCCGGCTACTAGCGACAAAGAACAGACACAGTCGTCTGTCTGTCTGTCTGTCTGTCTGCAGGGCCACACAAGGCATGGGCACGCACGCACCACTTACACGCACGGACGCACGCACCACTTACACGCACACACGCACGCACCACTTACACGCACACACGCACGCACCACTTCTCAGCTTTCAAATACAAGCCAAATATCATTTTGGCATCCGACGGTCAAATAATCTCAACTTCTTAGAAACAGCCGAGAATAGACATTCACGCCATTATTATGGAACATGAAAGACAGAGGCCTCTTTCAAAGTTAAGAAGAAAGAGGAGGTAAAAAAGAATCAGCTGTTTAATACCTTAGGGCTGACAGCCGTAAGATATTCACAGCAATGCCTATAAACAAGATTGAGAGCCATGACCTGTGACACCCTAAATAAAACTCTAACTAAAATCAGCCTCAATCTTCTGATAGTGTTTTAGGTGATAAATCAATTCTTATTGTTCGGCGCTACATCACTCGCTGGCCCGCGAGCAGAGAGGCTTGACCTTGGGTTACAAACCAAAACCATAAAATCCAAACTACGGAAAACAATCGCTGACATTCTGTGCTCACCATCGCCACAATGTTCACTGGCTGCGTTGCAATGTTCACTGGCTGCGTTGCAATGTTCACGGGCTGCGTTGCAATGTTCACTGGCTGCGTTGCAATGTTCACTGGCTGCGTTGCAATGTTCACGGGCTGCGTTGCAATGTTCACGGGCTGCGTTGTGAGAAAGGTTTGGCGAAGCAGACGCGGCCGTGCTCGCTCCTCGCGCGGGCGGCTACTACAGATGTCTGTCGTTTTGCTCGTCCTTATTAAATGTAAAATTAGCATGAGTGAATAGCTTGACGGATGGTGGCTGCACGCCAAGCGTACAGTAAGCTTTGTGTGTGTGTGACATAAAAGGGGCAGGCCACGAGCGATGGGGCACAGTGTTAGTATCACTCCGGTGCTGATTAAAACCGGCAGGTGGATCCCCTCATGATGCGTAGATAATTAGCCAACCACCCACAGTATACCTTTAATCTGCGCTGCTTGTCAACTCCCCTGCTACAACGCGATGGCGGGACCATGTGTGTATATACTGTATGTGCGTCACTACTGCATGCGTTAAGTATGTAAATATATACTGTATATATAAGTGTGCTTGGCATTTATATGGAAGAGTCCATAAAGGTGCAGGTGTGTGTGTGTGTGTGTGTGTGTGTGTGTGTGTGTGTGTGCATTTCTAGGTTATGCTCACGTTCCCCTGGGCTTACATTACATTAAGCAGTACAGAGGAGGAAGCTATAGTGGCATAACCAGCCCAATTATAACATCAGGATGCATCCATAAGGCATGGTACAGTAGCATGGATACCTCCAGGTGTACTGTATGGGATTAGAATGCAGAACACATGGTAGGGACGCCTCCAGGCATGAGATCAGAGTGGATGAATCAGGGTAAGTTACTTCCAGGTAGAATATCAAAACGTACACACGGACGGTAGCATGGACACCCTCCAGGGGTTCAATACGTCTCCTGCGGTGGTTCTCGACCTTTTCACGTTGGAAATCCCAAAGGAATGTACGGCCCGCCCACCTGGCTACGTGGGCCGTATGCATTCTCAGTGTTTTCTATTTGATCTCCGTTAAGACCACCTGAGGCCGGTTTCTACAAAAATGACTACTAAATCAGTAGTTCTTCTCACACTTTCAAGATAAAAGAAAATGTTGCACAAATAGCAGATGTACAAGCTTGCAGTGCAGCACGAAGTGGCGCGCTGTGAGCTTGTACATCTGCCAAAATGTAAAATGACAAGATGCTTTGCCGGGTTTTAGTGGATTAATGATCAATCAGACGACTGTGCTCAATGGAACTATAACACAATACACGTATTGGCCTCACAATGAAAACACAAGAGGAGAGGAAGCCATGAAAATGGAGACAGCGAGGAAAATAAACCAAGCTGACTGTGTGTGTGTGTGTGTGTGTGTGTGTGTGTGTGTGTGTGTGTGTGTGTGTGTGTGTGTGTGTGTGTGTGTGTGTGCGTTCGAGCAGCACTGCAGTTCTGTGACTCACCAGCCATCTCCTATACCTGTCACCTTCCATCCTCACCCCCCACTGAGCACATGGACGGATCCCTCCGCCTCCCCCCCCGGCTCCCTGACAGGCGGCTCCTTTGTGTCTCCATCTACCCGTGTCTGTACGGTGTGTTCGATCCCTCGTTTCAACGACTCCAAGGCAACGTTTAACGTGAGACTTAAAACCGTTGCTCACCTTAAGCTGGATTTAAGCCACCGAAGCGTTTCATCCGTGCTGAAAACACAAGGCTCTGCCTGCGCACACTAGAAAACATATGCTGCGCGCCGGAAAAAACAAATTGCGTATACGGTCACGCGTCTGTGTCAGAAACGTTATAGCCACTAAAGCATGGCAAGGCTGTCAAAACACACACATGTCCCATGCCGTCTTGCCGTGCAGGTTTTGGGTAGTATTACAGTTCTATGTATTTATTTTCATTATTCACAGTACCTCAAACAGTACATGGTGCATTACACCTCTAGACATCAGCTGAGACATCGTTCACAGGTTTAATGTTCCAACAGTTGTCTACTTCTGTCGCCAAAAGATCCTTTAGGTTCAAAGCTCCTTCTGACTGGAACAATATTCCCCATTATATTCGGTCATTAACAGCTTTTCAACTGTTTAAAACGTTGCTGTCCTCTCACTTTGACAGTTCCTGTACATGCTCTCACTAACCATCAGTAGGCCTATCGTACAGTAATAGACCTAGAAACGCATTGTTTCACATACAGTATGTGCTTTGTCCAGCAAAGTTCATTCAGCAAAGTTTGGAAGTGGAAGGTGTCTCCAGTCTCCCCCCAGAAAAGAATGATGCTAGGGCAATAAAAGCTGAAAGGAGATTGTTCAGTAGACCCCACCATACAACCAAACAAGTTCATGAATGCCCTTGTTTTGTTTTGACACACAATGTAATAACGAAAACTGTGTATGGACGAAAAGGCTGTGGTATTTCCAAAACTCAATCCAACCAACCAATCCGACCAGTTCACATTGATTTTGATTTAGTTTAAGTCATAGTCTTTTGAATAAACCTCCATTTAGTTTTAGTCCCATTTAAGTCATACACACACACACACACACACACACACATACACACACACACACACACACACACAAGAAGAATAAGTGTGAAAGTGTCAACTTACAGTCACTCCTTCAGCTCCAGGCTGACCCACATCACCCTGTGAGGAAACAATGGAATAATATTAATCATATTAATCAAAACAAATATAAAAGTGTTTTAAAATCCATTAAGACCTAGAACGCATCTGTGTCACTTTAGCGCTTAACCACATTAACCATTATTTTATATTTTAGCTGTTGAAAAATAGCAGATCTACAAGCTCGTATATCTGCTATTTTGGAAAAAAATGTCTAAATATCTATTCTTGCACAGCAAATGTTTTAACTCATATCTTTGCTTCTAGGGGGGGGTCCCTGGAACATCATATTTTCAGATGGGGGTCCGGCGGCCAAATACAGATAATT
This sequence comes from Protomyctophum bolini, assembly GCF_963924005.1. NCBI lineage: Eukaryota > Metazoa > Chordata > Actinopteri > Myctophiformes > Myctophidae > Protomyctophum > Protomyctophum bolini. Next base: position 7,087,889 of record NC_137875.1, on the reverse strand, counting down.
CTGGGGGTCCTTCACAAGAAACATGAACGTTTGAGAACCACTGACACAGGATTTAGAAGACAAATTTGTAGAATCTCAGGTATCAATGGGTTAAACACACGTGATTTTAGAGCCATATCTGAACATCCTGTTCAAATGTATGCATTATATTTATTAAAAAACTAAATCTATGGTTAGTGATGTTCCACCAGAGTGAGATCCACATCTTTTGTACCATGCAGATTCAAAAGCTGTGTGGGGAAAGAACTTGTTTTTATACTCTGCTGCAGTGTTGCTTTTGTAGATTAAAACTATGACTAAACTAACTAAACATATCAGATGACTAGAATATGACTAAAACTGAATGGAATTCCATTCAAAAGACTACGACTAAAACTAAATCAAAATCTGCTGTCAACATCAACACTGCTGCAAGGCCTTAAATTGTTTAGTCTATCGTTAACTTCAACTATCAGTTAGTTGAGTTAGGCTCCATTTACAGTACCCATGTTTGTGGGTGTAAGAATAAATGTAAGAATGCATTTATTATTGATGTCTCTGCTACCAGCACCCCCCCCCCCCCCCCCCCCCCCCCACAAACACACACACACACACACACACAAAATGGGAATTGTCAGATACATATGTCCCTTTTGACAGGTACGTAAAATAAATACATGTTCATGACGCATCTTCAGGTTCGTCAATAAAAACATCAGTCAATCAATGTTAAAATGTCACGGTTTCACCATGTACAGTACAGGAGTACTTCCTCCCCCGACGTCGAAAATCTACTTGTAAGTCAAGTGGGAGAACAGAACATTGACTGTATCACGAAATGAAGCCTTTTACCTTCGTGTCAGACAAAGGACAGGCGGTGGGGCTGATGCAATTAATCGTGACAGGCCTTAAAACAAAGACAGGCTCGTGATATGCTGTGATGTGAAAGCTGTAGCATTAAACACCGAGGTAGGAGGTACATTGTTTGGAGAATGTGACATACAGTATAATACCAGCTAGTCATGAAAAGTGAAGGGGAAATAATGTAATGAAGTGGATGAACGACCATCACAAACGCGCTTGTCTTTTGCTATTTTGGATCAAAACACCGCCCGCTATTCTTTCCCCAAATCTTCCCGCACTTGTATTGTGCATTATTCGCGCTTTAAATATATATTATAACGGCTTTAAATCGTGTGAAGAATGAGTCGCAAAATCTCTGGACTTTTGCGATTGGCAGTACCCAGTTTATCCGTCGTGGATGAAAAGAAAAGAGCTGCATGTAGTTCACAGTCGTTTTGTTGTCTAAATGAATGTTACACCTAAAATATGCCTGCTATGGGATATTCCAGAGCCTCATTACTTTAACGTCTTCCAAATCTGCCTTCCTCTGTCAGTTTCAATAAAAAAACAAAGGCTCCTCTCCTTGCCTCCCACTCTCTTCCACCTCCCATCCGGAAAACAGGATGAAATATCCTGTGATGCTCTGTAGTCTTCACAGACACGCACTGAGCTCATTATAACTTCAAGGCTGGCAGACAGTTGCACCGCACCTACAATTATACAGCCAGCTCCACCAAAAACGACAACAACAAAAAACGTCCAATAAGTGAAGGGGGTGAAAACGGATAGCGAAACAGGAGATACGGCAACTAATTAACAGGGAAACGTTTCAACACGAGGCACGGCGAAAGTAATGTGTGATGGAATGGAAGGAGAGCTCGGAAAAAAAATGTTGTCCATTGCCAAAAAAATATAAAAATAAAAATGAATCTAATTTTAAAAAGAAATCACTGAATAGGTTACAACAAAGAGATGTGGTTGTTTTGGCGTCAAACTTCTCCATTGCGCACTGCCAAGCGAAAATCTCCAGAAATTGGTTCTGTATAATTATACCTCGGATACTGATTTCTGACATCGTCAAACATGATTATATGAATGCAAATGTTTTGGCTTTAATCCTAAATACAATTTGAAGACACTTAGATAAATATTTTCAATCTGCAGATAAGACATGTACAGTACAAATGCCCCTATGCTTTTACTTTTGATGGATATAACATCTGATCGAAATGCGAGCTTCACTGGACGACACTCAAGATCTTACCTATAGCTTGACAACTAAGATAAAAGTCCAATTTAGTTGACTGACGTGTTTGGAGTAGCGATCAGTATACGGCACTTCAAACAAAATGGACAGAGAGTTTGATGAGTCTGAGATTGCAGCTCATGCGAGTTAAGCATATTCCTCAAAGCAAATATATATAGTATATATATATGGTTCCACAAAGATGATACGTGTTATAAGCAGCATGATCTTGTGCACCCCGTTACGCATGAGGTTAGGCATCATCACTCACTTTCTCTCCTTTGGGCCCATCCGGACCGATAGGCCCGGGTTCACCTTTCAAACCCTGGAGGGAAAAACAACATCACCCGCTGGAGTTTTTCCATTGATTTGGATTTGATCGATTGGTTTGGTTGCTGTTGTGAATAGAACAATTGTCCCTGCAGCATACCCAATGAAAGCATAGCGTTTTCTCGAAAAGGCCACCAGAACAGTCACTCAGTGGACTGTCAAACACACCTGTATGCGGAGAATACACAGTAATGTTGTCAGTGTTGATTTAGCTATTTGTAGAGAGAGTCCACGAGGGTCTGCGTAGTACTTTGTACACTCTCGGAGTGTTAAATTCAAAATCTGAATTTGACTTTGTTATAGTGTCAACAAACACGCAACGCTAAAGAGCAGACCACACCAAGAATGGGAACTTTAAGGATAACTACAGCATGATGTTCTGTAAACATGTTGTACTTGAGCGATATGTTGAACATGACCCTTCAGATGAATTACTACTACTTACTGCCGTTGGCGTTATAGTTATGGTGTGGTCTCCGCCATCCACTTGAAACAATATATTTATAGTTATCATTCTTGGAGCGGACGGCCCTTAAAGGCGTAGTGAAACGGAAATGGTGGGGAGTTTATTTTGAAGTTTCAGACGGTTTCAACTTGAAACACCGCTCTGAAGTTTCTGAACCAATCGGAGCGTCGCATCCCTTCAGGCCACGGGACGGTAGCTAGGGTATGCCATACCAGGGCGCTTGGTGTGTGTTTGTTTACAAGTCAGATAGTCGGCCAGCTGTACCAGTTTACTGTTATGTGGCTTATTTCTACCCTATAATGTTGAAGCACTGAGAAAACTGTTGCGCCTTTCTTCGTCCTTTATTCAAACTTGACTACGGTAGCGGTGGTCTCAAAAACGGGAAAAGGGAAACTTTGACAGGAAAAGACTCGCTCACCGTATATAAAAATAAGTAAAACTCCTTAGACTGAGACTTAGAAAAATATTTTGTATTTTATTTTATCATGCTCTGTGCACCTTCGTCAGTGCTGACGAAGGTCTGAGGACTGAAACGTTTGCTTTTTAATTGCAATTAATTTTAGCGTGATGATTAAGTTGAAACCGAGTAACACACTGTCTGGATGTCATCTTGAATGGGAATAAAAACGGTGGATTTTTCTGTAATTAGTAGCAGCTGTGTTGGACAGTGTTGGACGGATGCGCAGATATGGGGAATTAAACAACACACAAAAATGAAAATGTACCCATTGTTTTGGCATCAGTTAGGTATGCTCATATGATGACCACGAATGTGGTCTAAAAGTGTGAAAAACATATTTTTTTCCATTACATTTCACTACGCCTTTAATGATGCAACAACCAGCTTACTGCACATCGCTCAACAAGCCCCCGATGGGCCTTGGTTTGAGTCAAAAGGCCTAAGAGTGTCGTCACCTTCAGCTGGGGCTAGTGGGAAGGATTGTGAGCCCGGCCCCGGGCATCGCCTCGGTGGTGAAAAGTGAAAGGCGAACGGACAGCTGAGATAAAGACTGAGGATGAATGGCTCCACCAGTGATAGCTGATGAATGACGCTTGACACATTATTGACAGGCTAAATTTGCAGCCCGCCTTGTTAGGTGTGACATATTTGGGCCAGTACCAGCAGCAGCAGCAGCATCTCTTTGAAATAGGGTGAGAGTGACCAGGACGGATGGGGATAGGGTGGGGGAGGGTAGGGGGTCAGTTAAATGGCTCAAAAAATACAATTTGTCATGGTTAAGTGTGGAGTTGAAGAGGCTATTAATAGAGAATTACATCTGCAGAAGATAACTACCTACCCTTATTACATTAAGTCCGCAGCAGCACCAGAGGCGTGACAAATTACTGGCTCTACTCCGCGAGTCTCCTCTCGAGCCTTATCATTCATAAAATGCATTGGCCATGACAATTTTTAAATCTCTAACGAGGATGTCTCCTTGAGGTGCGTTCAGACTCCAATTTAAATATTCGCCTCGGTTCGTCCCGTTTGTGCTGCGCCAGGTCACGCCGCACCCGTTTGCGGCGCTCGCGCAACTTCTCGTCTTTGCATAGACTTTGTATGTTTACCAGCTCAGTGGCCTTGTGGTTAGAGTGTCCGCCCTGAAACTGGGAGGTCGGGGTTCGATCCCCGGCCGGGTCATACCAAAGACTGTAAAAATGGGACCCAATGCTTCCCTGCTTGGCACTCGGCATCAAAGGATTGGATTGGGGGGTTCAAATCAACTAATCAAATGATTCCCGAGCGCGGCACGGCTGTAGCTCACCGCTCCTTGGCTGCGGTTCACCGCTCCAAGAGACGGGTCAAATGCGGAGAACAAATGTCACTGCGGTAACGTGTGTGACAAATCGTACGACTTTGACTAATCTAACCATCCAAGTCTGAACGCACCTTTAGTCAGACAGGGGATACAGTTTGGGTCTACAGCCTGAAATACTGTCCGAGACAGGAGTTCTCCTTTCAACCTTCCTCCTGTCCTCACACACGGTGGTATTAATAGTTCTACTGATTAGCTGAATGATACTGTACATGTGTTACTAAAAGACAATTCTCGATTTCAGTATCCACCTCTGCCACTCCGTTTAGACATGGTGGCTCAAGAGAGTACTGGGAGAAAAATAAATTTGAATTTATTACCAAATCTGTACAAGAAATTACCAAGTGGGTAGGCCTTAGCACGACAACATCCATGAACAACGCTAAAACATGATAATATCAATAAACCTGAAAGTCTGCCCGAACGTAATCTATCTACAAGCTTGCTTGTGAGCTTGTAGATCTGTTCGTTTTGACTTGAGGGATAAATGAACAATACTAAATTAACACTATAGTTGACAATACTGGATTAAACTACAGTATGTATTCAATGCAGTCAGCACCAGCTAAACATCTGGTCAGTTAATACACCTTTTCGATTTCTCCGTTGAGAAATAATTATCTTTTTAAGGAAGGACAATAAGACAAATCAATCGCCTAGCTATATTGTGCTCTGGAGGCATTTTACCAGACAAGTTACAACGACAATGCATTAAAGTTATCGCTGTTTATGTGAATACCAAGAAACATAATCTGCCAGACAATTAGAAGATGATGAGTACTAATTGGGCCTCAAATCACCATAATTTAATAACCAATTAACATTGCATTACACTGAAGACTATTATTTTTAAATTAACTTTGGAAATCGGTCACAGATGAATCAACACTATACGACAATTATCCATACCGTCTGATTATTATTGGAGTACAGTGTAAATAACTTATACTCTGAACCAGAATCAGAAATAGAATGCACTGTTTAGAGTGAACTGAAGGCAATTTTATTCTACATAACAAAAACAAGGAAAATATGCCATTGGGCAAAAGCTGCAGAAATGCAGTTTTCCCACCTCTGAATTCAGTTTGTTTTATATAACGTGGTTCCAGAACAAAGCTTTGGCAAATACAATATCCTTCAAGCAACGTCTACTGTATAGTGTATATATATTTTTTAAAGCACTGAACTATCATTGAACTAGGACATTGTTATACCTAGGACAACTAGGTATATTGTTTATGTTGGGCAGAAACCCTGTATCTCCATATTTCAACGTTTTCCTAAATGAATGCATTACCTTGTCATGCTACAGTAGTTTCAAAACATTGTTTTACCTTTGAACATGTTTGAGACATCAAAGTGAAAGTGGTCAAGTGTGTCTGTGCTGGATTGTATTCATATTAAACTAATGAAAGATATTAAGAGCTTGTGACAGAATCATAATTTCACATAGGACCCATTTGAACGCAGCTTCTTTTTTCTTCTTCTTAAAAGTAACAGTTTTTGAAGGCTTCCAGCTGACACTGACAATGTAAGAGCTGGCGCAGTGGGAACGTGGAGGAGAGAGAATTACAGTATTTGTCATTCAGTGCAGGGTTGCCAACTTTGAGCTTGTCAAAACGCAGGGCTTTCCATTCAACTGTGCTTCTTTTGTTGTACAGGAGTGATGTAAACTGATAGGCTGAATATTAAAGAAATCCAGCCGTCTTTTTTACTTGATCATTTTGAGAGACGATTTAGCCTGTCAGGAGAAGAACTGTGATGCTGATTTTGTTGAATTGCTGCTTTAATGAGCCTACCACTGCACCATTAATACAATAAAATAAAACACCAGCCAAACAACAACATGGGAAAGTCATCATTTTGAAACGCAAAGGGGTCGATGGGGGCTGAATCACTTGAAATTGAACCTGAAATTCCAAGTCTTTTTTAATTTCCTTTGTCTTAGACATTACAAGTTCCTGCTGAAAGTTTCTTATAAATCCCTTTATGGATTATTTGCCTTCTGTTTTATTTTACGTTCGACCTTCGAGAACATAACCCACTTAAAGACCCAGCGATGCCGCCTCCTGCTAACAGAATTAGCCTCATCGCATGGGTCCAACACAGTGTTCTGTGGCAACGGAGGGAGAGACAGAGCAGGGAAACTGGCTTGCTACGCCACGGTACTCACAGAAAATAATTATAAAGGTGCTCATTGGATTCTTCAGGGAAGAAACTTTTCAGACCTTTCCAGACATACACATTGTAATGGTTCTATAAAGAATCCTTAAAAACTTAAACCCTACTGTATATATACGTTGTCACCCAGGGAACATTAACTTTGGAAATCGTCACAGATTAATCATAAGACCGACTGAAGGAGTGCTCAGAGCTTGGAATCACAATCAACTGTAAATCATCTTTTTTTTCCTTCTACGCCAGATGTACAAACTTACGAGCTTGAACGAGCTTGTAGTTTGGCAATGTTCGACCAATGTTCACCTATTAAGACAGAATAGGGACACTAGGGTTTACGTGGTTAAATGTGCCTCAAAGAACCATTAATTAACTTTGATCGAAAACATATCCCCCTAGAATGTCCATATGAGGACATGCACATGAAGAAACATTCACTAAATAAAAACGTTGCTTTTAGTAGGCTGATATAGCCTTTTTAAAGAGCCATTTAAAAACCATTGTCTTTCTGTATGTATTGTTTTGGAGCTGTGGGGCTTTGTAGCAGAGAGGGAAAGGGATAGTTAGGACAAGGGGAGGGACGAGGGAGGGAGAAGGCTGGTGTCTGCCTGGGCGTCTGTCTCCTCCTGCAACATGGGGTCAGAACGCTGTGGGGAGCTGTGTACACTTGCCTGCTAATTACACACACCACTGTGTCTCGTCACTCCTATAGCGCTGGGGCCACAAGACAATCTGGCAACTCCCCAGCACAAGGCAACTAAAGCAAGCGAATAAACACAGCCAGGGAAGCACACAGGGTGTACAAATGCAGCCTAATTATGTTTACTTATGGCTTTTTTTCCTCCTTTGTTTCTTTTTTACTAAGCAAGAACAGCTGCTGGTCATAGCCAGTTGTTTTGACAGAGAGAGACAGAACAGATGCAAAAAGGGAGGACGTTTTGAGGGAATGCAAGGTTTTTATATTATCGCCCGCAAATTAACTTGGCATGACAAGGAGGAGCAAGTCCGAATTGAAATGTGAAGTCAAAGTGAGCATTCCAAATGTTCTGCTGAGAAAGTGTTGATACACTGAATGGCAAGTCTTTAAATCTCCCGTGGTGGAACAGGATCTCCGAGTAACACAGATATCTTGAGTGCCGGCCTACGGATGCCAGGGAGGTTACGGCGAGAAATGCCTTTTGTGACTTTCCATTTGCTCAGCGATACAGCGCCATATACAGTTATTACAGCATGGGCTAAAGCTCACCGCACCGGCACAGTCTTGGGGGGGAAAAAAACACATCTTATAACCCATTTTGACCTGAGATCAGATTCTAAAAATGTGTGTTTATAAAATGAAAAAGCTATGTCAGTCGTTCTTCGATTTAAAAAAAAATAGCAGACCTACAGGCTACAAGCTCGTAGCGCGCCACTCGGTGGCGCGCTACGAGCTTGTAGATCTGTTATTTTTCAATAGCTAAAAAGCACAACATAATGCCAACACCAAAAGGGATTCCCGCCCAGAATGGGATAAACATCCTTATCTCTCCTTGAAACGCCTGAATATCATTTATAAAAGTTAATCTAAATAAGAGAGGAAGGTGTTGGCAGATTTCAACATAGATTTGCCCCAGATGGCATTTTTTTAAAGACCACCCCGTGGACTCTGCGGTGCAGGACGGAGTAAAATGCAGCCTTTATGACATTTACTCTACAACGGAACATCATGTAATCACATGTGGTAACTTGATTTACCATCAGAATGCCACGGAGTGGGGCTCGGGCCAGTCCCGCAGGACTTATATCTGCAAGATGATACCGGCTCACATGCTCATACATCGAATTCTCTCCTCTCAGGTGTCCACTCAATCCTTAAATAACATACTAGCTGTAAAAAAAGACTATGAGCTAATATTAGTGAGAGGTGGGGTGGATGGGTGCGGGGGGGGGGGGGGGAGGGGGGGATGGGGGGGAGGTAGAAAAGTCCTCTGAACATGAAATAGGCCAACCTACATCAGCATGCAAGGAGATTTATGCAACTTAACATCCTTTGCTGTGTTTACAATCAAAGAGGAGGGCAACCTACATTTATTCCCGGCGTTCCCTCTTCACCGGGCTCTCCAGTTGCTCCTTTTGCACCCTATGAGTAAAATATACAAGCAAGAATTACAAGGAATGCCCGCGAGGTACCAGTAAACATACAGTAAACTGTGTGTTTAACGGAGACGCTCTTATATTTACAGTACTGGAAACTAAGTACATGTACTCAGTACTCTAGTACTGTGCTAAAGTACAACGTTGCCGTACGTTTTCTTTTTAACTTATACTTGTGTATTTCCACTTCTAATCGAACAACATCTCAGAGGCAAATATTAATTGTATTCCACTAAAATTATTTGTACGTTTTAGTTACTGAATTAGAATATAGTTTTTTGACTGTCATATTTTGACAGCAGGACTTGCCTGTCATAATTTGACCCCCCAGTATTAGGATGTATTAGGATGTTGATATTCCATAAAACCAATTAACTTTTTTTTTTTATACTTAATAAATAATTACTTTGGTACTGTAAGTATATTTTAAATGCCAATACTTTTGCACTTTTACTCAAATGTTCACAAAGTCAATGTATTGCTATTGTGGTATTGTTACTTTCACACACACACACACACACACACACACACACACACACACACACACACACACACACTTTTATAGTTACCGGTAGATTAAAAAGGGGGGAAAAGTATGTCTTCCACCACTGCATATTTATAGCCTCCTTCATACAGTAGCTTATGTTAAACCTTAATTGATGCAAAACTGAAAGAGATACTGTGGGGACACCGTATTCATATCACTGACTAGGCTACAATCTTTTCCCGAAATAAGACAATTAGGGCTGAAATGGAGCCGCGCTGTGACGCTTCACACCATTTGATGAGCGTACGCCAGCGATGCCAGCATGTCAGCCAAAAACCTGGCAAAGCGGGCCGCATTGTGCCATCGGCAGTGTGACTGAGGACACATCAGCGCTGTCGAGTGGAAACCTCGTATGTCCAAAACTGTTGAGGCCTATTCATACTCCAGTTTTAGGTGATGAGGTGACCACCGAAAACCCACAACGTGACGTCACATGAACACATCTCTCCGTTTTGCCTAACCATCGTTTCGGTGGTCACCTTATCACATATAACTGGAGTATGAATAGGCCTTTACTTTAGAGAAAAGGAAACTAAAGGTAAAGGTAGCAAGTGACAGTTTTGTTTAAAACAGATAGTATTTTTTTCTGAAAATGCATTTTCTGTTTAATAAAGAGCTGGAGAGACATGGAGACACCCTTTACTGAACAAACACTGAATGAATGAATGAATGATTCAGAAATGGTACTGTATGTTCTTCAAACTCTGTCTGCAACATCATAGAGTAGTGCCCAGGACTTCAGACACACATTGTTTGAATTTAGTTGTGGTTAATTTATTATGAAGGTGCAGTGATATTTCCTGGGCATAGGCGGGGTTCAGCCAATTACGGGTCTATTCGTGGATATCACTGGTGCACAGCAGGAGGGAATGGGGAAACGCCACAGGGAAGAAGACACTCAGTTTTCCAACTGTGTGTGTTCGTTTGTTTCAGTTTGTTTTGAGTTATAAGTTAGTTCTTTAATTTGCCGCTGAACACACAGCTTTAGTTTTTTGTTCCAGTTAACTATGAGACCTTGCGTTTCTTTATTTTTTAATGATTTTTTTTGTGGCTTTATTTAATATTTTTTATGGAGGGACAGACAGTATAGGCTGACAGGAAATGGGGAGAGAAATGGGGGGGGTGACATGCAGTGAAGGCCGTCGGGATCGGGAGTCGAACCCGCGGCACACTGCCAGACTGGATTACCAGCCAAGGTGCCTGGACCGCTGAGCCACGGCCCAGGCCGAGACCTTGCGTTTTTGACACCTAACCCACAATCCCCGTCACTTTGTCACGTCACCTAACTCAAATCCCCATCACTCACCCCAGGCTAGCCCCCCATCACGTGACATCAGCCACCTGGTCTTTAATGTTGTCCGGCTGCCTTTACATCCATCACAATGAATTACATCCAGTCCCAGAAAGCTGTCGACAGCATCCACCGCCAATCACTGTGGCAGATTGTACAGCTGTATGGCGCGCCGTATAAGTACAGTATGTGCTAACGTCTTCAGGGCCCTGCACCGTTAACTCTACTTGAGTCAGAACCAGCAGTGGCACAGCCCATGATTTGGACATTGTAGGGTTAGGGACATTGTAGGGTTAGGGACATTGTAGGGTTAGGGACATTGTAGGGTTAGGAACATTGTAGGGTTAGGGACATTTGTAGGGTTAGGGACATTGTAGGGTTAGGGACATTGTAGGGTTAGGGACATTGTAGCCTAACCATTGTAAGGCAGGGTTGCATACTCTCCCCTTACTCTTTACATTGATTAAATGAAATGTTTTAAAAACCATGGACAGACTAAACTACTTTCAGCCAGACATCTGATCTCTATTTTTGGCATGTTATTTTGGGCAAATATTTTCTAAATTAATACATAAAAAGGGCAAAAATAGCTGATCTGCAAGCTCAGAATGGCTATTTAGTCTGTCACTGTCATACGAAAAAGCACAAAACATGGCATTAATTCATGAGAAGACAGAACAAATTAATATGGAGATACAAGGTTTCAGCCCCGACAGCGATGAGAAGCTGCAATTTAATCATTTGGACAAAGTCTTTGTTGTCTCCGGGGGTCAAATGACACTCAGTCATAACAATGTTTGTTTCTTTTTCTGTCTGTCTACACCAGTGGTGGGGGGGAAGGTGGGGTCCGGGCCAATTAGCCAATATAGCTTCAAAACAGTGCTGGATTTAGCAATCAGGGGGCTCTAAGAAAAGCCCCAGCAGGGGGCTCCTTCTGTGCGGCATGCGCGCTCGCGCGGAAAATTGGTTGGCCACATTGTTACATGGTCCACATAATGATCACATAACATTTGTGCAACAAGAGCCAATAATGCCAGTATGCTATATTAATATTAGAACTTTTTAAAGACAGAATAATTTACGACAATGCAGTAAGTATGCAACAAAAAAACACTGAAAACTTTCATGTTACTATTTAGTATTGCATGAATTTATTCAAGAGTGCTGAAATCGTGAAATGGTCCAAATGGAGGATGTAAACACACTTTTTGTTGGTTATAGAGCAGGTCTTGTTTATATTATATTCCTTATGTCCAGGCTGTATGTTACTGTTTTTATGCAAGAAAATGCATGTTGACGGCCCGGATTTGAGACGAGGGGCCCTCTGATGGGTGCTTCCCCCTCTGTCAGTTATGGGAGAATGAAAGGACGCCCGGCCGCCGTAATGAGTGGCCGTTTGTGAGAATGAAACGACGAGAATGAAACGACGAGTGGCGCGCTACGAGCTTGTAGGTCTGCTATTTTTGAAAAATCGAAGAACGACTGACTGACTGATATAAACATAGCTTTTTCAGAAAACTGTCAGGATGTAGAAGAAGACATTTTTTAGAATCTGATCTCAGATCAAAATGGGTTAATCAAGTTCATAAAATTGAGACCTGTGTTTATGTACATAGTGAGAAATGTGTTATAAGATTGTCATAATTCAGACAGAATGAAGAGGAACGATTTTAAACCACATGCTTGGTCCCGGTCAACTCTGCTGACCGGGCCGTATCGCCGCCCTCTTTGATCAGCCGATCAAATTAACTTCACCTACTAGGTGTCACAGGGGCCAACGGCAAAGTACATTTACTTGACTACTATTACGTAAGTGATTTTTTTTGACCATCTGTACTTTACTTGACTATACTTTTTATACTTTCACTCCAAAACATGTCAAAGACAAATATTGTATATATATTTGACTTGTGAGTTTGTAGAACTGCTATTTGCATGATTGATCATTGCTATTTTTCAAAGATTCAAATTGTTTTGGAATTATACAGCAATGCACTGATATTAAAAATGGAGGACCTTTCACTTGCAGTTGAGTAATATTTCACAAGGAGTATCTATACTTTCTATACTCAGGGTTGAGTACTTTGTCCAGCACTGCTGGGGGCCAACTGGTCATGAGCATCAGAATGGCATTTGATTAGATTTAATCAAACACCCGCCATGTCAGAGTCACTTTGACCTGAACGCCAATTGATCCACACAGTTAATAATATCTCTATCAGAGTTTGTGTTCCAACTCTGACATTATTGATCTAGGATCACCTTGGTCGGTACGCTTCACTTCACAGAGAGAGATTGGATCGTGCAGATTCTCAGAATCTCATAATTATGGTCCATGGACACAAATCTAATGTATCCATTTGGAATACAAGCAGTCGCTTACATAATTATTATGGTAATAACTATGCCATCATCAATGACATGGACTCTTTTCTGTGCCTCTCTTTTTACGGACAGATTGGGAGGACTGGAACAGCTGCGTTAACTAGATAAAATCATTAACCCATTTCGGGCGGGAACCCCTTTTGGTGTTTTAAACATTGTTATAATTTAGCTATTGAAAAAGAGCAGATCTCTTTGATTCCGTAAGGTGGACCTTCCTTTACAAAGTAATGGCGAAATTTGGTTTTGATGAAACATTTATAAAAGTTATTCAGACCCTATACGACAAACCTACAGCTCGTATCAAGATTAATGGAGATTTGTCTGATGCTTTCGTTTTGAAACGTGGTTCGAGGCAGGGGTGCGCAATCTCGCCTCTCCTCTTCGACTTATTTATTGAACCCCTAGGCCAATTAATAAGACAGAGTGAAGCCGTCAAAGGCATAAGTATGGGGGGTATCGAACACAAGGCTGCCATGTTCGCAGATGATGTCCTCGTGTACTTAGGGGGGGACCCTGAGAGGTCATTTAACGAACTGATGTCACTACTATCAGGTTATGGTGAACTATCCGGTTATAAGCTCAACACTTCTAAAACACAGGTCATGGCTCTAAACTTTAATGCCCCAAGGGGACTGAGGGAAAAATATGATTTGAAATGGGACAACGAAGAAATCAAATACTTGGGAATAAATGTGACGAAAGATCCTTCAAAGTTAAAGGTCCGCTGACATGCCCCGAAATTAATATGGGTGGTACAGCACATCACGTGGTCTGACTGAAAACAGTTTGAAACAGTTTGAAACGGGGCTACGGCGCTAGCAACAAGTGGCTATAGGTCAGGCTAGCGTTTTTGACGGTACATTTAGCGTCATATTGGCTATAAATGTAATTGAAAAAAATTATTTTTTCGCCAGAAATGCTTAGTTTGAATGCAATTGAGGTTGGCGTGGGGTTTTTTAGGGGAACTGCAGCACAAGCGCAAATTTTGGACTGGAGTCCCATGTTCCCCCGGTCGCCAACACCCCTGTCTGCCCGCTCTGAGACCTCTCAGCCCCGCAGCGCGACAGTCGCGACTACGGACGGTCTGCTGTTGTCTGGCCGCTGTGAGAGCAGCGCGACTACTGTTCTTTTCCCCTCTCAGCCGCAGGCTGACATGTACACCCTCGCTCTCACTCTGTAATACCGTAGTTAGTTACCACAACATTGTTCAAGTGAACTATAGTGTGTTTATGTTTGTATTCATTGTAATAATAAATATCGCTATGCCGAGGCATAGTCTTGCGGACGAGATCATGAGCCTCTACGGGGGACTGGGCATGTGTGTACACACACAGCATAGCAACTTATGCTACTATTTTGGTGTCACATTTAGCTTGAATACTGGGTGAAAGTCTCATTAAAAAAATTAATTTTTCGCAACATTGTTCAGGTGAACTGTGTGTTTATGCTTGTTCATTGTAATAATCAATATCGCTATGATTATTTTATTTATCGCCGCGTCGCTCCGCATGACAACATACAGTCTAGCCCGTCTCAGATGCAGGCTGCACACACACGGACGGACGGACGGACGTATAGTCTCTGGTCAGATCCCCGCATTGAACTGGGCATGTGTGTACGCACACACACACACACACACACACACACACGCAATGGCACGGAATCTGCCTCGGGCGTCTGTAGCTCTCTTCCCCGCTGTCATGCACTATAGCCGTGTGTGTGTGTGTGTGCGTACACACATGCCCAGTTCAATGCGGGGATCTGACCAGAGACTATACGTCCGTCCGTCCGTCCGTGTGTGTGCAGCCTGCATCTGAGACGGGCTAGACTGTATGTTGTCATGCGGAGCGACGCGGCGATAAATAAAATAATCATAGCGATATTGATTATTACAATGAACAAGCATAAACACACAGTTCACCTGAACAATGTTGCGAAAAATTAATTTTTTTAATGAGACTTTCACCCAGTATTCAAGCTAAATGTGACACCAAAATAGTAGCATAAGTTGCTATGCTACCACGGCCACCAAGCCCGGCGAGCCCGCATAGAAGTCGTTGGGGAAAGCTTTCGCCACCCTGACGTCAGAATCATGATAGCATTGTTTGATAGCAGTTATTAGCTCCCGAGGGGCGTGTCAGTTCTCCTTTAAGGCAAGCTAATTATGGTCCCATATCGATGAAAATTAAATCTGATTTACATAGATGGAACCTAATCCCCTTCCTAAGCCTAAACTCAAGAATAAGTTCAGTCAAGATGAACATTCTTCCCCGCTTACTTTACATCTTTAGAAATCTCCCAGTAGAAGTGGACGATAAACAATTCAGAGAATGGGACAAATGGATTTCTAGGTTCATTTGGCAAGGGAAGAAACCAAGAATTAAATATAGCACCCTACAACTGAGAAAGGACAAAGGGGGCATGGCTCTTCCCTGTTTAAGAAATTACTATTATGCAGCCCAGATAACTCCTCTGTTATACTGGAGTAACAGGGGGTATAAAGCGAGATGGAAGGAGTTGGAGCTTGGTCTAGTTGCTGACTTCCCTCTGCAGGCTGCAATAGGTGACAGGGGTTTGGCGGACCGATTAGAGAGGATCAATAACCCATGGATAAACCATACGTTAAATGTGTGGCAAAAGGTTGTGAGGTCATGTGGTTTAAAAAAAATGTTGAAACTTTTCAGATGGTGTGCCTTCGACACAGACTTTGTCCCAAATAGAGGCGACATTAGATTTAAGTCATGGATAGAGAAAGGAATCACAACTTACATGTCATTTATGCAAAGAACTGAAATTGATAGTTTCAGATCAATACAAGTCAAACATGGTCTGGAACAGGCTGACTTTTACAGATACCTCCAGGTGCGGCACTATATCAATCAAGAATGCAAATTCAAAGAGTTTTCTGCAGTTGAATCAGAATTATTTTTCATATTAAAGTCAGCTCTCACAGTGGAGCCAAGTAAGTCCATCTCTGAGTTATATGGCGCCATTTCAGATGCTAAGAATGAAAGCACGTTGTACATCAAAGAGAGATGGGAGAGGGACGCAGGAGTTGAACTCTCAGAGGAAGTATGGGGAGGGATCTGGGAGTTCCAGTCTACCTCAACTTGTTCTATGGACTGGAGAGAGCACTGTTGGAAAAATATTATTAGATATTTTAAGACCCCATACCAGGAAAAATACAAAGGGGACGATAGGCTGTGCTGGAGGCAGTGTGGGGCAAAGAAAGCCAACCACTTCCACATTTTCTGGGGGTGCCCCAAATTGGGGGTGTTTTGGAACAATATTCACAAATCACTGTGCTCAGTATTTAATACTCCAATACCTTTCAACTTCACAACCATGTACTTGGGCCACATTGAATGTCTTAACCAGTCGAGATACACAAAGCTACTGCAGGTTCTCTTGGCAGCCAGCAAAAAGTCAATAACAAGAAGATGGCTATCCCCAATCACACCCACAATGGACGATTGGCATGGAATAGTCCTAGATATCTTCAAAATGGAAAAATTAACATACATGTTAAGAACTAGATTAGACAATTTCTACCAAATTTGGAACAACTGGATTGTGCATATTGCCCCCCTGAGAGCGGACTTCGTGTAATCTCACTGGTTCATTGCCTGCTGTATGATTGTATAAATATAAAATGTATAAGACACCTCTCCTCTTCTCGTGGTCGAAGACCAAAGCTATATTGTTTTTGTCCCCCTCAGCATAAATGTATATACTTTAGTTGTTGTTGTTTTTTGTTTCTTATGTCTTTTTCCGCCCACTCTTTCTTTTTTTCTTTGTCCTCCTGAAATGTACCACCTGAAGTGTTACTGCCGTGCCTGTCTCTGTTTGAGTGTGGACTCGATGTCTTATATAGGAAAAAGGACTATACTATACAGAGACATTGGAGATGTTGCCACATGGAGGGGGGATGAGGGAGGGAAGAGGGGTGGGGAAAAAAATGAAAAGAAGAAAATCTTGGGAACTGCTCTTATATCGTTTGTAGAAATGCTATATGTACAATTATACTGCACTTTCCGAATAAAACAAATATTATAAAAAAAAAGAAAAAGAGCAGATCTACAAGCTCATAGCGCGCCACCGAGTGGCGCTCTACGAGCTTGTAGGTCTGCTATTTTTGAAAAGTCGTGAAAATGTGGCGCAAATCATTGAATATATATTTCAGAGCGAACATTTTTAACTAAAATATTGGCTTCTGGGGGGTCTCTGGAACTACATATTTTGAGATGGGGGTCCGTGGCCCAATAGAGATAATTCTGGGGGTCCTTGACATGAAAAAGGTTGAGCACCACTGACATAGAAACATAGGTTTTTCATAGGATTTTGAAGCCTTTTGTTATCGACCTCAGTCCAAAATGGGTTAAAAGGAGACCAATGGTTTTATGTTTCACTCATTCTGGCCGTGGTCTCTGTTTGAAATTAACGTGATACTGTGTATAAAAGGCCAAATAGCCACCCTCTTAGCTCTGCTCCCACATGAGTTTAGTGGTAAATGGTGCATTTATATAGCGCCTTTATCCAAGGCTCTTTACAGAGATTGTGCATTACATTCACCCATTCACACACACACACTCATACACCGATGGCGGCGGAAGCCATGCAAGGTATACCAACCTAGTGGTCCTTTTGGGGGTTCCAAATAGTCCCCATGCTAAATGATGGTAACCAAATGGACCCTTATTAGATCTTTATCTCTTGAGAGTGTCAAATGAAACCAAAATGGTCTACTTTTATGAGGTCTACGTAATTAGAACATGTAGAAGGATTGTTACTTTGATCAACATTTTCCCGTTATCTCTCCTATGGTACCACCAACATCAATACAGCATGCAATTGTGGACTAAATCTTTTCCAACGACAAAAAAATATTCTAAGTTATAGGTATTGTTCGACCTCCCGTTAGACCATGGCTAACACTCTCCCAAACCCTAACCTAACCCTAAACTCACAGGAATGATGGTGACTTTTAACCCACAGCACGGCGTACACAGTTGCAGCGGCTCAGTGCACTCTCAGCACATCATCCTTCATTTCATTGTCAAAGTATTTGTGAAGGTACGGCCATTATGGCCGCCGTGAAATTCCTGCCCTGGTGTAATGACATAACACCGTAGCCATGAGTAATGCTTAACTTGTACCCTGGGACACCCAGTCAATGTCTACAGGGCTTAGGTGGTCGAGATACTCTGCATACAATGACTTCATCCATTCATTTACCAAACAATTCCATTATCGATTGGCTGCTAGCGGGCGTCCTACAGGGTGACACTCTGGCCCCCTTCATTGTAGCGATGGACCGTGCCCTTACATTCACAATCAATGGCAGAGAGGACAGACAGAGGATGTACTGGGGTTCTCTCTGGTCCCGAGGAAGTCAAGGCGAGTATACACCCCATCATGATTACTGGCGGTGACTACGCAAATGACATTGCCCATTAGTCTCAGATACAAGCAGATACAGCACACTGCTACTGGCTGTAGAAAAAGATTGGCCTCAAGCTCAATGCTAAGAAAACAACAGTACTGACGGTTAACACCGGGGACAAAACCATTGCCACTGGGGACGGGACGGGATATCTCTGGGTCTGGACTGCTTCAACGGAACCGGACCTGAAGGTACTGAGGGCACTCGCTTGGAATGATTGGAATGTGGTTGAGGAGTGTGGAAATCAGGAGAAGACATCAAGAGGCGGCTGTTCGTAGCTACAGTGGAGTCAGTACTGCTGTATATGGGCTGAGACATGGACCCTTACAGTACAACGGGAAAGTGCCCTGAATGGAGACGATACAATAATGCTAGGAATGGCCCTATAGGTGTCACCAAATCAGAAACATGGACCTCTACAGGGACCAGACAAAGTCAGGATGAGGCTGGCAGGGCACTGTGTCAGGCACCCGGAGCTATAGTGGCAAGCAAACTGACATTCTGGGAGTCAACCCAGGGCAAAGACAGGAAAGTGAAGAAGCGCACCACTTATGTAGATAGATGCACTGTGTCACAACACTTAGCCAACAACACTTTAGAGCCTTTAGGGGGCTTTAGGGCCACTTAAGGCCCTGACGTTCGACAGGAGAGTGTGGAGGGCAAGGATTCAGGAGTCCCAAGTTGGCGCTGGCTAGAGTAGACCACTCTCACATCACATGGCACCGATTGGCTCAGCACAATAGGCAAGTGGACTGCTCCTCGTTTTCTGTTCCACTTCCTCTCCCCTGAACACTCAGCATTTGGATCACTATTTCTTTTGGACATGGCGAGGCACCGTGAACCCGTGCCAAGGAAGCAGGTTTCTCTGGCAATAGGTCTGTTCAGTGAGGGAATGGTGATGAAAACAGGTCCCTTTATAAAAAACACTTTAAAACTGACCATCTGCTCAGTGCTCGGCCACCAACCAACACAAGAGAGGAGGATATGAAACGGTCTTTGGCCCATGCTAACCATTAGTATACAGGGACGCAGGCTGTTTTGCTCCTGGTTCGGAATGCTAGTCAATTCATTTATTCAGTAGACCCCCGTTAGGATATAATGAATCTTTTGAGATCTTCTTTATCACAATCAATGGTCAAATAAATTCACGCCCCCGGTATTGCCTTCGCTCTTAATATCCCAGTACAATATGGTGTAGGTTTCATTGCTATGGTGATTCCGGAGATAGGCCAATGTTGTAAAAATCCAAATGGCCTAGCACAGGCACAGCTTTGAGGTTATAAAAAAACACCGACTGTGGTTCATCAACATGCAGGTTCTGTGCTACATACTGTAAGACTGTATCAATTAAATCTAACTGGAGAAGGACATGGCAGCCCCGGCCCTGACCACACTTCAGAAAAAGCCTCTTCAGAATATGACAGCCACCACATTGGAGAGAGAGGAGAGGAGAGAGAAAAACCTCTACCTCACTTCTGCCCCGAGGGCATCACACAGATGAACAGAAAATGAATAGCCCATAAGAATTGATTCCCTGATGAAACCAGATCTGGTGTATGGAAGATATGTCGGCCGGAGATAGCCACGCTTACCCTCTCTCCATCGATTCCCTTCTGCCCTTCTGCTCCGGCCTCCCCCGCCTGCAATGACAAGAAAACATGAAAAAGAAAAGATGAGAAAAAAGAAAGGGGGCCTAGTTGCTTGAAAAGTTCACACTTTTTGACTTTCACGGAGTGTTGCAAGACAGAATGATCCGGGATTTTTCAAAAATAGCAGATCTACAAGCTCATAGCGTGTCACCGAGTGCCGCGCTACGAGCTTGTAGGTCTGCTATTTTTGAAAAATCGAATTTGAAAACGACTGACATAGAAACATAACTTTTTCAGAAAACTGTCAGGATGTAGAAGACATTTTTAGAATCTGATCTCAGGTCAGAATGGGTTATTCTGTTGGGATAAAAGTGTTTGTGTCTTGGCTACATCCCAAATCACCCACCAAGAATAATGAAGAAAGATGTTTACTTGTAAATAAATAAATACAAAAAAATTGAGAAAAAAAAAAACTAAATTGAATGAATATAGTCATACATTAGGTTTGCTAGTCTCCAGTACTTCAAAGTGCATATTGAATTTCTATCCAAAACTAAGAAGAAGAAGAAAAATGTCTTTAAACGAATGGATTTTTCTTAATTGGATCTATGCAGGCGGTTATGTCATGGGAGGATTCAGGTTGGTCGTGTGGTTTATGGTGGCAATGAAATTTCCTCTGCCTGTCTGTATAAATCCCCAAACTCCCCAAGTCACAGTGAGCTCCTCTGAGCTCAGCTTAGTGCCCGAACAATGCACTTTACTCTACGGTGGTGCCAACCAGCGCACAAATGCACTCTCAATACCAAAGTTCCACAAAGAAAAAAACTCTTCTGTGTGAGCCTGGGACCGCGGTGTCTACGTTTTAACCTCAGGAACAGTGCTACAGAACGCAGATTATACGCAGTCTTCTTAAAGGCTTATTTCCACAAATATCTCACTGATCATGATTAAGTAACCTATTCATCCCATTCCCCAGTAACCCACCTTCTATAGTGCTTTCCAGTGGTGGAAGGTAACTAAGTAGATTTACTCAAGTACTGTACTTTTGAGGTACTTTTAGCTGACTTAACTTACTGGTAAAAAAATATATATGTGTTTTACTGGTTGCTTGCTAACACTGGCCTTTTTCAAAAAATTACATTTCACTTCTTTTTTTTTGCCAACCCCTTTGTACTTTTACTGAAGTAAAGTTTTGAATACAGGACTTTTACATGTTTACAATGTTAGAAAATGTCTAACATTGTGGTATTGATAATTATACCCCAGGCGTTTGACTATGCTCTGTATACCATTTACGTTTCTGACTAATAAAGCATTCAATCAATCAATCAATACTTAATTCATGCATATAATAGAAACCACTGTCAAAAACGGATAATTTTTAGAATTCAATGAAGAACAAAATAGCTACAAGCTCAAGCTTGTCATACTTTTGTGTGACACTGCACCGACTGCAGTGTGATAAAGTAGGACGTAATTAGGCTGCAATTCGAAACTGGCCCCCGTAAAATCTGAATCCCCAGCCCCCCCTTTTCCCCTCACTGTATATGTTTCTTTTCCCTTTTTGCTTCCTTTATGATGAATTCCTGTTCTGTTCTTTGACTACATGGAAGTGTCTATTTGTACGTCTCTAAATGTTTTGATGAATTGAACATGGTGGACCCTCTTGTAAACAAGTGTAATGCTTAATTGTGTCGTCCACTCACAGTTAACAGTCTTTGTATTGAGTTTGTGCTTGAAATGTACTGTAATTCTGCAAACTGTAAATAAATAAATCAATCAAACGTTACATTACGAAAAAACACAAAACAGTTAGAATAGGAGATAGGAGGTTTCTGCCCGACAACAACAACAATAAGTAATGAGTATACTTCTTCCTCCACCAGATTATACACGCAGTCAGGGAATAATATTATAGGTTCTTAAAGGCTTAGAATTTCCACAAATATCACCAATTCCTCAATAAGCTATACCCCAACACACCCTCTGCTTTCCACAGCCAGTGCCAGAAGAGCGTGAGGTATCTTGGAACTCGTTGGCTGGGGGGGTTATTAGCCCATTCTGACCGGGAACCCATTTTGATGTCAGCATCATGTTATGCTTTAGCTATTGAAAAAATAGCAGATCTACAAGCTCATAGCGCGCCACCGAGTGGCGCGCTACGAGCTTGTAGGTCTGCAATTTTAGAAAAATCGAAGAACGACTGACATTTTTTAGAATCTGATCTCAGGTCAGAATGGGTTAATCAGACCAGTGCGTGTCCAGTGGAAACGTCGTATGAATCTGATCTCAGGTCAGAATGGGTTAAGAGTGTTGCTCAGTTAGCCTATACGGTTTCATGACCTCAGCGGGCCAATAAAGCTCAAGCAACCTGCCATATCATGGAGTGGCTTAAGGGCGTCAATGATATTGACAGGCGCAGCGGTGGTCAAGTAACTGTAAGTATAACTTAACCCATTCTGACCTGAGATCAGATTCATACGAGGTTTCCACTGGACACACACTGGGTCTGATGAACCCATTCTGACCTGAGATCAGATTCTAAAAATGTCAGTCGTTCTTCGATTTTTCAAAAATAGCAGACCTACAAGCTCGTAGCGCGCCACTCGGTGGCGCACTATGAGCTTGTAGATCTGCTATTTTTCAATAGCTAAAGCATAACATAGTGCTAACACCAAAATGGGTTCCCGGACAGAATGGGTTAACTGCGGTGGTATAAGTAACTTACTGTATACAGTATACAACTTTGAGGTATGAGCTTTCACTTTGAGTCATTTACATTTTGTCTTACACTTTTATGCCGCTACATCTCAGAGGCAAACGACGATTGCTGCTTTTTACTCCACTACGTTAATTTCAACATTTTTAGTTGCCATTACCAACTGCTGCAATTTTCGTATTGTTAATACGAACCTATACCCTATTCTGTCAAAAATAACCAATCTACAAGCTCTCACAGCATGTCACAAGCTCAAGCAACCTGCCATATTATGGAGTGGCGAGGGCGTGAATGATATTGACAGGCGCAGCGGTGGTAAGTATGACTGTAAGTAACTTACTGTGGTGTTAAGTAACTTACTGTAAAGTACAACTTTGAGGTATGAGCTTTCACTTTGAGTCATTTACATTTTGGTACACATTTACGACGCTACATCTCAGAGGCAAACGACGACTGCTGCTTTTTACTCCACTACGTTAATTTAAACATTTTCGTTACGGCTACGATTTTGTATTGTTAATACGAACCCCCCTATTATGTAAAAAATAACCAATCTACAAGCTTACAGCATGTCACATATTGTGACGCTTTGTGGGTTATACTTATATACTACTATAGATCTTCAAAAGTACTAAAAGTAAAGTTTGGATACAGCACGTATACCAAAGTATTTCTACATTGTGGAATTGATCCCCCCCCCCCCACCCCCCAAAAAAATAAGTAAAAATATAAAACAGTACTTGTTCAACCACTGGACAGGTGCACTAGGGAGAAACAGTATTCAACTGTCAAAAGAGCCTGAATAATTCATTGAGGCCATTCATAAGAAAATGACTAGTACAACTACCAGACCATGTTTCTAGTACCTTTAGCCAGCAATACCTTGTTCCCCCTACACAGAAACATAGAATAATTGGTCTAATCTGGCCACTCACATTAGTAAACGTGTGTCTGATTGAGCCTTCATTAATGTAGCAACGTGACTAAAGTGCTCTGGTAATTCCTTCTTTTTATTGGTTCGTCACTAAGAAGTGGTCCATAGAACTGTTAACTTGGCATCCATGATTTGAGGACTTGCAGGTCAAGCTCAATCATATCCATCCATGAAAGCTAAAGTAGAATGAACTGTATCATCATGTATTATTACATTAACTACTTTATGCCCTAGTTTATACTTGAATGTATACTTTGAATGTTCCCATACTATAATAATATGCCTGGATGATAAAGGTTTAACTGTCATGACATTCCATCAGCCATTACACTATGCATGTCAGCTTAACATCTGTGAATGTAAAAGTATAATATAATATGATTATCACCACAAGAAAAATGGAAAAAAAAGAAAGAATTGCAAGTGAATTGTCATCAAACCCTTTGCACAGAAATTTCTGTTCTGGTCAACATGTGTTCCATTTAATCCTCATTTGAACAGAACAGGACAGAAACACTAGCCCCTGTCATCTCATCTGGGGTGTTGAGCTCTGTATCTACAGCTGTGTGTGTGTGTATGTGTGTGTGTGTGTGTGTGTGTGTGTGTGTGTGTGTGTGTGTGGACAGAGTGGGTCTTAATTGGGCAGCATTAGGGTTGTCACTTCTGTCACACCGAAGCAGCAGCTTGACTTCCTGATTGGACACTTTGTTTTCAAAGACGTGCCTCCATTATCGTCTCCACCAGGCCGAAGGCACGGGGAGAGAGTATGTTTATTGTCTCCACCAGGCCGAAGGCACGGGGAGAGAGTATGTTTATTGTCTCCACCAGGCCGAAGGCACGGGGAGAGAGTATGTTTATTGTCTCCACCAGGCCGAAGGCATGGGGAGAGAGTATGTTTATTGTCTCCACCAGGCCGAAGGCACGGGGAGAGAGTATGTTTATTGTCTCCACCAGGCCGAAGGCACGGGGAGAGAGTATGTTTATTGTCTCCACCAGGCCGAAGGCATGGGGAGAGAGTATGTTTAGTTGTCTCCACCAGGCCGAAGGCACGGGGAGAGAGTACGTTTTGCACTCCGTCCTCCGTCCGTCCGTCCGTGTGTCTGTGTGTGTGTGTGTGTGTGTGTGTGTGTGTGTGTGTGTGTGTGTGTGTGTGTGTGTGTGTGTGTGTGTGTGTGTGTCCGTCCGTGTGTGTCCGTCCGTCTGTCTGTCTAATCTCTGGCACAGTTGGCTTGATCGCAGCCATACTCTGCACACACACTCCCTGAATGCCACATAGCTGAACCTCTGCCCAAAGGTTTTCACATTGGCCTCTTGTAGAGTCACCAGGAAGCCACAAAACACTCCTTTGGACAGTAAGTACACCTACAGATCTTGTTCAAACATCACGCAAATTGGTACACAGTCTCTCTAGAGCCATTCAACGAAAGGTGTTTTTCAGATTTTTCAGACTCCATCCTGATTGGCTAGGATTGGCTTCCAAAGTTTGCAGGAGTGCACACACAAACACACACACAACACAACACAACACACACTTTACACTTATACATGTCTGAATTGAACATGGGGGCACCATACCTTCTTCGTAGTGACGCCTGAAGACCCGTCCTGCCCTGTGTTGTCTGCCTGTGAAGGACAGCATTCAGAGAACGGTTAGTGAAAGGTCTCTCGTTTACACATAGTCAGTGGCTTCGTTTCAGATGAACAGCCATGTTGCTGCTGCTGCTACAGCTGTTCTGCGGTTCTGTCCGACACGGTGACTCAGCAGCTGCACAATGGGCATATAACGTTTCCCTTCAGGAGGAGGAAAGGGCTACACACATAAAACATGCACAGTAAACTACCATGTTTGATCAATGTCGATGCATGAAATGCAAGAAATTAAAGGAAAATTACAGGAAAAAACTAAAGAAATTTAAAGGAAAATGAGATTAAAGGAGAAGACTGAAAAGAGAATTAAGCATTATGTTATACTTTAGCTATTGAAAAATAGCAGATCTACAAGCTCATAGTGCGCCACCGAGTGGCACGCTACGAGCTTGTAGGTCTGCTATTTTTGAAAAATCGTGAAAATGTGCCTCAAATTTGGAATATATTTTTTCAGAACGAACGTTTTTAACTCAAATCTTTGCTTCTGGGGAGGTCCCTGGAACAACATATTTTCAGATGGGGGTCAGAGGCCAATTACAGATCATTTCTGGGGTCCTTGACATGAAATATTGAGTGACAAAAGGCCTAGAAACATAGGCATTTCAGAAAACTGTCAGGATTAAGAAGACATTCTTTTCAGGCCTAAATGGGTTAATATAACCTTAATCTAAAGTTTCTCTCCATGGAGAAGTAAAACTATGTTCTACATTTAAGACCAATGCAGATACAGTATGAACTCTCTACAATACTATGCATTAAATGAGTCTTGGACAATGAGTCTAGTCTTCTATATTTTAGACGGCCCCGACATTTGATCTTCATAAGATACACATTATCCCCTTTTGGGCGGGAAACCCTTTTGGTGTTAGCATTATGTTATGCTTTAGCTATTGAAAAATAGCTCGTTATAGCTCATTATGTTATGCCACCGAGTGGCGTGCTACGAGCTTGTAGGTCTGCTATTTTATTGCTTGTAGATCTGCTATTTTTGAAGAATCGAAGAACGACTGACATAGAAACACAGCTTTTTCAGAAAACTGTCAGGATGTAGAAGACATTTTTTAGAATCTGATCTCAGGTCAGAATGGGTTATTCTTCAAAGGGAGTGGGTGATTGTCCTCCCAGGTGCTGCATAATGAACAGGAGATAAGACACACTGCCATCCCCAATTACACTGCATCGATCCTATTTGTTCAAGGCTGCAGTGTTATGCATTCACCGCTGCTGTCATTCATACAGAAAAAGATAAAAACCTCACACAAAGCACTATAGTGCATATGGGGAATGTATATTTTATAGCGCCGCCATAAATTCAGCCTGCCTGGCCTCCATTTGAAATTCCTATTCAGCCCCATCGACACACAAACCCTTTTTCCGAGAAGGCAATCACAATTTACCACCGGTAAATGTAACATGAACAATGGAACGTTTTTGACGGCT
Source organism: Protomyctophum bolini (assembly GCF_963924005.1). Lineage (NCBI taxonomy): Eukaryota > Metazoa > Chordata > Actinopteri > Myctophiformes > Myctophidae > Protomyctophum > Protomyctophum bolini. Next base: position 7,060,905 of record NC_137875.1, on the reverse strand, counting down.
AAGACTAAACTCAGCGTTAGGGTGATAATAAACCGTCTCGACTAAAAATTCGGGGAGGTGACAAATTGAATTAGTAATAGAAATACACTGTCTGCAGACTATATCATGACTCCCTTAGTGTACCAAGGTTACCTCCAATGTACCTTGGAGGAAATTGAATTATTAAAAAAGAAAATCAGGGTACCTTGGTAATTAAATAAATACACTTTGGAGCATGATCTACCTAGTGGTGTGAGGACTCTTCGGTATGTTTCAATTTCTTGAAAGTCCAACACCTGGGATTTTATCGTTTTGGATGCGCGTGCTTTGTGAGTTTGTGACCCTTTCGCAAATTGAATTAGAGAGAGTTAATTGAATACACAATCTATGAGGGCAGCTAGACATTTGTAATAGATGCACACAAATATCTACTGTAGTGTATTGTAGGAAGAAACAATTTTAATTTCACCATCATTGTGCCTCTGTGTTTTCTTGTATTTCACGTGAATGCAGGAGCTGTAAATCTAGGTTTATGTGTGAGGCGGTACAAAATGGATTTCCTTTCAACCCAAGCTGCATTCTTATAACCCACTACTTATCTGTTTAATTTCCTGAGGGACCCCCTGGATTAATCATAGCGGTTTTAATCCCTTTGCAGTGAATTAGAATCCTCTGTCCAACTTCCACTGTAATGTACTGTATAGTACTACTATGTGTACTGTAGGATGGAGTAACACATGGAGCAGTGCCATTGTAATCCCCGTAGACCTTTCCCAAAAAGGCTTCTCATGTAGGTCACGGCGCCTGGCCTTCAGTTATTATTACGCACGCCTTTAACCCGTTAGGACTGGAGGCTGATTCAGTTTTATACAAGATGTTGCTGTTGATTTTTTATTCCAGTGACCCCCCCCCCCCCCCCCCAATAGAAGCAAAGATTTGAATTGAAAATGTTTGCTTTAAAAATATCTGATATTTTTGAATTGGCAAAGTATAATAATATATAATATATGGCTAAAGTGGTTAAAATGATTAGGGACCCTCTGATACACTCCTCGGACCCCACTTTGAGAACCAATGTGCTATAAGGCTAAAGTCTAAAATGACACAGATGCCACAGTCACACTCGATTTTTCAAAAATAGCAGACCTACAAGCTCGTAGCGCGCCACTCGGTGGCGCGCTATGAGCTTGTAGATCTGCTATTTTTCAATAGCTAAAGCATAACATGACGCTAACACCAAAAGGGGTTCCCGCCCAAAATGGGTTAAATGCTCTAAACTGTAAAGAGATGCCTTTGGTTAATCTTGACAAAGTCAAATTAATTTGTAATTAATAGAGAAAGGTTACCCGGTGTTCCGGCGACTAATTTATAAACAGATTAAGGATCTGTAAAATGAAACTGCCAGTAACTGAACATTTTTATGAGACTTGTCTTATTAACCAGTTGAAACCTATAGTGTCCCTATAGAGGGTATGTGCGTGACATCATTATCATACCCAGAAGTTATGCGGGAGTGGCAAAAAAACGACTTTCTGGCCTTGACGGCCCATACATCCAAACAGAAGTCATATCTGATTGAATTAAACAACTCACCTTGGCCCTTGGTTTGCCCCTCACTGTATGCATGCGCATAAAGTGATGTATGCCAGGGGTTCCCAAACTTTTTTGGACCAGGTACCCCTTTTGGGGTAGATATTTTTCCAGGTACCCCCTCATCCTCGCAACACGGATAACAAATAAATGTATACGTCTAAATGTAGACGTTTAAATGTAGACGTCTAAATGTATACAGACGTCTAAATGTATACAGACGTCTAAATGTAGACGTCTAAATGTAGACGTCAATGTAGACGTCAATGTAGACGTCTAAATGTGTACGTCTTCTCTTATGGGGGTCCCTGGCATATCTTTTCAAATGGGGGTCCACGGGCTAAGTAGTGTCAATTTGGGGGTCCTTGACATGAAAAAGTTTGGGAACCACTGCTTTAAACACTTTAGCACTTTATGAACATGAACAAAATAGATGGGTCCCCCCTGGAACTCCCTCAGGTACCCCTGGGGGTCCCCGGACCCCACTTTGGGAACCACTGATGTATGCTATTTGGGCAAAGTCATCGGGCAAACAATAGCTGATCTACAAGCTCAAGCTGCTGTACTACTGCAGATTTTTGGTGAAGAGATTTGGTGTATACAGTGAAGAAAGGAGGGGACCTAGGGGATAGACCCCTGCTTGGACAACACCGGACAATATAGGGTTTAAGTGGTTCTTCGTAGTAATTTGTTTGGAGTATGTTACCTTCATTTGACGTGATTATTTAAGTATGCAGTGCAGTGCAAGTCAGAGTATTTAGAAGCCTTTTGGGGATTCAGCAATCCATGTGAATTGTGAATTAAGAAGCATTACCTCGAACCAGGTCAGAGGCTCAGAGCAAATGAGAGAAAACAAATTGCTAAACATGAATTGTATCCGAGCACGACATCTGTTTTAAACAGGGGTTCCCCTTGGAGGGGCGCCAAATTATTTTGGGGGGTCCCCAAAGTATATATATTTATATTAAAAAAAAGACTGAAATGGAAACTGGAAAATGGAAATTAAGAGTTTACATAGTACGTGCCTACTACGTGGTGCATGCATAAACTTTCCTTAATGATTATATCTGCTTTCAGTATTCATTTATGATGTATTTTCTCTATTATTAAGGTTATTTTTGCAGTCAGTTTGTTTGGTGGAGGGGAGGGGGGAGGGGCGGTGGCGGGGGTCGCGAGACATGGCCAAAGCATTTCCGGGGGTCCCCAGCTAAAAACGTTGAGAACCCCTGGTTTAAAATATTGTACAGATGGCCAAGAATCAATTGCTATTCTTCAGCTAATCTTCCAGTGCTTTATTAATAGCGGCGGTGCATGAACACATATCCCACAAGGCACAATGTGGGACAACCGTTTCAGTTAATCGTCATTACCCATTCTACTGTCATAAGGAAACGTCTGCAAACACAGGCTGTTTCGCTCTACTCAGGAGAATCAAGAATGTAGGTCATGGCGCGTTTAAACCAGTCATCAAACTTTCATGAACGTTTAAATACAATGAATGAAAGATAAACTGCAAATATCATCCAAAAGTAAACTGGGGTATTTTTGGATGCACATTCCACAACTTTGCGATACCCATGAAGTTAATGGATGAAAAAGGTGGATAATAAATAAATAAATCTGAATATCATCATAAGAATTTGCCTTTCATAATAATCCACCCAGTAGTCTATGTTCGTACAGTATGTTCTGTTCTACGTTTGTGTAAAGCAGATCTTGGCGGTGGTGGTTGTGACGATCAGATTAACGCCTGGCACGCTTTCTTCTTTGAACCGTTTCTGCTATATATATTATTGCTAACATCTGCATTACAGATTCGAAAAGGTTATATGCAAATGTAAGCAAATTGCGGGATCACAAAGTGTGATTTAAATCTGTGCTTGTATTTTCGCAGCGCTCTGCAAGATGATAGCCCCCCCCCCCATAGGGTGGGTGTGTGTGTGTGTGTGTGTGTGTGTGTGTGTGTGTGTGTGTGTGTGTGTGTGTGTACACTAACTGGGTGTCTTTTTAATGGTGTGCTCAGTACTTTTTAAAGTATTTAACTTAATGGAAGACAATGGGGCTGTGATCACGTAGCATTCTTCAGTAATACTAGAGGTGTAATACATTGTTAATATACAGCAATACGATACGATGCATGGACCATATTGGTTCATTCATGGCGATACGATACAAGTCAATGATTTAAAATCGATACAGGAACTATTTAGTAAAGAAATAGAATCCTTGTGAAACGTGTCCACATTGGAGCCATGTTGTTTATGTGAATCCCAAGATCCACATAATTAGATTATTCTTGCGTGTACATTTTCAACACACCTCTAACTGTGAGACATATTTTAGTCTGTATAGGCCTACAGATCATGTTTTACCCTCAACTTCATTGATTCAGTGTTCAGGGCCCATAATAGGATTTGATATGAATTCTGTTGTGCAGTAAGTAAATAAAATGTGTCAAGTATTGATTTGTTGAAGACCTGAAATTAGATTTCAGGTGTAAGAGGGATGAGTGAGGCAGTGACTCACAGCACCGTACAGACCGCTCCGATGAAAACTAAAACCACGTCTCTCACTTGTAAAGACTGTTCAAAACATCTTCCATTGTAAAGTTAACCCATTTTGACCTGAGATCAGATTCTAAAAATGTCTTCTACATCCTGACAGTTTTCTGAACAAGCTATGTTTCTATGTCAGTCGTTCTTCGATTTAAAAAAAATAGCAGACCTACAAGCTAGTAGCTAGTAGTGCGCCACTCGGTGGCGCGCTACGAGCTTGTAGATCTGCTATTTTTTCAATAGCTGAAGCATAACATAATGCTAACACCAAAAGGGATTCCCGCCCCAAAATGGTTTAACACAGCGCTAGCACGGCTGCCCCATTCAATTCAATTATATATTTTATGTTGACTGCATGCTTCTACTGTACACTAGGTGATGTTTGCAGAAGATGCATTAATAAGGGATGTTTGTTTAAGCGCGCTTGAGGCTTCAGGTCATTTTGCACGGGATTGCTTCGCCATTTCGTCAACGTAGAAACTTTGTACTGTACATCGAAATCCATTACGGTACTTTAAATGGAAATGGAGACAAATAAAAGAGCCTCCACTGCAGATATGATTTAGTCACTAGCTCTTTGCGTTGGTTAAATATTTATAAAAAACACTTTAACTTGGCATCCCTATATTGGGCATAGGTTCAAAAAGTCAAGATTCAAGAATAGCGACAAACTCGCAACTTCACAACCTTTGCCGTAGCCTTTGATTGAGTTACATTCTTTTTTCCTTCTTTAGTAATTGTCTGTTATTTTTACTTCTTTAGTTGTATGCATCCTACTGTATAATGTCACTGTATAATTGTGTTTCCTTGATTCATAATTTCCTCTTCCACGTTTGACATGAATGGGAAAGTGAGCTACAGCAACACACAGTCGCGCACGCACACTTAACTACATTATGTGATTTTGTTTAAGGAAATGATTCATGTTGCATGTTTTATGTTGTGTTTATAAGGCTATGCAATGAAATGGAGCGTATGTGTTCAAAAGATCAGGCTATTTTCAAATATATTTCTAAACAGCATTTACCAACCACATCACCGAGTATGATGTGTTTAGCATAATTAGTAGTGGTTGCACCACCATGAAAGAGGTGATATTTTATCAATTTCAACTCAACTGAATGGTGGTTTGGTTTCATAAATACGGCAAAAGAGAAAGTGATTTAACATAAGAGTTCATTTTCCAATTAATTTGTTTATTTAGATCATCTTGATTGATATATTGATTTATTGATTGATTGATTGAACAATTCTATTGTTATTCAGTCACTCACTATAGCTACCACATTGTTATTTGTTCACTCACTATATCTACCACATGTCACACATAGTTAATTAGACACAATTTAAACACAATTTAATCACAACTTCCTACAGTATGAGAGCATGAAATAATGCACACTAAACAAAAGGCGCCAGGGTGACCTCGCTGACCTAATTGCTGATGGGGAGATATTTATCTTCCTCCAGGCTGCAGCTGGAAACCACAGCTATAAAATGCCACGCAACGAGGCACAAGGCACACTTAACCTTATCACAAAATGCTCAAAACGTCTGAAGCTAAAATAAATAATGCCTAAGTTTTAAGACTTGCCTGGTTGCTGTTTATACTAGGATTAATGAAAGGCGAGGAAGCTACTTCAGTCTGGTGGCGTCTGTGAATTAGGGTGTTTGTGGCCCTGGTGGAAATATCATCAAACACAATTTGACTTTAACAAACTTATTATGTGGACAGTTACAGAAATAGCCCAAGTCCCATTCCACAGCGGCTTGGTCCTATAGGTACAATGATTGAATGCACCGTGTAGCCGTTTGTGCCTTCCAGGAATTACAGAGCCATTTCCCCCCCCAAAAAAAAACAGAAAGTCTAACGGTAGCCCTGAAAACGTCTTAATCCCCAAGACCACATCATGGTAATTAGGCCACTGACCCCAAAAGCCATCTGGTTTTAATAGGCATACCAACACCTGTTCGTCATCAGGAATTCAATTCATAGGCGAACAGCTGTAGCAATAGCCGTGTAGCACATGTTTTACCTTCATTTACCTAGCATAGACTCATGCACAGTAGGGGTGTAACAGTTAATCAAACTAATCAATGTATTTGATTATGAAAAAGAATCAATTAAGAGTAAAATAAATAAATGTTAAATCCGCCTCCAGTGTAGCAGACCTTTTAGCAGATCTACAAGCTCACAATCACTATTTTAGCTTACCACTTTTTTTTACACCAAAGCATTAATTAGGGTTTAATTTGAGTAATCATTTTGGTCAGATTGTTGTTCTCTCTTTTTTGCACTGTGCCGACCACAAATGCAGGTGTTTGTTGGTGACGTCTGATCAATACTGTGCCCATTCTGTTCAGTAATTGGTTACTTTATACCTACACTTCAGATGTACTTGAACATGTCCATTCAGCTGTCCTAGGAGGAATGCTCATTCCATTCTTGAACCATAAGCACTTTTTTCCAGTGATGGAGAGAAACCGTGTTATGGCCCGATTCACTTATCTTGTACCACTACTAGCAAATTAATGTTACCAATGAAGAAAACTCCATGAACAGTTGAAGGGATTGACTTCTGTTCTTTTTTTTTCTCTTCTGACAAATGAGTCCATGGTAAATAATACATTACATTCAGCCTAAGAGTACCTAATCTTTTCCCCAGCAAAGGCGTTTCGACACATTACATTAGCCGAGCGCAACCACAGCCTTGTGCTATTTTCTATTGAGAGAGACTTCAGAGCAGCAGTTGTTCCTTTTCGTTCTTAACCCATTCTGAACGGGAACCCATTTTGGTGTTAGCACTATGTTATGCTTTAGCAATTGAAAAATAGCAGATCTACAAGCTCATAGCGCGCCACCGAGTGGCGCGCTATGAGCTTGTAGATCTGCAATTTTTGAAAAATCGAAGAACGACTGACATTTTTAGAATCTGATCTCAGGTCAGAATGGGTTAATCAGACCAGTGTGTGTCCCAGTGGAAACCTCGTATGAATCTGATCTCAGGTCAGAATGGGTTAAGGGCCGATAAGAATGGCTGTTTACAGCAGGGAGACGGCTGCTTCTTCATTTCCCACATTTATTTTGCATTGCAGCCTCTAAGGGACACTAATAATGGCTTGAATGCTCAACATGAGTCGAGTCTGAGTTTATTTATTTTTGTCTTCTCCCTGGCCTTTTGCTATTTTTCTTTTCAGCAGATTAGGATTCCTTACATCCTTCTCACTGTTTATATTGGTGGCAGGGACCATATTTAGTGCAGCAGTGCACGGTTAGCACTAAACTTTGCCGTATAAAGATTACACCTGCATAAGTTTGCATCGCAAATCTATTGCACCTGGGGGGAAATAAATTGTATCTACAGTATAGTAATAACTGAAGTAGAAATATGTTACAGTTGTGCAAATTGTATCTACAGTATAGTAATAACTGAAGAAGAAATATGTGTACATGTACTGTACCTTCTCTCCTGCAGTCCTCACTTTTCCTGCCTGTCCAGCATCTCCCTGTACAGAACAAAACAGTACTTCAATATTGTTTTTGTACAAAGAAAACATGAATTATATCTAAAGGATCACTTGTTCTTCCTCGAGGATCAAGTAAAGAACATGAACAGACACATCCTGAACATCCAGTTCACCTGTCTGTAAGTCCTGATGGCGCTATATACAGTTTTTATTACCATAAGATGTAATAACCTACATGTGATCATCTAACCCGATCATTCCATCCAGGAGAATCCTGTTAATGGCACACTTGACACATACAGTACACTACTGCACTGTTATGGCATGTTGAATGTACAGTATATAGTCCGTGTGTGTGCAGTTGTGTGGCGAGCTTAGCATACAGTCCATTGTTTGCCTTCCAGTGGCCCTAGAGCGCTGCGTGTGAGGTCCACGCGGTGTCCTTGTACCATCTGCAGACCGTGTGTTATATAGCACTTTGTAGAGCTATCAATGTGTCACTGGACCAGTTGCCAAAATACATGCAGTAGCCTGCAAGTAACATGAACAATTAAAAGTCATCACCTAATTCAAATGACCAGGGCATTAGCGTCAGGGAGAAAGGCTTGTGTTCGGATGTTATTACAGCATTTGTTTATTATAAATGTATTTATTTTATTTGCCGCTTTCTTTCGTTATAGCGATTTTAGCCATTTATTGACAGCGGGGCGAGGGGCATTCCAACAAGTGGCTAAATATGTATTTTTTTTTTACAACATTTTACGGCGATTTCTTTATTGTTATTTACTATAGTCCTAACTAGACTGCAGGAAATTACATCTTTTGCCACGAAAGATCACGGGATCTACTGAATGTGAAGGGGCATACTAGGGGGATGCCATACTGTGTGCTCGTAGGCTCAATATTTCACTTTGTCATCTCCGAAAAACAAAGAAGGGCCCCGGCACACTGTCAGAAAACCTGCCAAAAATGTTGCTCTTTATTCAACGTTTCGGTCTATTCGACCTGCATCAGGACAGACAAAAAGCTAAAAAGTTTGTCATCTCCCCCTTCACATTCAGTAGATCCTGTGATATTAAAATTGTGCAGCAAAAAAACAACCTTTGGATTGTAACAAGCTGACAACATACTGTACGTAATTGATACCTACATTTAATTGTCAACCCTATACTGCAGTGGTTGTTCAAAGTGGGGTCCGTGGACCCCCAAGGGTCCTTGAGGGGGTTTCCAGCTAAATGAGTTAATATAGAAAAATCTGTTTAAACCCCTGGTACGAAATATTTTCAGACGGGGTCTGTGACCAAATACATCAATTTAATCAATTTGGGGGTCATAGATTAAGTTTGAGAATCACTTCTATATGACCTCTCAATCAGAATTAGTTCATGAGAATTGTGCGATACTGTGTTATTTTATTGTGAAATAATAACTGTATACCGTAAGTGAAAGATTGCTAATAGGCCAATATTTTCATTCAAGCGGCTGCTTGGAATATTCCAAAGCAATGTTTTGGTTTACAAAAATCAAGTATTATTGGGAAGGAACAGAAAATAATGTTTTATGGACCATGACAATAATATTATTTATCATTTCTATCCATCCCTTTTCTCTTTCAAAATTAATTTAGATAAATTAAAGAGTCAATTTATTTTTCCAATTATAACTGTGAGCTTTAACCAACCCAACAGCCTTGGGATGTGGACTGAGAGATCCAGAGAAATATGGTTTTAATCTTTTCAGTCAACATTTTAATCCAGCATATTATAGGCAAATAGATCTTCCCCACAAGTGCCTAGTTTGCAAACTTCCCCAACGTTTTGGAATGCACAAAATCACGTCTGCGTGAGACATTTCCCCGAGACCCATTCCCCATAGATTATGCATATACGGCCTTTGGTTGGCTTCCAAGGAGAGTAATTATTGGCATAAATGTGCTTTAAAACTGGCAGTTTAGTGCCTGCGCGGGGATCCGTGCGGTGTATATCCAAGCTACAATGGTTCAATTAGAGTGCACACACAATAAATTCCCTCCATTTGGGTGTTTATCCCATTCTGGGCGGGAACCCCTTTTGGTGTTAGCATTATGTTATGCTTTAGCTATTGAAAAATATCAGATCTACAAGCTCATAGCGCGCCACCGAGTGGCGCGCTACGAGCTTGTAGGTCTGCTATTTTTTTTTAAATCGAAGAACGACTGACATAGAAACATAGCTTTTTCAGAAAACTGTCAGGATGTAGAAGACATTTTTAGAATCTGATCTCAGGTCAGAATGGGTTATTGGATAGGGATCGTACCTCTCCGGCCAGACACGTCGGACATCCATCAGTGGACTGCGACGATGACAACACGGACAGCATCCGCGGTAGATGGCCGACGGCCCCTGGGGTGGGAGGGGAGTGGGTGCCATCGGCCGGGGGAGGAGGGGGGGGACTGGGAGACCCATCTAACGGCGTCTTGGGCTCGCCCTGTGGATCAATACAGAGAGACTTCATCACTCAAAGACACTTCACGCTTTGTGCTAAATGGCAAAAGATGAAGCCAGTTACTGTACATTCCAGTTATGTCCTGGGGGTGTGTTGTACATCACTGGCTCCTGGACAGTGGCTCGGGACACATGGACAAGATGTTACGGGTCCCTTTAATGACTTGTTTCGTACGTTTCGGGTTTGAATTATTAGCATTTCAAAACACGTTCAAAACACAAAGCAACATTTTTCATGAATTAAAAGCAAATGCAATGTTTGTTTTTTCAGTATACATGTCATGAAGAAAGAAAAATCTAAGAAATAACACAAAATTGTTGCTTTTGAAGCAGGATCCAATGGGAGAGTGAACGTGAACACAGTTTATGAACCAATCCCTTAGCTCCATGGCCATTGGCCACTGAACTAAATACTGGACCCAATCATCACAAGGCACACCATATTTAAAAGATATTCATACTAAAATGGCTTTTTTTAGCGAGACAAATCAGGAGAAAATCCGGAAGAGTCTCTCTGTCCATCTGCATTATTACAGACGACACATTGGGGTCTCTGGCCCCATATTTAAAGCTGCTATAACCAATAATATGTAAAAAAAAAAAATCATAAGCAAATCGTTGAGCAATTTCTCTTTTGGGTCATGGGCTAAAACGTTTGGGAACCTCTGCTGTACATCAAACGTACATTGTCAACGACAATTCCCGGAGACCACCAGGGGTCGGAAAGGTGGCACGTACAAGCTCTGAGAGTGAACAAATGGAACCAAAAATGGACCCGTATAACTGCTGAGGATTTTACAGTGTAGATCGGTGTCACAGAGGTAAAAAAATACAATCGTCAAATGGGCTAATATGCATATCAAACGGGGGGTCCTTGTAATTAAAAAGGTTGACAATCAATGATATGTACTGTATATACATTGAGCACTAGTGTATGCAGCAGTCATGATAGGTCAGACCAGTGGCAGACCAAAATAAAATACCCTCGTGGTGCTGTCGACTCAAGGTTATGATGATACCCTTGGAGTAATTCAACACCGACATGACGCTATGCTTATGGGGGCATAATGCACAACCATTAGAGGTCAAAGGTGACGTCCCCTTTTGAAGTGACTGTAACCTTAGCCCGTATTGATTTGTGGGATGGGAGCAGGATTATTTTCCCGGTCTGTGTTTGTGTCTTTAGAACTGCATACAAGATAATACTGTCAACATCATACAAATCATGTAAACTCGGCCTACACTCTAGTTGTACACTATCTCTCCAGGCATATTTTCTTAAGAGGTTCAAATAATAATAATAATCATTTAGTCCCCTTTCGTTGTTTTGTGGTATTTTTATTTACTACTGTGCAAATGTACACTTAATCCATCCTAATCATTAGGAACAGTGAGGTGTTTAGGGGAACTTAAGACTTGACCAGGGGTGAGCCAGCGAAATGGTGCATTTATTTTATTTTCAAAATCTTATTATTTTCGTTTTATAACAGTATGGGTGTCAAGTCACAGATTCATAGAAAGATTCAAAATAAAATATCAGATTTTAGTATCAGTGACTGAGGTAAACAAGCGTACTATATGAATCACAGAGATCGTGGGGCAGACATAATGACAAGACTATGTTATTGTGCAAAACATGCTCCCTTCAAGACAAAAGAAAAACATTTATTTTCTCCCCTTCAAGTCCCTATTTAGTAAAGCCAATTCCCAATTCCCCAGCCTCTCTACAAGTACTCCATCTCTGCTAACCCCCACAATCATTCATTGGGAGGGTGAAGAAAGCCTCAGGTCTCCTCCGATACCCGGGCTGTCAAGCCAAATGGTGCATTTCTATAGCGCTTTGGCTTTGCATAGATTTCACACACACACACAGTCATACACCGATGGCGGAGGAAACCATGCGAGGCAGCAACCTGCACATCGGGAGCAATTAGGGGTTCAGCGTCTTGCTGCAAGGACACTTCAACACTAAATCTGGCATGGGGGAGCCAGCAACCTCACGATTCCCAACCGGCACGCTACGGGCCACTCTACCGCTGAGCCACTTACCTGACTGCCCAGCTAGCACCCCCAATAAGCGTTCTCTTTGATTAAAAGGCTGTAGGCACCAACATCTAACAATACATGTTTAAATGATAGTGTCGCATAGGTTTGTACCTTAGACTCCAGGAGTTCAACGCAGTTTTCCATTTCAGCCATATACGGGTCACAGTAGATCAGAATCTGTGTGAGTTCAATCTGCAAAGAAGAACCATTGTTAAAGCAGCGTAGAGCATCTGTATCAAACAGTAATTCCCTCATCACATCACGCTCAGCTACAAGCTTATACTGCATAGACCTACTGCACATGTAAACAGAGCTGCTACCTTTAAACACATCAGTGGCTGCAAAATATTGCTGCTATTTGTTTAAAAAAAATGATCATGCCCTGTATAACATGTATATAATGACGTGACATAATGATGTGACATTGTTTACACAATGCTGTACCCCCTCTATAACTAACTCTATATACGTTCCCCATTTTCAACTTTTTTTATTACATTTTGACACTTGCTTTGGCAATGTAAACGTATGTTTTCTCATGCCAATAAAGCTCCTTTGAATTGAATTGAATTGAATTGAATTGAATAAATCCCTGCTGTTCATTGTTTCTGAGTTCATTTGAGGTCACTGGTAACAACTGGAGATTCAGCATGAAACAGAACAAGTATTTCAGCAATGGAAAGCATCTTCAGTGGGTCACACGTCACACCTCAAGACTTTACCATGACATGATTGTGCTCCGGTCCAATTTAAGCTGTCTGAATGCTTTCGTTTTAAAACCAAACATGCTGTCTTCACAAAGTAAAGCCTTATTTATGCTTCGGCAGCCAAAGTCGTGGGGTGCCTTGCTCAACAAAAATAAAAAATAAACACATTTTAAACTGAAAAGAGCATTGAAACTTTCTTGTTATAAGCCTTGCTCAGCAGGAGGCTAGCCATCTCTAGGAGGGTTTGTTTTTGTGCATGCGTGTGTGCGTCTGTCTGTCTGTCCGTCTGTATTTGTGTCTGGAGCAATTCTCGTAAAGTGCTGGACCAATTATCATCAGATTTCTTGTGCAAACCGCCAGTAGAATGTATACCTACCTCCACTCATTTTCTTGTCACATTTTGAAATGTTAAAACTTTATAATGGCAGTCAATAGAGCACCGAAGTCTGACATCACTTTCAGTAGAGGGCGTCAGTCCCCAGGTTCATGTATTTGTTTAGTTGCATTGAAATCGCCATAGGAGGATTTTTAGATTGCTTCATATAAGAACTGTGTTTGAAAAATAAACATGTCACCCCGGCCGCTTCACTCATATGGATATGAAGAATCAACTGACTGAGAGAAAACGCTAATGTTACTGCTGCTGAATTAGTTAGATTTTCGCTAGAAGCAGACTGTATCATATATGAGTGACTGACTGTTGCAAACGATACAGAGACACCTCCCTGACAATAACGCCGAGACAGCTTGTTTATTTTTGGACCACAACGCTTATAGTAGACGATATTAAGATCACCCCATGTTATTCTCCATAGAGAAATTACTTCCGCGAACCAGGGGAATCGTCGGGATGAGCGAGTTACGTCAGGACTTCAGTGCTCTATGAGACTTGGCTCAGGCTGAAACCCAAACAGTGATACTAGTGATGTCCCGATTACCTTTTTTTGCTCCCGATCCGATTCCGGTCATTTGAAAAGGACGTGATCGCCCCCCGATTCCCGATCACGTGATCGGATAGGGTCAACCCTAATGTTGTGTTCTTTCTATGTCTCATATCTTCTGGTCATGTCATGTGTCCAACACTATAAGTATTCCCTGTGTGTAATAAACTGTGTCTGTGAACCTGTCGCATCATCATACTGTCTGATAATGTGTCATCTTGTTCTCCCGGGCCCGCCGCTTTGCAACAGAGGATTTCTTCAACTCAGTGTTATGATTCCCTCGACCAAAACAAGGCTATTTTCAGTGTGCAACCAAGTGTAAAATCAGACGTTGCGATGCCATTGCAAAATAAACTGTAGATTTAGCAAACCTAAAATCATGATATTTAGTCAACAAAATTTGCTGTAAAAAACAACACTACTTTAACTGAATTGTCATACACCACTGTACTAGGACCACACCGAGGGTCTACCCTAAATTCACAACAAAATCTCTTTGGCCAAAAAACAGACAATATTATAAACTCACAAGAGCTTATAGATTTGCGTATAGAGCGGTGAGTCGCTTACCACCGCGGCGTGACGTCATGTTGTAGCTTTCGGTGGTCACCCAGACACCTTATCACCTAAAACTGGAGTATGAATAGGCCTTTAACACTTACGTCGACAGGCCGCCCGTCCTCCACCCTGGTGGTGATGAGGGTACGTCCGGTGGGGTCCATGCCGTCCCTCTCCTCCGTCAGCCTGCGTTTAGGGTTGTCACAATTATTACATACATCGTCTGATCGCAGTTATTTGAGATAGTCGCAATTATTTTGTCATAATCGTCATAATCATGTGCATGTTGAAAAACTTTTATAAATAAAAAAAGCATTCAGAAAAATGGCAGTAATTTCTTGGTATATTACAGAAATATTATTTCTATGCATAATGTTGCCATTTCCAACGCCAAAAACACATTTAAATTGTAAATCACAATTATTTTTTCTAACAATTAATCGTCAACCTAGATGTGTAACGCCCGACACACACCGGGTGCGCAGCGATGCAGCACAGGCGTTGCTGCGCGGCAACGCCTGGAAAATAGAACAGTGGTGTATCGGAGCGTCAGGAGAGGCGTGAACGCACGTTGACCACAGGCCTACCTGCGCTCCACCAGCTCACAGTCCACGTAGATGGAGACCATGCTGCTCTGGACGGACAGGCCCAGCTTGTGCCACTGGCGGTCGAACAGCACGTGGAGCTCGCGGCTCTTGAACGTGACGTGGAGGCCGTTCTTCACGTGGAGGCCGTGGGCGGAGAACTCCACCGTCTTCTTGGCACCGTCCACCACGAAGGACACCTAGAGGACGCCAGGAAGGAGGAGTCAAAGACTTATTAAGGTTTATTTTAAGTGTCGTGATTTTATTTTTATTTAATTACATTTTTTATGTGTCACTGTCTATGGAGTTACACTCTACTTCACCCTAATAGACCCACAGGTGCGGTTATAATATTCAAATTCTTCCCTGTGTATTTTTTTGGTTTCTTCCTGAAAGCCTTTGAGTAAAAAGGACCAATCAAATACACCACTTTAGTTACATCAGACATAACCCTAAACCCTCCCCCATTATCATACAACAGCTGTTGGCAAGGCATATGTGTGGCCATATAAAAACATCATTTTTGTACAGTTTTTTGAAAATAATCTTCATCCTAGGGGGGGATCACGGCACTCCATCTTTAAGGTTTATTATTTAAAATAAATGTTCTTTTGATTTTAACCACTTTCACCCTGGCAGTCCAATTTTAGACAAAAACAATAGGTTGAAACCCATTTCCACATTTTCAAATATAACGGAAATAGACAATTCACAACAAGGTCACATCCTGACACACGATGCCATTCATTGTGCAACACTGCTGCTGCTGCTTGCTTTGTGGTCCTCCCTACCATAACCTATATGCTTTTAACTCTTTCTAATGTTGTTATTTGCTATTAATGTGCCATTAATTGAATTATTTATAGCCTAAATTGCAGGTCATAGTTCCCTATTGGAGAACCCTCCACTTGAGTTCTCCACGTGTAAAAAGATGTATGTATTCTATTCATTATTGCTGGCTGTGTGCCTTTGGCTAATTGAAGGGCCTATACCCTCTGATCCTCGAGATGATGCATTGGCATCGAAACGTCATCATTAACCCATTCTGACCTGAGATCAGATTCATACGAGGTTTCCACGGGACACACACTGGTCTGATTAACCCATTCTGACCTGAGATCAGATTCTAAAAATGTCAGTCGTTCTTCGAATTTTTCAAAAATAGCAGACCTACAAGCTCGTATCGCGCCACTCGGTGGCGCGATATGAGCTTGTAGATCTGCTATTTTTCAATAGCTAAAGCATAACATGATGCCAACACCAAAATGGGTGCCCGGTCAGAATGGGTTAATTGCCTGCACCCTGTAAATAAAGTCTTTATTGTCCGAGACTGCTCCAGTGCCTTCCCTCCACAAAGACAGTATACAGGGCTTAAGTGGTTAAAGTGTTCCGTAAGCCCACCTGAGTACCTCCCGAGTGGTCAAATATCTGCCAAAGGAACCATCTGTCTTTCTTCGTCGTTCTTCTCAGCCGGAAGGTGGCCACCAGGGAGTATTCAGTTGAAATTCCATTTGGAAAAACTAATCTATGAAAAAGAAAAAGGGAAAAGGATCAAATCGCAGTGTCACAAAATCAAGTTGTACATTAAGAGTGAGCATTTATATATCCCCATAGCAACATCAGCAATTAATAAGCTTTGTTTGAGCCCTTGGGTAGCTTTTAGTGTCTGAACAATAAACAAGCCAATCAACCTTCAATGAATCGATAAAGCATTTCATGATTCCGCACAAAGAACACACACATAAATAAACATTTGATTTAATGACAAAGGTGATTCCATCGAACGTCATTAATTTCATACCAATTTACAATTACAATTTAGGCATTTAGCAGACGCTCTTAATCCAGAGCGATTTACATTAAGCAAGAACAAAAGCATGGGAATACATCACATAAAGACATTTATCATGAAACATGCGTAGCTAAGAAAGTAACAGTGGAATATCTATAATGAAACTATACATATAAGCTATACATCTATACTACTATGCTACACATATGTACTATGACGTGCTATGACTACTAGAATTGCTATCTAAGGGGGTGGGGTAAGTGCTATGGGCCATGATGGAGTCTGAAAAGGTGGGTTTTCAGACTACGGCGGAAGATTGGGAGTGATGCTGCAGTTCTGACTGCAATGGGAAGTGCATTCCACAGTTTTGGAGCCAGAAGGGAGAAGAGTTTGGGACGTGTGGAGCGTTGTCCCGGCGTTTTTAGTGAGGGTACTTCCAGCTTCCCTGCGTTGGCTGATCTGAGTGAGCGGGAGGGTTTGTAGGGTTCGATCATACTTGCAAGATATGGGGGAGCCATACCTTTGGTTGCTTTGAATGCCAGCATCAGGGTTTTGTATTCTGTGCGGGCAGCGACCGGGAGCCAGTGGAGGGAGCGGAGCAGGGGGGAGACATGTGAGAATTTTGGCTGGTTGAAGACCAAGCGAGCTGCAGCATTTTGGATCAGCTGGAGAGGCTTAAGTGCACATGCTGGTAGGCCAGTAAGGAGGGAGTTACAATAGTCAAGTTTTGACAAGACTGTTGTCTGGATACCAACCTCTTTAGCATCGTAATAGTAATGGGTGCAAAATCAATTTTCCACCGTATACCTCAAGAATTTGCATACATCAAATGTATAGAGTGCAACAGACTCTCATTGCCCCTTCAGTCTCAACCCCATACTTTCTTATTTTTTTCTTCTTAATTTTTTATCCCACGATTTTGCAACCCATTTTTTCAATTATCTAATCCTGGGCACTACACACCCCCTCTGCCAACCTGGGGAGAGCAACAGACTGACCTCATGCTTCCTTCTATGCATGAGGAGGAGTCCTATTTATAGATCATTGTCACTTTGGAATAACCTGCCTCGAAACCTCGGTTGCATTTACAGTAAATTAACGTTTAAAAAGCATCTAAAATTCCATTTGATACAGTGAAGTGTTGTGTTTTTTTTCTTCTTTTCACTCTCACTTGTAATCTTAGTAATTTTTATTTGTATTTTATCCGAATTAATGTAAATTGAATACTGACTTTTTAACAAATGTGTAATTGTAATTGTATGTCTACTGTAATGTATATTCTTATGTGGACCCCAGGAAGACTAGCTGTTGCTATGGCACCATCTAATGGGGATCCTCTAAATCAAATCAAATCAAATCAAAAATCTAAATCAAGCCACTGCTTTTCACCTGACAGAGGGGAGTGTCACCGGTTGGACGTGGAAGGAACACGTTAATCCAACCAGTTCCTTTCCCCTCCATCAGGCAGTATTATAGAGATCAGGATCACTGCATGTTGTGTGCCTACCACAGGGCACACGGGGAGAACATGCAAACTCCACATATAAAGGTCCTTTTGCCAACCGCCACCCAGGGGTATGGGCACTTAACTGATGATCCTTTCATACTTCTGTAAGACGTTTCTACAAAAAGAGAGTTTAATTGGCTGGAACTTAAGATTCCGATGAAATTACATTAAAGCTTTTAGCTGCCAAAAGTGAAGCACCATAAACATAATAAATCAAGTTCAGTAAAAAATAATAATAATGATAAGGTCACGGAGAAGTCAATGCATGCACTGCCTGGGGGAAGGAGAAAAGAGAGAGAGGGAGAGAGAGAGAGAGAGAGAGAGACCTCAGACAGTTCGGAAATGAGTTTTGCTCCCCATAGATCATCCCCTGTTCTCGTTGTTCTTGATATCCTCCTAGATTGTATGCGTCTTGAATTATTTGAAACCGGTAGAAAGAAAAAAAAAGGTACACAGAACCCCACGATGATAAATACACCAAGTTAAAGCTCCTGAAAAATCAAATGCTTTTTATGAAAAGCAGAGAACCGGAGGAGCTATTTGTAGCCCCAAGGGTCTAAATGGCTATTTCAGCCGCAGTCCAATAGGAAGAGACGCAACACTATTTGTTAACCCATTCTGACCTGAGATCAGATTCATACGAGGTTTCCACTGGACACACACTGGTCTGATTAACCCATTCTGACCTGAGATCAGATTTAAAAAAAAAGTCAGTCGTTCTTTGATTTTTCAAAAATAGCAGACCTACAAGCTCGTAGCGCGCCACTCGGTGGCGCGCTATGAGCTTGTAGATCTGCAATTTTTCAATAGCTAAAGCATAACATGATGCTGACACCAAAACGGGTTCCCGTTCAGAATGGGTTAAAATGATTCATGTAAAAGATTCAACGTAAAAAAAACATTTCCCGAGCCGTCTATGCATATAACATCAGGCAATAAATGTGTAACACAACCTCATAAATAATAAGTGCAGAGAAATAAAATGTACGATTTTTTTTTATTCTATTTTAAAAGGACATCTCCGAGGGGCTGAGTAGTAACTGAAAGATCATAATAAGTTTGAATGGATATAATCCTGCAGAGGCATTTTTCCGGATGCTATAAATATGTGCTGTGCTATGGTAGGACTCCTGGACTCACTTGCAACGTTCACAGAGTTCAAAAACAAGTATGCTCTCATTTCAAAACACAGTGTGCCATGCTTGATCTCTGGGGGGTATAGTGAGGGGGTGGGGGCAGAGATCTTGACCCTGTCTTGACAACTATCCGTGCCTAAAAACACAACACGATTGGCAGGTGGATTTTGTTTTGAACACTGTTTTTTCCTGACTTTTTGCAAATAGAACAAACTCCCACTCAGTGCACTTAACTCATGGTAGTTGCTGACATTCTGAATGCAATAGATTTGAATTCAAGATAGTTTTAACTTAACTCAGCCAAAACAAAATGGAGAAGATAAAACAGAAATTGAATTTTAGAAGGAATATGCAGCCTACCTAATTTAGGTTCATCACTGTACGACATAACTTAGATTGGACCTCTCTAAAGTAATCTAAGGTTATTACTGTATCTAACACTATCTAAAGTGCAACCACTTCCAATGCAGTGGAGATTCAATTAACAGTACAAACGCCCCATTACCATCATAGCAATGATATAAATTATACTGTACAGTATATTCCCCACAAGGCACAAATACTGTATAAGCATGAACAGAACAATGCCGTACTAACCAAAAGGGCTTTCTTTACTGTCTATGCAAATGACAGAGTGCCCCTAGCAACGGCGAAGTAAGCATTTCTTTTGTCTTATATCGTAATATAAGATCATTTCACTATTTCTCACTGTTTTCGTTCCTTTTCCTGAAAAATAGTACATAGGTTTCCACCCGAGGTTTTTACACAAAATTGCAATGGCAATTGCCTGTGAAACATACTGTATTCCTCCAGTGTACAACTGTACATACCAAAGCAAAACCAGCCTTGTTAGCAGAGCATCTTCTTCTATTATCAAAAAAGCATGACCAACTAATGCCATCATCGATGTCATCCTGAAACCTTGTATGTCCAAAACGGATCCATAGTAGTTATTATTTAGTCACAAGCTCTTCTTAATACTTTTAATTGGTTAAATATTTATACAACCCACAGGCACACTTAACCACTTCCAACTTGGTGTCCCCTAGAAATTGCATGTCTACAAGCTCACAATGCATTGCAAAGGATTACGCAAGAAGTTGAAATATCACAGATATCTGGACCCTTCAACACCTGACGAAATCTGCCCTTACATACTGTAAGCGACGGTGGTGTAATATGTAAGTAGTAACTAAGTACAATTACTCAAGCTCAAACTCAATACATACGTTTTACTTACAATATATACATCAACACGTTAAGATCGAGTTGATACAGTTTCTTCTATTCGGAAAAAAAAAAAGCCGATCTACAAGCTCGGCTTGAGTAAATTATGTGCATCAGTAGGCCCAATAAATCGGGTAATATGAATATACTGTACGTGTCTTTAGAAGTCTGCATCTGCACCCAGAATCACAGCTACTGTATGACAGGTGTGAGGTAAACACTGGGAGGAGACCCCGGGGCAGACCGAGGCGCAGTTGGAGGAAACACATCCACTCACTGGCCTTGGAACGTCTCGGAATCCCCCAGGAGGAAGTCACTAATGTTGCTCTGGAGAGGGAAGTCTGATGGAGCACTCTGGTGGAGCTGTTGCCCCCGCGACCCAACTACGGATAAGCGGTTGAAGATGGATGGATGGATGGTAAACACTTCTAGTGGAAACTCTAGTGGAAACATCTCGACCGGTATCGGTCGAGATGACCATGCACTTAATCGTCACTGTAGTGTACATACACGTTTTACTGTTTATTCATTAGTACCTACTGTATATGCTGCTACTAACACCCATGCATTATGCGTAAATCCATCGCACATCCCTAATGAATGATGCTACCAACCGCCAGCATATCAACTCCCAGTTTAGCGTAAAGCAGCTTAAGTCTGGACCGATACAAATGTGTTTCTAATGAGAAAAAGACACACTGGCCTACGAACGTGAATGATAAGAAGGAAAAGCAACTAAAAAGTTGCAAGCACTTTCAGACTTCAGTTTCCAGAGATGAATAAGTGGGGTTGCACAGTGGGAGAATACTAAGTCAGATACGTTGCGTGCCGTGAAGCCTCCACACAACACTAATCTCCTGATGCAGCACTAATACACCTTTAAAGCCACAGATGGAGAAACAAATAACACAAGTAGTATCGCACACTCCACTGCCTCAGCAGAATTTGCTCAATCCAAAGCGCTCCCTTTGCGCCTCGTACTAACGGTTATCACTTAAAGACATGTACACTATCTGACTTTGAGCTTATGCTGCAGTATTAAAAGAAATACTGCGTCCACGATGCATTGTAATCCCGTCACCCTGGAGCACGTCGGGTGGTGCTCAGAGACATGGCGTGTGTTGTTGTGAATGACTGCTCCATTCCTAATCCACGCATAACAACAACACCAACGGAAAGTAACTATTTAAACCCTATAGCATCCCATTCTGTAGCCAATCTACAAGTTCAAAACGCATTGCGTTGCAAGCACGTTTTGAACTTGAGATTGATGTAAGAGGATAAAATGAGGGGGCCTAGTTCAGTACAGAGTAGACCCTTTGAGGACTCTGACCAATGAAGTCGCGTCTAAGGCCCCGTTTAATTACACTGGCAGTGAAGTCCAGCCTGAATCACATCTGTGCCACATCCAGATTGGAATCAGATTTATTTAAATAAGTCCGAATCAGAAGCCTTTATTGCCATGAAGGCTACGAAAGCCCGCCACAGACAAGGTTTTTTCCCCTCAGCTGCCGTCAGGCTGCTCAATGACTCTGGCTTCCCTTCCACCCCTGCCTCCTAGTGACACCGGCACTTTAATCACTATGTACTACTGTATAACCCTGCACTTTATATTTATTCCCCTGCACGGTGTTGTCTTATGTCTGTTTCTTTGTGAAAAAATAATTGAATGCACTCATGTTATGTCAAAGCAAATTCCTATGTGTGTATACACAAATGGCAAATAAAGGTATCTGAATCTGAATCCATGACATGTAAACATATATTATATTATTATATTTAGTTTAACTTTGGTGGGACAGCAGAGTGCAGTTACATCATTAGGACAAGTGCAAAACAGGACAAGACATAATGCGAAAACAACATGAGTGCCATGAATAATGAATAAATATTCCATATGACTCTGAGCGGGGGTGGAGGGAGGATAGAAGGGGGTCAGGGCGGGACACCAGCAGCATTGAGGAGCCCATAAAGCTGTTTGAGTGTCTGTCAGGCCTTCACAGTCTTTAGGGAACACAACCTCCTGCCTGAGGGGAGCGGGGCAAATCCTATCACCCATACTGATATTTAAAAATAAATCACACCCATGTGAAGTGAGGGGCGCTAATATATTAAAGTCTATCTCATGTTGATTAGGACGGTGATGTAATGGTGATGTCAAACAAACGGTGCAAACATTAAACGCCATTGACAATAAAGGGACAATATGACGTAAATGACACATTTGTGTATGATGTACATTTTCCCTTAACCCATTCTGAACGGGAACCCATGAACGGGAATCATGTTGTGCTTTAGCTATTGAAAAATAGCAGATCTACAAGCTCATAGCGCGCCACCGAGTGGCGCGCTACGAGCTTGTAGGTCTGCTATTTTTGAAAAATCGAAGAACGACTGACATTTTTAGAATCTGATCTCAGGTCAGAATGGGTTCATCAGACCAGTGTGTGTCCAGTGGAAAACTCGTATGAATCTGATCTCAGGTCAGAATGGGTTAATTGTCAATGCGTTTACAACCCAAACATTGAACTAAAGACAAACATTAAACCTCTGTATAGGTAAAAAAAAAAATAGATGCCTCATTGGCCGCTGCGGTTCGTTGGAGCGATGTGTGTTGAAGGAGGAGCGGAAGAATTTACACTGTACTGGGGGAGGAAGAACGCCGGAAGTTTTTCCCTCCCTTGAGCATACTGTACGCTCCAGAGCCAGAAAGGGCGTCTACCTTTATACTGTATGGTATCACCCGCTGCAGATTGGCCTTGACCTTGGCCACTGCAGCAGGGAGCCAGGCGGTGACGGCGAGGGTGATGATGGACTCTATGATGGCAGTGTAGACGTTAAGCAGCATGGTCCTTGGGAGGTGGAATTCTCTCAGCTGTCTCAGAAAAAACAGTCTCTTCTGGGCCTTTTTAGTGAGGGTGTCGATAGCAGAGGGGCCAGACTGTTTTTCAAATCTGCAGTAAAACTTGTTCAGCTCTTTGGCAAGCAGTGTTATCCATGGTCTGAGGGGGTTTGGGCTTATACTAAGTATAAACCGAAAACAAAGTCTAAACGCAGTTACATGGAATCTGATTTTACACAAATGTGACTTGAGTTGAGACACATTCAGAGGTGGTTTCAAATCTGATTTCAGGAGATCCGACTCAGTCTGAACTCAGTAACTTGATCTAATTCGGATTCCATGTGACTTTTTTGTGTTTAGACTTATTTAAACAAATCAGATTGCAATCTGGATGTGGCACAGATCTGATTCAGGCCGGATTTGACTGCCAGTCTGAACACACAGATCTGTGACAGATCCGATGTGGTCACTTGCAAATGCAGTGTCGTTGGGCCAAAAGAAGAAATAAATCTGATTTGAATAAGATTTGACTGAATGCGACTGCAGTCTAAACGGGGCCTAAGTGGTTAAAATACTTTCAAAGTAATTTGTGTTGATGTGTGTTCAACTCCATCATCATCATGTTGTGTATTTTTAATCCTTGTGAAACACCAATCACATAAAGAGAACAATGTAAGGTACCCATGTGGTTTACTTGCTCTAACACCTTTCCAATGGAAGGAATGGAGAAGCCACTGTTCTGCTGCCAATGATAAACAATCCATTGGGTACTGCAAATTGGATATTGTTTCAACAATAACATCATGTTGAAATCGAAATGAGAAGAACACATTTGCAATTTCTGCAAAGCGTAACAGATTTACGCGGATCTCAGAGATAAATGTTTAATACTGCGTGTAAATAGTAAATACAACGCAGCCAAATCATTATCTGCATGGGATCTTGATACGTCGAGACACACAAGGTAATGCAAGGTTAAAAAATGTGGCCCAAAAATATGTCTGCAGGAATAGACGGGATAAAGGCAATTTATCGCCCGTAATAAACGGAGACGTTTCCAATGAAAAGTCTCCCGGGACGGGTACACTTCCATACTGAAACAAGTCCCCGAGCCGAGTGGAGGAGGCCTCTCGGCACGGTGTCATAATACACATTGTGCCAAAGGAGGTGACAGAACATTAGCCAGATGTAGAAAGTGGAGCATCTCGACGTTCATCGTAAGAGTAAAGTGAGAGATGTTTCAGAGGCTGTGGAAGGGGCAGAGAGGGGCCCCTCTCTGCAGGCACTTGGCCTTCCGCTCCCTCCCCCAGTTGACATGCAATATCGTCTGTTAAAGCACTCAGATAATTGGATATGAGGGGGATCGCACTCTCTCTCTCTCTCTCTCTCTCTCCCTCTCTCCAGTATAATCGCCTTGCCGTCAGCAGTGTCCTTTGAGCACCAACAGCTCCTTGGACATGTGGGCCAGACAGACAGACAGACAGACAGACAGACAGCGGTATATGGAGTAGGTAGGGGGCCGTACCACACTTCTGGGACTGGCTTGAGTGAATAGGGAAATAAATCACTAATCATCTGACCCAGAGATTACTCCACTAACCGGAGCAGAGAACTGCATTTACAGTTGTACGTGTTACACGATTAGACTAACATCCTCCTTGTCCCCAGAGGAATGATTACTATAGACTAACATCCTCCTTGTCCCCAGAGGAATTGGCAAAGTATTGTTGTAAATGGGGTGCGTTTATATAATAGCACCTTTTTTGCTTTTTATCCGATGCACTCATCTACCATTTGCATTGCTGTACTTTCACCCATTCACACACGCATTACAATAGGTACAGGCATTCCTTTGTCCCTCTTTGTCAATCACACTCCTTAACAGTCCTTGCAGAGGGCAGACAGGGTAGAGGTCGACAGTTATGAGGTGATGTTCCTCCTCTTTTGCACTAGGTATTTTGGTGTGTGGTTTTTTAATGTTGTACGGGTCACTGTGTGCCTTTGTTGTCTTGTATTGTACTGTATTGTATTGTATTGTATCTGTATGCTGCAGGGCGGTTCCTTGGGGTCCAAGACAAATTTCTCCCTTGGGAGACAAAATAAAGAAACCTTGAACCCTGACATTCACACACCGACGGTGGACTAAACCATGCACAGTACCAACCTGCACATTCGGAGCAGTTTAGGGTTTCAGTGCATTGCTCAAGGATACTTCTGCACTTATAGACGGGAGGAGACGCACTGACCTCTATCTTGTCTCAGGCACTACGTGTAAATATGTACATATATATTTTTTGATTCTTGCTTTCTCGTTTGATATCCTTACTTGCACCCCCGCCGCAATTCACTTTTTTTAGGTATGGGAATAACAATACGATGGCATTGGGAACTATGCACGGCAACACATTTCACCCGCTCTTTTTACCTTGTAAACCTGTGATGTGACAATAAAGCAGATTCTGGACTGAAGAACCTTCTGTTTTTCCAATAGAGCTGCTTCTATACGAGTCCCTGGCACTGCCATCCTTTTTTTTGTTGCTTTTTATGGTTTATGGAAACAACAACATGGCCTGCCCTAGAACAACCTTCAGTAGTATACAACACTGTATATCACAGATCATTAGATCAAGGTTGTCATATCACTGTTCCAGGTGACAGGGTTATAAAGAATGTACTGCTTATAAGTCAGTGGTTCTCAACCACATGATACAATATCATATTAGCTATTCTAACATAGGTGATCTAAATTCTACAAAATCATGCACCGTGAGCTTGTAGATCTGCTATATTTTTTTTTACATTGCTTTCAATATTAAAATTGGCTAATGGGAGGGAGGGGGGCTGGGGACACTCAGACATAACCATAAACAAACCTGATACGCCCATATAGGCAGGACCAGTGGTGTCATGCTCCTAGAACGCAGTACCACGCCGTGGTACCAGTCATTTTGTGACGTGCAGTCGTGCACACACAGGGACAGAACGGTATACTCTAAGAGAACGAGAACGCGTCCCCCTAAATTCAAGAGAAGACGCACCAAACCTCGCCAAGTAGCCAGTGGTCTAGGTTTACTGGCACCCCCCCCCCTCTATTTTCACACCGTGTCAAGTACCGTGCCGAATTCAAATGGATACTACTTTGTATAACAGCTTTAACGGTTTATACTAACCTGAGCCCACGTGGGAGGCATACTTTTGGTTAGACATAGGCATTGGTTAGACATAGGCATTGGTCCGACTGGATTAAGGTTGGTGAGGGGTGCGTTAAGGGTTGGGAGAGGGTTAAGGTTAGGTTTAGATGTGCTGCCCCGTGGGAGGTTAGGGTTACGGTGAGGGTTTGAGATACGGTAAGCAAGCACACTTACAGCAGTAGAGTACTGCTGCTGTGTGGTGTTCTTCCTCCTCCTCCATCAAAGAACAGAATCATTCGTCCAAAGCAAACGTTTTAGTTTCGCTTTATAGTGTGCAGATGTTTGTCTGACTATTTTAAGTCTACTTTTGTGTTTGTGTGTCTAAAACTCTCATACACTATTTAACAATAGACGTAGGCTACGCAGCTGTTCTGTGTGCATGCCGCGATACACACGCGCGCGGCGTCCCGTGGTACCAGAGAAAAGATAACCATGACACCACTGGGCCGGACCACACTCCACAGTCACGTCACCATGACTCAGACATAAACATGACTGACAGAGCTCATTATGTGGGCACAACAGGGACACAGACAGAGGGATCGGCGGTGCGAAGCAGGAGTGAGGGCAAAGTAGAAAATGTTTTTTTTTTGAAAAACACAAATCTTCTCTTATGGCACAAAAAGTATTTCGAAATAGGGGTTGCAGCCGACAGTGAAAATGTGTGAGAACCATGGCTGGCTGTAGCATATTGTTAATATCTTTGCCTCATTATTCTGGCTTAGGCGTTGCTCATAATCCTTCCAGTTTGACAAAACTCTCTGAATCAGTATAATTCACAGTGTATTAATGCTATCCCCAATTATTCCCCGTCTAATGGCCGACCTCACAGCTTGCCCTTATCAGCCAGAGCAGATGGAACTTCTCTAGGCATGGTATATCCGCGTTACATCATGGCCACCCGTCATGAATCACCGGCAAAGATTGCAGAGTTTGTGAGTAGATTGCTCAGTGTTATTTTAGTATTGTAGGATCAGAGAGCCCCAGCGGGGGCTGATTTTATGTTAACCCATTTTGGACTGAGGTCGATTAAAAAAAGGCTTCTAAATCCTAATAGTTTTCTGAAAAACCCATGTTTCTATATGTCAGTTGTGCTCAACGGACCCCCATCTCAAAATATGTAGTTCCAGGGACCCCCCAGAAGCAAATATTTTAGTTAGAAATGTTCGCTCTGAAATATATATTCAATGATTTGCGCCTCATTTTAAAGATTTTTCAAAAATAGCAGAACTACAAGCTCGTAGCGCGCCACTGAGTGGCGCGCTATGAGCTTGTAGAGCTGCTATTTTTCAATAGCTAAAGCATGACATAATGCTAACACCAAAAGGGGTTCCCGCCCAAAATGGGTTAAACTACAATTGGATTAGCTGCTCTAACTGCATCATGTGGGCACAGCAGGAAAATTTGGGCAATCCAATTTGTGGGCAAACACTGAAGCGTCTTCTTTGATTGTCCCTAACCCTCGTCATGGAATGCCTCCCTGTTTCTACAACAGCTGCATACATCACATCCAGCTCGCAGAGAACAGTAGCAATTTCTGAAATAGCATGCACGGGAATTACTTACTGGGGAGACTGTCAGGCATACTTTATGAGATATCCACAACATGATAAATAATCTGGCTGCAGCATCTGTGATGAGATGCACCCAGAGGCTGCTGTACACAAAAATAAGTAGTACCACACACGCACACACACACACACACACACACACACACACACACACACACACACACACACACACACACACACACACACACACACACACACACACACACACACACACACACACACACACACACACACACACACACACACACACACACACACACACACACACACACACACACACACACACACACACACACACACACACACACACACACCAACTCACTCTGTTGGCTTAATGAGCGGGCTGCTTCCCAGACGAAAAGATTCCCTGTCTTCTGTGTGTGTTCCCTTTCTAAGAAGAAACTTTTCTGTAAGATCAAAACCTGTAACCAAGATTACAAGATGTCAGAAGATGTAATGAAAAGAACAAAGGCAGTCTTATCATTATGTACAATGAATGCATATTTACATACATGAAGAATATTGCATAGGCCTTGAACACCCCAGGGGTGCAGTGAAGCCAATAGTGTCTGAAGCCAGTAGGAAATCCTGACTTCCTGAAAGTTCATATAATGGCCTGTTGTGACGCTGTCATTGGGCCCAAAAAAACCCATAGCTCCATAGAGGTCCATGTATTTGGGCCCAACTTCACCTAGACTGTATTACCTCAATAAACATGGTCATGAATACTTTCTGCTTCCAGTCACTAGTTACTTTAAAGTCTCATTTATCATGTCATAATATTATTTTTGGAAAATTATGGTCCCATATATTTAAAAAATGACCATAAAGTCGAGTATGTTCTGAGGGGCGTGTGGCTACTTTTACAGTCTATGATCGGGATCCACCCCCCGCTCGAGTCAAACTGAAAAGGACTGACAGGCTTCATCTTACACCCATATCATCATCCATATCACCATATCATTTTTTACAGTCATGGTAGGTCAAACAAGGTGATGAAAAAGTGACAGCTAAAAGCATGTGACCGACGTGATATTGACACTGTCTGGCATGTGCAGTATTCCAAAGTGAACTATAATATATTAACATGAATGAAGAGATCACACTTACCAGTCAATTGTAATGGACGATCTAAACTACTGGAGAAACGGCGGTCCTCTACTGTCAATGCTGGACATGAATTATCTGCAAAACAGAGACATTATGTTTGAATGACAATGCAGTAGAACCTAGGGCTTTCACTTCTAGTGATTTGTATGTGTGTGTGTGTGTGTGTGTGTGTGTGTGTGTGTGTGTGTGTGTGTGTGTGTGTGTGTGTGTGTGTGTGTGTGTGTGTGTGTGTGTGTGTGTGTGTGATAAAGACAGAATGCTTTCTCACATTTCCTCTTGAGCCACACATGTTTAATTGTTTTTCATTTTCTGTTTGGCATAACCTCCTTTCATACTCAGCATTCCCACATGTCAGTATTCAGTCATTATCAAACAGTTTGCTAACTATGCATGCCGGCTAAGTTAGCAGTCAGTTGATCTTGACTTGTTCAATTGGTTGGTCAAACATACTTTTATTCCTTTTAAGTCCAACAGTTTAAGTTATCATTACTATGTTGTCAAACACCCACTACTCACACCCTCCTCATTTCCTGGTCAAAGTTACACAAAAGAGTCACCACTGAATCCACTGCTCCTTTTATAGGTGGAGGATTCAAATTGGGTTGCACCATGTTGCAGGGGTGCATGTGTCTGGCAATACATATTATTTAGTATGATTGCAACGAGACGGGTTGTTTAAAACCTGGTTTGTTAATTACTTTAGTATTGACAAGTATACTGTAAAGGTTGGGAAATGTTTTCTGTGTTACATGTTCACTACTACTAGATTTGTAAGTGAATGCTTTGGGGAAACCTGTCTCTAGACAGATGGTATGGGCCACTAGTCAGAGGCCTGAGTTTGAATTGATGTAGTCAGTCCATGGTGAGACATGGGGCACAATGCGGGAAGCTCTGCCCTAGGACAGTGTTAGGACTTGTAATGTCCAGACTGGGTGCTTGAATTTAAGCATGTGTTACGGACCACGGTCCTTTTGATTATTTGTTATTTGTTTAAGTATAATTATTATTTATGGTGGTCATTTTTAAGTTTGTTATTTTCATTTTTTTTGGAAGTTATATTTTATTTTTGTGAAAGATATTTTCACAAAAATATTTGAGGTTTTTATTTTGAACCTCAATTTTTGGAAACCTTTGAAGAAATAAATCTAAAAATAGATTTTTGGTATGTCATTTTTTTGTGCACCTAGCCCTCATCAAACGGACTCATTTACAGTGTGTGTGTGTGGGGGGTAGTTCCAGACCCACAGGAACGCACCCAGGGCGCCGGCCCGATCCCGGCTAGCCGCCCCGCGTCCGAAACGGTTGAGAAATGACAGAGTTACCGTGGGGGGGGGGGTCCCTCTACTGTACCCTCTACTGTACTGTACAGTCACTGTACTGTACTGGCACACCTGAAATCACTATATATACAGTTAATATGTGCATGTGTCTGGCAATACATACTATGTGCGTGTGTGTTAGGTTGCGCACAGGTGGTGAAAAACAACCATGCTGTTTTCGTGCTCAGACGCACTCACCCAGCCAGCCAGCCACCCACCCACCCACACACAAAGCTCCGTAAGGGAGTGGTTGCGCCACTCAAAAAATAATAATAACAAATAAACTTTTTTTTTTTAAGTTTTTTTTAATGATATTTGTTAAAAACTGTGTACATTGGTGACTATAGGGGGAGGGCATAGTGACACATTTGGTAGGATTTTGGTTTATTTGGGCGCCATCTTGCTGCCTACATGTAGGCTAGTAGGATGCTAGGCTTCTTGGCTGCCAGTCTGTAGTTCGTAGGTTTGCTTGTCATATCAGTGGTGCTGGTGTGTACACTGTCACTGCAGTACACCATCTTCCATCTCTCTACTATCTTTGACTCTGGATCGACGGTATTATTATTATTCATTAAAATGTTCGGGTGTTCTGATCTCATAGCCACCTCTCCCCTCCCCTCCCCTCACGTCAAAACAGTTCTCAATGTTTACATCTTACTTGACGAGACGACATGTGGACATATCCTTATGGAACCAGGGAGAGGGGGAAAAAACACCACGAGAGTGACGAGTGATCATCAGTCAAACATGTGTTCTCTCCGCAGTAAATAAATAATCTGTCTGTATGCGATCTGACCATTATTATTTTGATTACACCGTCATGCTCGTTTGAGGACAGGTAGAGAGCAGCAGAGCATACATGTGTTTGGGAATGTTGCTGAAGGTTATGTTATTTTGTCAGCAGACACACAAATCAAAGTAACCAGACAGCGTGTATTGAATTATTTGATATCTCCGTCAGTCTACAATGGAAGCATCATTCTGACGACCCGCAGTGGAATGGACAAGTTAGGGTATTAAAACAGACAGGGCAGCTACTGTTGTACGGTTCAAGCCAAGGTTATGTTATGTCATTTGACACCCAAACCATACAGTGTTTATTTAATTTCATATCTACAATGGTATATGTCTCTACAGTGAGGCTGAAAATGTAACCTCGCAGCCTACTGGCCTACTGGTAGGCAGGAAAATGGCAACCAGAATAACCCAGTCTAGCTGATCTTGAGGCCTACAAAAACTTTCTTATCAACTAGTCAACTAGCACCAACAAGGTCGACTAGTGGATGTACTAGTCGACTAGTTGAATAGTCGAATAGTTGCTTAAAGCCCTAGTAGAACCACACTACATCAACAACCTTCTGAAATGACAAACTGTCCAAGAAGAACTATGAACAAATAAATCACAAAATCAATTGATTGTGCAATTCCACTGCAATACGGTTTCTAAAGTTACAGTAAACCCTATACTACGTACTTCGTACGACCAGCACAAATGGCCAATCTGCATGTCACCTTTTGAAGACATTCTTTTGTCAAATCTCCCCTGATATCTCCCCATAATAACATGCCCAAAATAAATAGCAACCCCAGGTTGAAAGTGGTGAACAGAATACCTTTGAATGACAAATCACAAGCAGTGAGCTGTTCGTGTTCATCTTCATTGAGTGGACTGAATGTCCAGATTAGCAGGTTTTTGGAGCCGTTTGTGGTTGATGGTTGTAATACTTTTTGTTGTACTGTATATCCATGCCAATGTTTGTGCTATACTGTACATACATAGTGAATAATCACAGATACTTATTATTCCACACGCTACAGTAATGTTATGCTTTTCCAGCACAACTATTTTTACTCAAAATGTAGTCCAGCCTATTAATCCTCGCCACACAGATCTATGCTACCACTGCTGTTGTGCTCTATTGGTTGACCTGCCAGTGAGGAGCCCCCACTGAGAGGACAGTGCGCCTTGGTCCTATTCCTCCCGTTCAACGCACCCTACTGACAGGAGCCCGCCAACACACCGACTAGGATCACACTCCCCATCCGGCTTCGCTGGCCCAAACACGGCCCAATTGAGTTTATATCGACGCTTACCCCAAACCGGAATGCACTGCGGTGGATTGGAACCCCTACTCTCTGCGTGGTGGACAGGTAATTTATCCCTGCAACACCTGAGCGCTTCAGAATGTAAAGTTATTAGCTAATGTTAGTTAGGGCGGGGCAGAGGTGGGTCTAGGTATGTGCAGATATGCCTGATGTGACACATCTTAAGCCCTAACCAGAGGGACTGCAACTCCTTGCAACTGTTGTTCCATTGTTCCCAGTGGGAGTTGCAAGGAGTTGCATTGGTGTGGTTTCTTTTGTTGCAAGGAGTTGCGAGCTGGTGTGGTTTTGGCCTTAGGATTTAGAATAGTGGTTCTCAAAAATATCAGATAAACAAGCTCGCAGTGTGTCACTCGTCCTCCCGGCAGGTGAGCCAGTAGGAGACAACACACATAAATGTGTGTGGGGAGGAATCAACTGGCATAACGACTAAATTGGGGAGAAAGGGCCAAACGGGGCTAAAAAGCAAAACGAACAAAAAGCGAAAATAAATAAAGAACCGAAAACAGACAAAGATTGTTTGCTCATGACATTAACGATTATTTTACATTACATGTCTGTGCACTTGTCATGTTTCAATCATTAACATCAGGAGCTGCTTAAAGAAACGCTATAACTGGTTATCCCCTGGGCAGCCATTCCTGAACGCAGCTGTTTTAGCACGTGGGTTTGAAGATGGCATGAATTTGACGCATCAAACATGACCATTTAAACCCTATATAGCCTACTTATTCTACTCCATATATCTCTTCGCTGAAAATTGCCGATCTACAAGCTCACAACATGTTTCATGATCGGCTATTTTCCCCAGAATGTTTTCCTATTTTTGCCGAATTTTCACCTACTGTACTTCTAACACGCCCAGAATAGGGATGCGACGGTTCGTGTGGTTAAGCAGAGAGACTGCTGATTCATATTTTATGAGTGACACACACCCTTACCTAGAATACTGAGTGCAAGCCAAATAGCATGAATGTCATTTGCAAGCCGTGACCAGCTCTTGGTTTGCATTTGAGCCAACTGACTGAGTGGCTTATGTTGCCGCGTGGCCTGGTCACAGCTAATAAACAGCATGACATTTCTTTTGTTTTTTTAATAAATACCTGCAAATACGTTTTGTTTCTGGTTGTTGCACCCAGACACATATTCAATGTAAATCACACCTCTGTATCTCATCCTTGATTTGCTATAAATAAATAAATATTTTTTTTCTCTTTTTTTCAGGTTTTATAGCTGGGCTGATGAGATTGCTTTCCAGTGCAGGTTTCAAGGAGCTCATTTCAATTCACTACATAAACAGCACAAGTGAAGAAAGAAAGACATTCGGTGCGTTAGAACTATGGTCTGCTCCTTTTCCCACTGTTTCATAAGGAGAGTAAAACAGACCTTTTGCAATCACATTTGGGTAGATTAATATAATACATATGTAAAGCTTCAAACTGGGGATATTAATTTGGTTTAAGATGCAAGCTTAGTAGGCCTTAACCCATTCTGACCTGAGATCAGATTCATAAGAGGTTTCCACTGGACACACACTGGTCTGATGAACCCATTCTGACCTGAGATCAGATTCTAAAAAATGTCAGTTGTTCTTCGATTTTTCTAAAAATAGCAGACCTACAAGCTCGTAGCGCGCCACTCGGTGGCGCGCTATGAGCTTGTAGATCTTCTATTTTTCAATATGCTAAAGCATGACATGATGCTAACACCAAAATGGGTTCCCGTTCAGAATGGGTTAAGGTTATGTTGAATGATGAATTATAGTTCCTGTAAAAGCATACCGGTATAAGTGAAATACCTTATTTGTAGAGGAATCTGGATTGTTGAAATATGCCCTGAATGTACTGGATAGGGTCTCGTGTTTGACAAAATGTTTAGCTAGAACCTTGAGTGATTCTCTTCTCAAACGTTTCTGTATCAGGGCCCACATGGAAATCTCAAAAGCGTTTGTGGCCACCCCATCTGACCACACAAGTTAAGTGGTCAGATTGATGGGCTGCGCGTAGAGAATGTTTATTTTATTGATCAATCAAGTAATTGTGTTCCAGCTTGGAACAATGGAACTAACACAGTAGAATACTTCTTCCTATTTAGCACAATTAGCAGTATCACAATGAAAACTCACTTTTCAAGATAAAAAACAAACGAAAAACAATAGATGCATACTTTGCATGCATAAAGTGAGTGTCAAATCGAGTGGCAAAATGAGTTTAACATTGTTTAATGTCGTTTAATCCAAACCGATAGGACTTTTCATTTTCTGTTTGGATATATGGGCTGTCAAGGCCAGGAAATAGAGGTTTATAGAGGGTATATGCACATGCATAAAGTGAGTGGCAAAGTGAGTTCAACGTCATTAACGTTGTTCAATGCAATCAGAAAGGACTTATGTCATGTTTAATGGATGTATGTCAAGGCCAGAAAGTAGTTTTTTGCCACTTAGTAGGCGTTCCCGCATAACTTCCAGGTATGATGATGATGTCACGCGCATACCCTCGTTGAGAGCCATTATGTAATGTTACTTTTAGCCAATTCTTTCTTTCTTTTGTCTTACTTTGACTTTGCCTGTACTGCTTTTTTTGAGAGTTTAACTTAACTCCCCAAAGTCAAGCTGCTCGGGAGTCCAGTCTGCTCAGAATAGACTAATCAGTGTCATAGTGGGTTCGGGCCCTCTGTCACACACCCGCACAGCAGAAGCCAATTCCAGGGTCACTCACTCAGTGTAGGCTGTCCAAGGCTCATACCATTATTCATGATGAGGTGTCATATATTCACATGTTTGAGCGGTGCCTCCACTCCAATACGCTGCTTCTGTCTGTCTGTCTGTCTGTCTGTCTGTCTGTCTGCAGGGACCCCCACACGGTACAGTAGCACCGCTCACTTCACAAAGGTGTGATTTTAACTATATATGTTTTTCAAATCAGCCATGATTTGTGGGTTATCTGCACACCCTGTTCTGTACACGTTACCATAATCATATACAGTGCGCGTCTCCCTCTAAAACAAAACACAAAAGTATACAGTGACAGAAAATATGGTGACAGCAAAAATACATACCTGTTCTGTCATTCACTGTCATTCCAAAAGTGCAGGGAATGGAATTCAGAGTCCAAAGGAAGGCAGTCCATCGTAGCAAGTTACTCATGTCTTGTCTGGCTCTAGAAAGCAGGCTCCCTGCAAACCTGTACACAAATACAAGAAATGCACACAGATCTTAAGCACAATAGAGCAAAGAGTACATCTGATTAAATTAAAAGATAGCCAAACATTTAGCCAGATTGACAACTGAAACAAATGCATCAAACTCGTTTAATCTCACAATCTTTCGGCATAGAATGGATAGCTCTAGGGTACATTTCAACCTTATCTAAGCCAAGATGCCATTTGGGCAATTAAACCGTCTATGTGCTTCAAGCACGTCATTATTCAGAGAAACCTGTACAATATATACAGACAAGGTCACAAGCAGTCGGATGATGAGTAGCCTACTCCCCAGGCCTCCAGGGCACCTCGTCTTTAGCTTAATTGCAATGACACCTTGTGAAAAATCCAATCTCACCTCATCCCAAATATAATCAATAAAGATTTACTTTACAGAGAAACAGAATTACTCCCATAGTTCACTCCATTACTCTCATAGTTCACTCCATGTACACCAAGTGTAAAAGTATTACCCTCCTAATATTGAGTTGCACTTCAGTCTAGTCTCTACTGACTCTCTCATAATATGAGGCTTTATACCTGTCCTACGCTGACATTGGACATGTCTAAAGCATGTTTTATGGGCCCTTGTCAGGCAACCCTGAATTTTGAACCGACATATTACACCTGCTTAGTTTGCTTTGCCATTTATACATTTTAGTTTTGTCCATTGGACATTATGTCCAATGGACATAATGTATAATACAAGTTGTTATTTTTCCACAATCAGTATTTTAAGCCCCCCAATTTGTAATTGTAAGAAAACACCTGCAGCTATATTGATAAATATAAATTAAATAACTTCTTTCAACCATTCCATATTGTATCTATATATACAAGTGAAAAGGTGTACCCATACTCATTCTTCATGCTCTATCTCCGACCGAACCACACTTTCACCACACATCTCTATATGCAAAATAAATTCGGCACGCTCCCCGAACTGACATAGCCTATTTTTTAGCCGTTCAAGTGTCTCATTTGCTCGGCAAATATTACTTTTATGAAAATCATGATCGAGCCAGCAGATAAACGGGTGCCACAACACGCCGAGAAACAAGGAATTTAACCACGCTACTTGCATACACTGCAACTCGCTTACAATTCGCAAACCTGGCAACACCCTGCCTCATACGTCACCAGCTCTGTTCTGTCCGTTTTTGATGGGCGAGTGGACATTTAATGCAAATAAATTAATTATAGGTCCAGCAAGCAAATCATGATGGTCTGTTTGTGCTCAATAGGTCACAATAACATTCCGAAATTAGGTGTTGGGCTTTGTATGACATTTTCCCCAGTAGTAGTTGCATAATCTATCTCAGCTTTGGCTTGATAGCACACATGCTAACAGTGGTGAACACAACGTTAGCAGCATTTGATGACAGGTTGCCATAGCAGCGTACAGTGTGCGCAGACCTAACGTCAGTTGTTTACCACAGAAACACACAATGTAACATTATAAACTCATGTAACCTTGCGTGTCTTGATTGCCCCTTTTTTATTTGACCAAGACAGACCATGCTAACGGTGTTAGCGCGTTAGCATCACACAGCTTATGACAATCCAAACGTTTTTAATGTGAGATGTTCTGGTGAGTTGGTGATCACAGAGGATTTTAATGCAAATAAATTAATTATAGGTCCAGCAAGCAAATCATGGTCTGTTTGTGCTCAATAGGTCACAATAACATTCCGAAATTAGGTGTTGTGCTTTCTATGACATTTTGGCCAGTAGTACTTTCATATCTGTCTCAGCTTTGGCTTGATGATAGCACATGCTAACAGTGGTGAACACAACGTTAGCAGCATTTGATGACAGGTTGCCATAGCAGCGTACAGTGTGCGCAGACCTAACGTCAGTTGTTTACCACAAAAACACACGATGTAACTTTATAAACTCATGTAACCTAACCTTGCGTGTCTTGATTGCCCGTTTTTTAAGACACACCATGCTAACGGTGTTAGCGCGTTAGCATCACACAGCTTATGACAATCCAAACGTTTTTAATGTGAGATGTTCTGGTGAGTTGCTGATCACAGAGGATTGTGTATTATATCAACCTGGGATTTTATAATAGGCTATAAATTGCATTTTACATTTATTTTTGTCTCATGAAAAGCGTTAATGACCTGACAATGACAAAACAATTATCTTATTTCAATTGAAGTGAAAAACCATTTATTTTATTTCAATTTAAGTTCGTTAGCATCACACAGCTTACAGGCTCAGTGTTGCATGTAGAATACTTTCAAACATGACAATCCAAACGTTTTTAATGAGAGATGTTCTGGTGAGTTGGTGATCACAGAGGATTGTGTATTCTATCAACCTGGGATTTTATAATAGGCTATACATTGCATTTCACATTTATTTTTGACTCATGAAAAGCGTTAATGACCTGACAATGAAAAACCATTTCTTTTATTTCAATTGAAGTTTGCTTTGGACCAACACAACTACACACACTACAACTCGCTTTTCCAATAACCCATCCGTTACTACAGTGGCGGAACAACATTGGGCCGGGCCGGGGGGTGAGACAGCACGACCGGGCCTCAACGAACCTGACTCCCAACAGCGTCCCCCCCCCCCCCCCCAAACGGGGAAAAAATAATTTATGCTAACAGTTGCTGCTAATTTGAGCAGGCGTACATGAACGAGAGAGGA
Organism: Protomyctophum bolini; assembly: GCF_963924005.1. Lineage (NCBI taxonomy): Eukaryota > Metazoa > Chordata > Actinopteri > Myctophiformes > Myctophidae > Protomyctophum > Protomyctophum bolini. The sequence continues at coordinate 7,022,328 of NC_137875.1, read as the reverse complement.
GTTATATGTGTGAGGAGCTGATCACAGTCACAGATAGAGAGGAAAAGTGTTATATTTTGCCTATTATTTCTGCTATATATTATTGATCGCGTCTGTGTCTGTCTGTGACATTGCGCAGCAGTGCACACACACGAGAGAGAGAGATAGAGAGAGAGAGAGAGACGTAGAGAGAGAGAGGTGCTGCGTGTTAAAAAAAAATAGGCTACTACTCATCTTTGTGTTCTGTTTCAACAATATTGGACAAAGTTTGAGCCACAAACACATTGCTCTCTCTCTCTCTTCTCCTTTTCTATAAATTAAATAGGCCTATTCATGATTCTGCTTATAGAGAAGTAGCCTATGTTAGTTTGTTTTATGGACTTGAGAGCTACTTTCAAATCCCTTTCTCACAATCTACAACACAACGTTATCATTGTCATTGTGCTATAATAATAACTAATAACCCATCCGATGTGGAGTCAACTCCCGCCATTTCCTTCTTCCCATAGTGCGTGGCGAAGTAACTCTGGGATTGAGTGGCCGCGTAGCGGCCACGAAATTCTAGTAATGTATATTCTATATTCACTGTAACAAGTCACCATGGAGAGTTTTAGAAGACAGAGTCATCTGTATACCAACACTATCGCAGTAGTTTGTTCCGTTTTACTCAAGCAATGGCTCTGTAGCGGGTGCAATTCCTGCCTTCATCCTTGTCCATCATTCTTTTATAAGTAAACATTTATGCTAATCCCCAACATTTGTATTCTATTCTCATGATGGCTTCCTTTCCCGTGGGAGCAATGGATTCCAAGAATCACAATTCCCTGGTCCGCAAGTCTCAATCCTTTGTACAATGAATTGAAAAGCATGGCAATTCATACAATTCTCACTCACCATGTTCTGAACCTATACGAGAATGTTTGTGGGAGATTCTGAAAATAGTTTGTGGCACCGGCTTTACGATCATAAAGGCTTTACATAACTCCATTTCTAATGGAGAAATGGTGTCACTCTCTCAATGGCATCTTAGAGACACTAGTAAACTCCATGCCATGCCCTATTAAAACTTAATTTTAATTTTTAACAACTTGTAGCGTGGCAACACTCCATTTGCCCACCACTTCTTCATACATTATAGGATGCCATCTCTCATGTAGTGGTAAACCAGATTGTTTGATCCCTTCCCTTCCGCAGGACGGAATTTTGTACATCAGCTAATAATTCTTCCAGGTGGACCACAGAAATGAAACCTGAGACAGTTAGCTACAAGAAGAAGATGACCTCTTTTATCATTAGACCACCTTGCTATCCTAAGTTTGTTGATTGATTATGTGGACTGTTGTGTTTCAGAGACCAGACAAGTTTTAGAGCAGGGTTTCATCGCATATAAATAACCAATTATTGATGTCTTTAGTATCATTCAAATTAAGACAATATTGATATTGTTTACCTACTTATGCCTGTAGCCAAACTTTGGGCATGGGCTGACTATATTGTGGAAACAAAGAAAAGCTTTGCAGTCAAGCTGACTGTTTGTTTTAAATACTAAAAATGTATAATAATTCTAATCAGTGAAATGTTATTAGACAATGAGTTGTATAAGTATATTATTATTAATGTGAATAATGTTTTGAACAAAGCAAAACATTAAAGCTCTATAATATGTACTGTACACAGTACAGTACAGTAATAATAATCACTGCTATAGTGTTGCAGTCCCGCCCCCATTCATGACGACGAGCGACCCAGAAGAGAATGTCCCATTCATTTTTCCTATAGACGAAAAAATAAACAAATAAAGTGTTCGGCCCAAAATAATGTGTTTATTGTCATGAGTTACTTGTCACCATCCGAGTTGGCTTTGTTCGAGGCTTACAGGTCTTTAAATAAATACTTTCTGAAACGTCTAATGGGGTTAGGGTTAGGGTCTCTCGTCAGGGTTGGGACTGCGACGTTCTATAGAGTGTTTGTTCAGTAGTAGGGGTCTCCCCACCTCTCCAGCACTTTAGTAAACTATCTCAAAATAAAATACACTTTCAGCGGGGCTGACGATTTCATCCAATCAAGAGCTGGAACTCATCTATCAGCCTATGTACATGTTAGTGTTCCAGTTATGTGCTCAGTTTTTGAGTGGTGCAACCACTCCAAGGAACAGCAATGTCCGTGTCCGCCTATGTGACGTTAACCCACCGGTCCACCCCCATGCACCTATGTTACTATGAGCACGAGTATGACTATTAGTACCAGTAGGGGCGCTGTTTGCCAGAAACAGAGAGAGAGACAGTGCAGCACTGTTGCCTGCTAATGAGAGAGAGAGAGCGAGAGAGAGAGAGAGAGAGAGAGAGAGAGGAGGGGGGGAGAGGGGAGTTGCACCATTCAGTTCACACAGGTGTGATTCTTTCTGAGCACATTACTTTTTCTTTTTCTTTTGTTTCATCACTTCCAACTTCACTTCTTTATCCTGGCTGCATTCTGTATAAGTTCTCTCTCCTGACTGGATGAAATTGGTATCCTGACCTGAAGACATATTTTATGTTTACTAAATAGCTGGAGAGATGGGGAGACCCAACAAACAACTCTAGCAATTATGATACTTAGGAGAATATACTGTCGAGCTATTTTAACACTTACTTTAACAACAACAAAAATCACAGTGCGTAAAATCAGTTTGATCTGACTGATTTAATAGTACCTCAGGCAACTAATGGAATCAATGTCCTGCTATGCAATAAAACAAATCCCAATTAGCCTAAGAAGCAATCCATTTGATTACTTTGCCACACTGTAAATCACACTATTAGCATAAGGTAATGTAGTATCCTTGACCTCTACAGATCATGGCAATGCAGCAAGATATTGCCGATATGAGCAGTTTGATCAACTAAGACCAACAGTAAACTATTAGTTTTCATGATCATGACACTCTCTTTTACTAGTGTCCCTGCAGATCATTTCTCCATTATAATATATAATTAAAAACAAAAATAATAATAGCCTAATGAGCCTAACAAGTGAAAAGACCAAATCTCACACCACACACACACTTTACGAAACAACACAACTGTGTTGATTAAGCAAGCACAATACACTAGCATCCCACCACCACCACCACAGTATACCATTCATGCAACACCAGAGAAGCAGGGGCCGGGCCGCCCTATATGAAGATTACCTCAAAACAGTGTCAGTGACCCCCCCCCACCCCATGTGATATTTCACCTCAAGAGGTTGCATAGCTGGCTGCCACTATCATCGCCATGTCATCTTCTGAGAATGTGTGGTTTTGATGCCGACATTGATACAGTCTATACAACAGTGGTTCTCAAAGTGGGACCCACAGGGACCCCCAGTGGTCCTTGAGGGGGTTCCAGAGGGGTCCCCCAGCTAATTGACTGATATTTAGGAACTGAATGGACCCTTTGACAGGTCTGCAACTCTGAGAATGTTCACATGGAACCAAATGGACCCATGTTGTTCCATCTGTACACCCTCTCAGAGTTATTGGAGGGGTCCATGTCCGTAATGAATTCAAAACTGGGGGGTCCTTAAAATTAAAAAGCTTTTGAACGATAAATATTAAATGGTATATTGAGTAGCCCATATTTCTGATGTTGTAACAGCAACAAGCAGGCAACACATTTTGTATTCAACCTCCATGTCGTGTTTGAGCAGTAAAGGCATATAAGGCACAGTATTTTGATCTCATTCATAATCATAAGTCATAATCAACTTCAGTCATGCAGTGAACAGGCAGCTGTACTTTTCTAAACTGATAGAACAGCATGAAGTTTCCACCTTGCATGCGCTGCTACAGTTACAATGAGCGGCCGCTGATTGGCTGAACGGTTTCATTTTTTAATAATTATTTTATCAAGTGATTAAGATATTTTTGTCTTCCATGTGTTCCCTAAAATGTCACTACCGCCTGCTAACGCTAATTAAATGTTTAACCGTACACACAGGAACATGCATGATAAATCTATTAGGCTGCGCCTGCGTGTGTCCCGTGGCAAGTTAGAAAGCTTAGGAATCGGTCGGTGCGTAAAAGCCACTTTTGTGCCAAACAGCAAAAGAAAAGGTAGCCGGGGAGGTGGATTAACCGGGGTGAACATGCAGATCGTTCATTTTAACAGACGCGCTTTCTTTATTGTGTTATTTTTTATGTATTTTTTATTTGTGTTAAGAGTATAAATTGATTCGGCTTTAAGCAGCGGTATTTACTTACTGTTGTAGAGAAAGTTTTCCCCCTCTAGAGCTAAAACAACCAAGTAAACAAACAGCGGAGAGGCATATTAATCCATATGATTACGATCAGTTTACAGTAAATCCCGGTGCCAAGACTTGGAAATAAAAGTCACAGTGGTGGTGATCGCCTGCTAGATCGCGGTCCTTATTAGTCGCACTGAAATGACCCACCCACTCTGTCATTATTACTAAAATGTATTGACACAGACTCCTCTGCAAACAGCATGGATAAGATAGTCAGATACACATCGCAACCCCTCACGTAGAGGGGGTGGGGGGAGCGAAAAGCCCAGCAGAGTTTCAGGCACACTTGCTCCCTACTTATTAAAACCACGTGCGCAAAGTAAATAGCTCTTGCCTCTTGCCACGCTTGCGTTCTTATCAATATTTCGGAATCTCTCATAAATTGCTCCATAGGGGACCACCTGTAAGTTAGCTAAGCCATAAAATACTGCAGATATTGCCCAGATTTGTTTCCCCCCTGAAGTAAACGATCGAAATGTAGAATGAACAGTGCACATAAACTCACTCACTACCGAGTAGGCTACCGACCCAGAGATCATCCAGATCCAGGTATAAATTTGAAGGATTCAAGGAAATAAACAATCTTACCAGTGACCAGTCTGTTATGTTTATGCTCCAAAAGGCGTGTTGGCAGTCAATGTTTTGTATTCATAAAGTGCGTTATCTAGCATAATGGTTCAGCTGCCCGCAGCTGTAGAAGCTATGGGCCTAATTCCATAGGAGCAGTCGACTCGAGCCATCTATTTTTGTCAGAATGCCAGGACGTTTCGCAATAATTTGCGGCATATGCTTTCCCCAAGATTACAATTTGAGATGCTATGTCACTGCCGTATATGGCTGACGTGACGTTTGTCAAAACTGGAGATAAATTAATATTGACAAGTTGTCCAATCCTTCCTGATGAAATGATATAGTGCACTCACTGCCACTGACTGCACTGCTTCTCAATGTGTGGTCCGGGGACCCCTGGGGTCCTTGAGAGGGTTCCAAGTGGTCCCCATGCAGCTAAATGACTAACTCAGAGAGTGTATACAAATGGATTGGAATTGTATACAAATGGACCCTTAATTGCTTGTTCGATTTGTATTTTGTATTCTCAGTGTTATCATTGTGGTCATATATGTTGCCTGTGGTAGCAATAGGCCACAATAAACTTTGTAGGCTTTGTAGGCTATTGAGTAAATAGCAAAGTGTTTTTTTCAGTTTTTCTGAGTTTTAAATCATCAAGCATTTTACTGGGGGGAGAGTGAAACATAGCCTTATAGGTTATAGCCTGTATTCATGAAATTAAAGCCATTTTGCTGCAGCCTGCAAAGACCACCTGCGGATTGGGGGGGGGTGTCCCGGTCCCCTTAATGACCACTGGGAATCCCCAGACCCCACTTTGAGGAGCATTGTGGGGGTAAAGTGGGTGTTTTCTTTCCTAAACGTGTTTGAAACAATGCCCTGTTAAAGGCTTTGCAGAAACAGGTGTTCAAACCATGAGCTCAGCAGTTGTTCACACACTAACTGCCCCCTCCATGAAAATAAAAACGAAAACTTTAGACCACTAAAAAGGAAAGAAAATAATTCTATTGATTTACAGTAAGCAAAAACGAGGGGTAAAGGCTAGCTAGCCTATAGTTATTTATATCTGTCAGTCTCTCTCGCACACACGGACACACACGACGCACACGCACACGCACACACACACACACACACACACACACACACACACACGACACACACACACGACACACACACAGCGCGCACGTGCTACTTGGCTGAATTAGCAATGCGTCACCATGCACCTGGCCATAGCCTACCTGTTCAGTTGGTGGGGGTGGCGTTGAGAGAAACATTTCGAATCAAATGAAAGACAAATAGGACATAGGAGCAGCTAGAATACTCAGCACTGGCTAGTGGCTATACCTTAATGTAATATAGCGGCTATATTATATTTAAAATAGAACATAAAAACACCTGTTGTCTTGACGCTGCATGGCCGCTGGCCCGCTGCTCATAGTTGCGTTCAACTTCACTGTTCACACATGAAGCCAGGAGGAGATGTTTTGAAAATTGGCGCGATTCTGTCAGGGGAGTGCTCTGATCTGGTCCTCATGTATTGCTCCGCCCAGAGTCCCTCTGCCGGAGGAAGTAGTCCTTTCTTGTTTACCACATGACATAGTCACTAGTCAGTGGTCACAGCCTTGTCTATTTTATTTGAAATGTTATGTCTATTATTTTATTGTATAAGTTTAGATGACCGATGTCCATGTTTCAACAATGCAATGGTTTACTTTAAACTATAGCAATGGTTCTCAAAGTGCAGTCCAGGGACCCACAGCAGACCGTTTAGAAGGCTCTGGTGGGACAGAGGAGACAGCTTTATTTTCTTTCTATTATTTGTTTATTTTTTCCCAGTTTTGTAACCTAACCTGCATTCACCCCATCTGTCAACATGTAAGCTAACTGGTACATTCCTGCACGCCACCTCTATTTGTGGTGTATGCTGGTGATGTGTTTCTTTCAAACAACCCTATAGCTTAGATTTGGCTGCAGAAATTGTGGTGTATTGTATAGGCTAATTATTCATATTAATTCATATTAATAATATCATCATACTCATTATCATTATTGAAACCACTCAAACTTCATCACTCAAACAAACTTTATTTATTCTCGAAAGACATCGAGGTTGCCCTATGGTCATTTGCAGCGTTGCCGACATAAATCATTATAATTATGATTATAATTATAATTACCATTATTATGTATTCAAATGGCCTCCTCCATTTTTCTCCTCTACTCTACACCAAACTGTGACTGTCTCTTTGCTGAAAATAGCCATGTACAAGCTCACAATTTACGAGCATATATATATAGACTAATAGACTTATTTTCACTCACTGTTCTGCCCAGAACGAGGCCGCTATATGGGTTCACGCGGTTAATATGCACTTGGAAACCTCATCATCAGCGATGGAACTTGAGGTCATCACAGATATCGTCAGCTCACTCAAGTGTCTGTCTCCATCAGATCGCTTTATCCAGGTATAGATTAGGTGAAAGCCTTGAAGTCCTTCAGTGGTGGCAAAAGTAGGCTATACTCAGACTTAAATCTGCTAACTTTCCTCTTCTAAACCTGGAATTGAACCCGGGCAATTTCCTAGGCAAGAGCCTTTTTTCAGCGAGCATGGTTCCTTCCTCGGGTTAAGTACAGAGTGACGTAGACTATAGGGTGCGCTGTGACTGCCAGTCGCTGTGATTGACAGCCTACACCTAAACCCTAACCTTAACCTCAGTAAAACTATACCTAAACCTAACCCTAACCTTAACCTCAGTAAAACTATACCTAAACCTAACCTCAGTAAACTAAACCTAACCCGGAAGAACGACGGAATCCGTGAAAGATCCCCTCCTAGCCTTTTTTACCATTGAGCCTGCCTGCTTGCTCAGGGGATAAATTTGACCGCATCAGGTCAAAATTTGTGTCAGATATCCTGTGAGACATGACCTTTGATTTACCCCAAAAGTTATATTGTATTACTCTAGTCTACTGATTGGACAAATCACAAATCATGAAAAATGACACATAGTGTTGTTTTAAGTAAAAGTACCGGTAGCAATACCAGTATAAAATAGGTCTACTTTGTTAGGCCTAGAAGTAAAAATCCTGCATTACTATAGTAAAAGTACAAAGTTAATACCATATACATAGGCCTATAGCCTAATAGTAAAACTAAAACTGCTCCTTATACCCATTTCATAATTATATTTGGACAGCAATTACTGACCTGCAGAATCTCTATTTTAGCCTTTTGATAGATTTAGATGATTTCTGATAATAATTTGATGGATTGCAAAGTACAGCATTTGCTTTTGAGATGTATAGTGGGGTAGAAGTAGTCTCTGAGAATTTACATAATTGAAATTGAAAGTGTAGCTCTAAATTGTAGGCTATTAACCTATAGGCTATACAGTTATTGAGTAAATGTCCTTATGTTACCTTTCACCACTGGTAGGTACCCTTGTGACATGCTTCCCCATATTAATCCTGTTGTTGTGAGTCCAACTCCAAGCCCATCTTGAGGCTCATTAGTTCTGTATGCCACAGAATGAAGGATAGTCCTGCAAAGCCTTTCAGCCCTGCCTGATACTCACCAGCAGTAAGAGTAGTATACTCATATATTTTAAGTAAAAGTAGTATAGGAAAAATACAATATTTGCCACTGTGATGTAAAAAGTACTAAATGTAGGCCTACTTATAGTTATGCTGTCCACCACAGCTCATGCACCAACCAGCCTCTCCTTGTCTATTTCCCCTCAAATGTCTCCTCCAGGCATCCTTAGGGACAGTCAGCTCTAACATAAAGATGCGCTTGGTAGATTTTGGCACAACATATTTCCGGTCACAGCAATCTGTGACCGAGCCGGTATTGCAGGTCTGCATGGGCAGCAGCAGGCAATGCTGGGTAGAAGAAAGAATTCAAGGTCCACAGAAGAATTACTGGCAGTGACAAAGGCATTATTTTTGGCACCATGCAGCTCTGTGGAAGGCATCAGTGTGATCCAGGCTGATCTCGATTGTTCTTCTGACAAGCTGCTGCACATCAAATACATTCAAACCACATTAAATGTGTGATTTTTTATTTATTTTTTACTTTGTTATAATTGTTTTTTTCACAGAAGCATTATTTAAAGTTGAGAAATGATAAGTGGTGGCATTAACAGCTTCTCTAAGTATAATGTACAAGAATAATTACAAAAGTAGTGAACTTTAAGTAGTTTGTTAGTGTTAGAGTTAGAGAGTCATAGAGAGTTAGAGACGAGTTAAACTTGTGTGGGTGGCCCTTACCCCTTATACACTACTATAGCATCCCAATAGAGCGTCGCAGTCCCGCCCCCTTTCATGACGAAGCCAGGCCCAGGAAATTAATCTCAATGCATTTTTCCCATGGACATTTCAAGACCTTTTAAGCGTCGTACGAAGCCAACTCTTGTCGTGACAAATCATGACAACACACACAATATAATGTGACCAAACAAATAATTACAAAGAAGAGTGAAGAAAAGCGTTAAAACCTGCCGTTTTCTTTCTACTTTCTAATTCTGTGTTTGGCCCTGAAAATTTGTGTTTGTTGTCATGATTTGTCACGACAAGAGTTGGCTTTGTCCACGGCGTAATTCGACTTTAAATGAATACTTTCTGAAAAGTCTATGAGGAAAATGAACGGGGATTTCTTTCCCGGGTCTCTCGAGGGGGCAGGACTGCGACGCGCACTATTCTGGGCATGTCATAATAGACGAGCAACTGGGGGAGATAGCAGATCTACATTTTCTTTAAAGATGAGCTTTGGTGTAGTAGAAGGTTAAAAGGAAGTGAGTCAACCAGGGACACCAGTCAATGAAGCATAAAGGGATCAAGAGGTTAAGGCACATTTTCTTTGAATTGAATACCCACATGACAGCGACTGAAGAGCACGTACAGTACTGCACAAGACCATCTGAAAGTAGCCTACTATCAAATAATACATTATTATATTAAATGATATGGTGACTTTTATCGTGACAGCTAACTATAATGTCAGTGTGACAGGCATGCAGGCTCAATAATGGTGGTTTACTTTTTACAGTACAATTCAGAACCATGCAGCTACTGTAGTAGAGCTACAGTAGCCTATGCTGCACGCCATGCTGCTGTGTATAAACATTAATTTGAAACTGTATATTGCTACATATAGAACAAACAGGGGAGAGCCAATGTAATGCATTAGTTCGGACAGAGGCTCTCCATGGGTGTGTGGGGGGAAGGCTGGGCTGCGTGTAGTATCCTGCACACATCTTCACAACAGGTATATATGTACTGAAGTCACGTCAAGCTCATGAGTCTAATTAGTTTGACTCGGGCCCGGTGTTACTGCTTAAATGAGCCATCACCCACCCTACAGTGAGATGTTGCTTTTCACTTTTGGCCCTCATTTTCTGGCATGTCAGCTTAAAGGTCTCAACAAGAGAGCACCCACTGGGCTTACCACGAGTCCATTAGTCCATGCAGGATGTCAAGTTGCATTACTTATCCAGGGTGTAAGCACTGATGGCCTAATTACTATATGACACAGATGAAAAACCACCTCAGCAATAAACAGTATCCACCAAGTACAGTATTCTGGACCCAGGCTACTAGACAAATCTGACAGCAGGGCCAGGGTGGGTGAGGGGACTTTTCATCGCCAAACCATAATAAATATATTGCTAATTTATATTCAATAAGATAGCTGAGAATGAGAAAATGGAGAAAACTTGCTACTTTATTAGAGACCACCAAATCTGTACATTTGATTTGATTTGATTATAGACTTTATACAGGAAAAAACAAGTTACATCATGTTCATCGGAGAAAGGATACAAACACAAGAAAGTATTTGGACTTATTTAAATTGTGCATGACTCAGTGTTCTGAAGCTATAGATGAAATGCTGCGATTGCTGCCACTATCAGCACTATAATACATTTAAACTAGAAATACCATTTTGTGGCTGCATGCCTCTGTCAAGAGTCATGCATTGTAGTATCGTATTGTAGTAAGACTTTGAAAATGTTAGGTCAAAGTGATCTTAACCTTTGACCACCAAATCGGGTTCTTTAGTCCAAGGGGACATTTGTTCCAAATGTAATGAACTTCCATACAAGGCTTTCCTGAGATATCATGTTCACAATAATGGGATGTATAGATTTAGGGACATATGGTTGTATGTTACCACACACACGCACGCACGCACGCACGCACACGCACGCACGCACACACACACACACACACACACACACACACACACACACACACACACACACACACACACACGCGCGCGCACGCACGCACGCACGCAAGCGCACACACAATGAAATAGCCTACAGCAAAATGCTTTTAACAGTAATCAAGATTTAATAATAACAACTCTTTATCCTTCTCAGCATACATATAGTTCCACCGAGGTATAACTTCTAATTTGTTTCCATAACAACATTGACTCTAGTGATTAATGCACTTCCTATATCCTAGATCCTATAGTAGGCTACTTACCACAGGTTGTAACATTTAGGGCAATATTTTAAAATACTTCAATACATTATAATTGCATGTCCTTGAACCAAGGTCTTCTAGTTATAATGCTCTTCCAAGAGTGCTTTAGGAGGTAGTACTTTAGTTATCAGTAGGTGTGCAACCTGATACCATGGGGTCTACATTTATCAATGCAGAAGTAAGGAGACCACCTCCTACCACTGTAGACACGTTAGTTATATTGTATTAACATAGCCTATACTCTACCATACATATTGATTAAAATAACGACGGATTGCAGCCTTCACACATCAACTTAATTTAATTTGGTGAATCTGGCACATGACATGGTTTCTACAGTAACAATGCTGATCAATCTGGGACACCTGTATTTTTCTATTCATACAGTACTCTGTGTGTAGTATTATGTTTCAGCTGGGTATGTATGTTGTATAATCTCAGCAAACACATTTGCTTTGGGGACTTAGTGATTTGCCTCCAACACAAACAAAGCCTCTAAGAGCACTCTACGTGACTCTTCATTGTGCCTTTCACATTCCTATTGTCTGAGGTTTTAAGGTGTAAAACACCTGCCCTTTTGATTGGCTCATTTATACAACTGACATGGCAAAGCATTTTGTGGGCAATAGCAGGAGACAAAGCGACTAAGCGAGCGTAATATTCTGTGCCACTAATGTGTGTGCAAACATTGCAGTTGATTCATTATAATCATCAAAAATCCCAAAGAAAGACTTTGAAGTATCATTCATCATTTTGTGGTCCACGGTGCCCACCTGGACATGAAAGCCAAAAGACAATGGCAAACAAAACATAAAAGAAATATGTTTGGCCTGCAGCTTATCTTTGTTTAACGCGGTTACAGCTGAAATAAGCTGTATACAACTATACAGATGTTGACAAAGTCACACAATGCAGATGTTCATAACCTCAAAGGAAAACTGAAATTGAGACGGTCTGATTTTTCTCTTTTAGCTCTAGACTCATACAAGTGATGTATTTTAATTTAAACTATCTTTATTGTTTTTTGCACATTAGCAATGTAACAGTTTCATCAAATTTAGTTTAGAAATTACAACAAATCCCTGCACAAAACAATTTAAACGATTTTTGATCAATATATATAGTGTGAATGCCAGGCAAATCACCAACTAAAGTCGTCATCATCGAATTAGTTACAAAGTACTAAGTCAAAGCAATCTAAAGTCAATGTTCACACATGTAACCCTTCTGACACATATTATGTGTCAGAATTTAGGCTTAGCTTTTATATCCTGAGCTTAGCTCTCATATCATCTGTTCCTCACTGCTTTATTTAGGCACCCAGTTCAATCTGTGAGGCCGTGCAAAACATTTATAACAAACACATTTTAGTATACTTGTTTTAGACAAAGTGTGGAATTTGTTGCAAGAATGGGAGAGATTCATAGAATATGACATTGAATTTGGACTCAAATACTATATTATATGGCTGTGCTCATCTCTATAGGCAATTTAATTGACAGTTTACATCACATAATGGGAAACTTTGTCAACGGGAAGATATGGCTCCAACTTTAACTGAGTCAATTGAGTTCATTCATGAATCTGAGTACCACAATCTAGACCAGTGGTTGTAATTATGATGCTGCATGTAATCGGCACGCTCATCTCCTTTTTCTCCTTTCAGTGTAATCAGCCTGACATCCGTGCTACATTCCATTTGCTTTTCAAACGCTCAGCTCTCCCATCAAAAGAACACTCTGTGACATTATAGCCTTTGACAGCTATAAGCTGGACACATCCATGACATTTAGCCTACTGCATACAATATAACATTTCTTTCACACTTGTGAAGAAATTCCCTTTCCCTTTTTCATGTTTGTGATACCACACAAAAGGTTTTGTGAGGGAACTCAAAACGTATATTGCCAGAAGACTGCATACAAATAATGTGATGCCAATGCAAGTATCGTGAGGCCACACAAAAGCCTCTCTTAATATATTTTCCTCCCCACAACCACATTTATTTTCTCTGTAACCATCATCTTTAATTAGGATTCATGATTTTTTTTTAAATCTGTACTTGGCCCTTCGAAGAGAGTCAATTATACTCAACGCTACTTTACGTAACGCAACGCTACACTGCACTATACTCTATTCTCCTCCATACTACATTACATTGTACTGTTCTGCTCTACTGTAGATTTCATGATGAGTGTATCATACATTTATCTGGAATGTATTTATTTTCTTTCAAAATATTTTTATTTTCGTTTTATAACAGTAACAGTCACAGATTCATAGAAAAATTTAAAATAAAATATCAGATTTTAGTATCAGTGACTGAGGTAAACAAACAAACTGTGTATGAATCACAGAGATCGTGGGCAGACATAATGACAAGAGACTGTTATTGTGCTGCAAAACATGCCCCTTCAAGACAAAAGAAAAACATTTTCTCCCCTTCAAGTCCCAATTTAGTATAGCCAATTCCCAATTCCCCAGCCTCTCTAAAAGTACTCCATCTCTGCTAACCCCCACAATCAGTCATTGGGAGGGTGAAGAAAGCCTCAGGTCTCCTCCAATGGAATGTATTTCTAAACCGATACTTATTACTAAAAATGCATTTCATAAATACACAATATAACCTTAGAGCATAATATGACATATACACTTGTTTTGTATTCAGACAGAGAGAACAGAAACACATTGGTGGAAGAGTGAATTAAGGTCAGTTCTTTAGTGCACCTGTTAGGAAAACATGCACGGGTCAATGATATACCAGCCTAAGCCAACCGGGGTGTTATCAGATGGACTACATCTGATGGAGTCTGAGAAACTTGTTGAGGAGTGTAGGATAGATATCATTGCGTTAGTGACCTGTATCTGGGTTTTGGAGAAGATGATTCACATAGGAATGGAGTACATAGATGTCATTATCTTCTTGACCTATGCTAGAGTTGACTCATGAACAGAATGTATAAGCCTACAGTAGATTCTGTTTTTGACCTATGATAAAGCTGACTCATGAATCGAGCACACAAATATGCTTTTGACCTTTCCAAAATGTCTGAAGATTCATATAAACCGTAGTGTATTGAGGGGTTGAGGATAAGTCATCATATGGTAACTTAAGCCTTAAGTTCCCATATGATGACTTATCCTCAAGTACCTTAAGTCTTAAGGTACTGAAGGGCTTTGAGGTGTTCATTTCAGTTGTTGCTGCATCGGGTGTGCAGTTGTTTGCTTTGTGGATTACCTTGGACTAAATTATATCAACTAACCTGAAAATAAAAAGCGGAAAAAAAGAGAATCAACCAGGTGCTCGATGGAGGTGCACAAAGGTTTAAAAGTAGGGCTGGTGCTTCAAAGATCAGTGGGACTAAAATACTGATGAAAAGGCAGCGATCCAAGCACTCAAAAAGGTGGAGGGAGAGGGTGGATGTATAATCAAGGTACTTTATTAGAAAAGGTTAAAAATGTTTCGACTCGCAAAGGAGTCTTCATCAGGGCTGACGAAGACCTTGATTCTCCTCATTTTTACACCTTTTTGAGTGCTCAGATCGCCGCCTTTTCTTCAGTAACCTGAAAATAAACGTAGATATACTAAATGTAGATATAGCATGAACAATGTAGAAGTTTTTACATATAGAATAATATCAATGTTGTCCTCACATTTTGGAATTTGGTTGCTGCTAAACTTTCGATTATTCTACAAATTAACATTACACCCTCCCCATCTCTATTCTTATTAAACGATGTATCCCAATTGCCTTTAAATAATACCCGTATTCGTGTCTTCTTTGCTGGCGTAACGGCCGCAAAGAAGATGGTTGCTTCGCACTGGAAACCACCTCATACATTGACATTTCGCCAATGGGCTTTGACCTTTCTAGATATCATTTATCTAGAGATGTCAACAGCAAGATTGCACGGTGCAAAAGAGGAAAACATTGAGATTTGGTCTGGTATTGCAGATTTGGTTAAGGACATGATTTAGTCATTATTATTTATTTATTGTATGTTCCCATTGCACAGTGGTAGGAGTCCTGACATTGTCTTTTTGTGGCATCTTTGGTCCCGGGGGGAGGGGTGGGTGGGATTGTTTGTTTTTGTGTTCCTTGCTTTTGCTGTTATGTGTTGTTTTTACAGGTGTTTTGTTTTCTTTATTCATTCATGGTGTTAACATCTTATTGTAATTTATTGTCTTAAATAAAAAAAACATTTGATAACAAAAAAAAAGAATAATATCAATGTTGATGAAAGACTGCTAACAAAGAAAAGCAGGTGCGCTTCCTCTGAATCAAATCAAATAACACAGAAGTGGAAAAAGCGGCAGTCCAAAATAAAGGATGCAAGACTGGCTCAGATCCAAATTCTCATTTTTGTTTTAATGTGTATATGCTTAAAAGAGGTGCCTACACACCACCATTATCACATTTGAATCTTCTCTGAGGAAGGCTGAGGCCGAAACACGTAAGCATTAATGAAAGACTGTTTGAGAGGACCCAGGGACATCTGGCCCACCCAGGGTTTTTTCTCCGGCACACTGATTCAGTTTATGAGTCAGTGTTTGTGACTAACAGTTTCTATAGCTTTGTGCCAGGTTAATGTGTCAGCCAAAAGCCATCATACTCAATGGGTGAAAGGAGATGTCCCTGGTGTGTGACTCCAAACACACTTTTGTTGAGCCACTTCAGGAAGGCTCAACAGTTAATTCTGGTGGCCTTCTATACACAAGCTTAGCACTGATGAGCTTGTCACTAATAAAGAGTGGGCTCGCTACTCAAGCTATCAATTAGATTATGATTAATGGTTACCTGCTAAAAGAGGTTTATCTGCAGCTTCAGACACTATTTAATGGAATGGAATCTAATTTCTTTAGATATTGTTTTGCCTTTTCTGCCTTCATTGATAGGTTGAACGTAATCTGACAGGAAATGGGGAGAGAGATGGGGGGAAGACACGCGGCAAAGGCCGTCGGGATCGGGAGTCGAGCCCGTGGCGCGCCGTCAGGCTGGCTCAGCAGCCTAGGTGCCCAGACGGTTGAGCTAACCGTCTGGGGCTGGGCCAAGGAATGAGTTTGCATTGACTACAAACCCCAAACTCTAGCTTAATTGTGCATAAAGTGTGGACATATGGCCATACATTTACAGCACCCATTCCCAAAGGCATTTCTTGTCTTCCGTTGCTGCTTCCTAATTCTTAAACATAAAGGGTATCCAACAAAATCTTATAGCTTCACTTCACTTTTAATTACTGGATGAAACAACAGCTGTACAGTACCCTCTTCTCTCAACAATACAGTATACGACAACATACTGCAGGTGTGCAGTTTCACATTTGGGATGATTCCATGATCTGACTGTGCATCTGTCTATACTTTTGCCATTTGGTGAGCCCAGCCTGTGTAGACATGCCTCTAAGTCTGAATCTGGTAGAACTGTTTAGCTGTATAGGGACACTTTGCATTATAATTCTTGATGTCACCTGATGATGTCTGGATGACCGCAGACTACAGCCCGGCTAGCTACTTCAGTTACTGTCTGAATGTAGAGGCTGCAGTGTAGGCCAGAGTGGCACTACATAGCAAGCTATCCATTGCCGGAGCCGCCCCGAAAGGCGTTAGATCCTGGTACCATGCCATGATGCCGAGATATCACTTCTGAGAAAAGGGTGTTGGAGAGGGAGGGGAGAGGTTTTAGTTCCTTAGCAAAGTTAGTGTTTAGTGTTTAAGAAAATCTAATCTTACTTTAGAATATGCCTTGTCCTATATTGAAAGGGAACATATCGCTGTTATAGGGTCATTGTATGATGTGAGAAGCGGTCTTAGCTGGTACCATACATGTGTGAGAGGAAGTGCTCGGGCAATGGTGTACCTGCCATATGCCAGCTATTCACAACTCACAGCACTTTCTGTGAAATTCATAGAGCTTGGAGATATAATAGCATAAGTTGAGTATGACAATTAGTGTTTGTAAGGGAGCAATCATGATCATATTTAATACTGTACAGTAGGTATACAATAAAATCTCAGTTGCCAATTGCTAATTGCTGCTAATTTTCTCCTCTAGATTCAGAGAAAACCATCAATGCCACCAACAGAAATTAGGTGATATAAGACACCAAATAAATAGAACTGCAATGTACAAACAAACATGCAAACTAAACCGCACCGGGAAATCAAGGACTCTCTTTAGCTGCAGCAACTCTCCAACTGAGAGGCACTACCACTGGCTTAAGGACAGCGCTGGTATTAATTTACGTTTGGCTTGTTACCAACATCAGTTGCCACTAGTAGAAAAACACTGGTGACTATCATGTTCACAACCGTGGCACCCCGGTGTCCCTGTGTCGGGTCATTTGGCAGTGGGGCCACCTTCAGTTTCACAAAGAGGGTCCATTCACCTCACAAGGGCCCCACAGGAGAGAATAAATGATAGCAGGTGATAGCTTAATAGCCCTGAAGATCTGCTCTTCACCTGGAAAAAAAGGGAAACAGCCCCAAGTGCACACTTCATTTCTCCATTTCCGCTGACCCAGTTCCATCTCTTTTCAGTCAGAGGGAAGTGCAGGAACTTGAGGGTGCCACGGCGGCGATTAACAACCGAGAGCTAACTTTAGTCACCACATTGTGCTGAGAGGCTTCAATAGAGGACACAGTGGGCACTTTGTGTGCAAGCTATAGGGAACTCATGGAAATGGATAGACGCAATATAACATAATGATGGCTAAATGTGATCTCAGAAGTGTCACTGTAAATCTTGCCTCTGTGTTGGAATCAGCATGAGTTTAGCCTGTCTCACCAACATTTTGTAAATGTTAAATGTTAATTTACATTGTTCCACTTTTGTCTCATAACATAAATGACCATATAGTAGCATAGTCCATTATGTATCTATCTTATATGGGGCAGGGCCGCAGGCACAAGCTGTGCCTGTGCGTGTGCGTGTGCGTGTGTGACTGTGTGACTGTGTGTGCACGTGCGCGCGTGTGTGTGCGCAGTAGGTGTGAGTGAGTCAGTAGAGTTGTATTTTATTTTGATAGCTATGCTGTAACACTTGGTTGTTGATTTGTATGCTGTAATGTTTTTTGTTTTTGTTTTTTACTGGACTCTTGGAAGACTAGCAGGTCGGTTAAATAAAAATCGATTAAAATAATAGTAAAAATAGAAAACCCAAAACAGGAGGATCCTTGCCTCTCAGCTTTACATTGTATGATTGATTGTCTTGCATATCAGTAACAAATGCTATAGTTTGAAAAAATAAATAAGATATAACATTATATATTCCTGACTTTCTGTAACAACTGTGACATAATTTCCAATTAGCCTACATGGAATCATATTACATGATGATGAACTGTATGCAGTGGTGGGAAAAGTATACTCAATTGTTTTACTTCAAAAAGTCAAAAGTATCACTAATGAATATTGTATACTACTAGATTGTAAAGTAAAAGTCAGAATTGAACATTTTATTTGAGCAAATTACAAAATAAAATGTACTTTGGTAGAATGTACTCATTATGCAGAATGTCCCATTTCATAGGTTTTCGAATGTATACAAATCTTTTAAAAATAGATTAAAAAAAACTACAAACTAGTAAAAGATTTCAAAGATTTGTAGTTTTTGAGTAAAAAGTAGCCTATAATATTTAGGCTACCTCTAAGATGTAGTGGAGTATAGGCTACTGTATAGTGTATAAATAAAAGCTAAAAGTATTGCAAATTGGAAATATTCCAGTGAAGAGAAAATACATGAACATAGAACATTGTACTTTTAAGTACAGCAATTGAGTAAATGTACTTAGTTATTTTACACCGCACTGCATGAGGTATGTATTTCTCCCTTTGGTGTCACCAACCAACCATGCAGTCACTGTCTGTCAGTGTGGCTCTATTAGCCCCGCCCACGTTCATCTCTCATCGTGACATCAGAACAAAAGAAAACACGTGGTTTTTGTTATTGCAGGAAGTGTGAAGATGGCGGCGCTATTTGCCGAGAACGCTGTCGGCTGGTCTATTTTCACGTTTGTACTTTTGGTAAGCAAAGACAACGTTGCATTGTCGTTGCCTCCGCGGCACGCGCTTCTGTCACTAGTTCATGACGCTGTGAAAATAGATATAGTTGTATAATTTAGTCAGTAGTGTTGTTACAGACGCTGTCTGTGTGGCTAAGCTAAGCATAGCGCTAACGCACTTACAGCTTTAGCAGAGTGACGAGCTATCCCTCTGTGCATTGAAGTGCGGTGTTTTGGTGCAGTTGTAACGCCATTAAAAAAACAGTAAACACGTACATTTGTTTGCTTATTTAGAACACTAAGTCGTCTTGATTGTTGGACACATTCATACTTGGTATTCTAGAAAAGGCAACTAAAACTCAACGTCACAGTGATCTGTAACTACTGACACTGATTCGCATGCTTGTGTTTCTTTCACCTGTTTGTTGACAAGTTCACGCTGAATAAATATTTCTGTGCGCAGTAATGTGCGCAGTAAAGCGCGATACTAATAATACCAGTGGTGGAAAAGGTCAATTAAAAATATCAATACTGCAATGTAGCCTTGCCCGATGTATTTGATCCATTTTGACAGTTTCATATCTACGAGAGTCTTGGTGACCTAGCCCCTGTGGTCACTGCACGTTCACCAGTACAGCCCACAGCTCTCCGAACATGTATACACATGCGAAATATAAGGTGCTTACCCGCTTGACCCAAATGTTACGTAGCTCTATGGGGTGTTTGTGCAATGTATTAGTGCATATTGTTCAATAAAGAAGTGTTTTAATCCTTTCTCTGGCCGAACCTCGCTTACTTCCACTTAAATTGAGTGTAATTCCATCCTTCATCGGATGCGCCCCGCGCTACCGCCCATTGGGAACTTGAATTCCGACACATTCGGCCACAGATGGGATTAAATCACTTATTTTTGAAAAATATATGGACTAATACATTTCACAAACACCCACAGTGCTATAGTTAACATTTGGGGCACGCCATAGGCTCAGGCTCAGCATGTCATTTGTAGGTGAGGGGACTTTTTTTTCTTTTTGAATATTTAAGTATATAGTATAGCATTTTCACCCTCTGTATATATCCCCTTCTCATACGAGAGTCTTAATCTAAAGCTAACCTCGATGTAGAAACAAAAGTGAAAGTCCGTTAAAAAGTACTCATTATGCAGAAGGTCCTGTTTCACAATTTCTGTCTAGAATTTAAAAAAATATATTTTGAAAATGGCAGATCTACAAGCGATGCAACGATGCAAGCTTGGAGATCTGCTATTTTCAAATAGCCAATGGGGCTGAAGTGGTTAATGTGTGTTTGGTAAAATAATACAAATCTACACAGCAACTAGTATGTTTAAAAATATTTGTAGTAGTAAGAAAGTGCAATGAAATTAGTGGAGTAGAAGAATTGACATACTCCTGTAAAATACCAAAAATTTGTACTATACACTACAGTACTTGAATACATGCACTTAGTTACTTTCCACCACTGAATAATAAACCATTCTTAAATTAAAATAAGATAGAGCCAGATATAAAACCACTGCTTATGGTTGTCTAGATAAATTAGCTACCACATGGTGCCCCCCTTGGCACCATGCAGTCCAGAGTCGAGCAGGCAATGGCAGATCATGTCCGTTGTTGTAAATATCTTAAAACTGGCACGCACCTACTAACAACCTTTCCTCATTTTGAGCTCCATCTACGTCTATGTGTATGTGTTTTTATATGTTGTGACTCGTCTCTCGTTAGCGGTCCGCACAAAGACGTTTTCACTGTTTGGGAACAAACACAACACACAGTCTTGATGTCAGCTGCATGTAATCTGCCTGCCTAAAATTGACATTGGGCTGAATGACGTAGGAAAATAACTTTAGTGCCAGTTTGAACACAAATGGCCCCTGTTTATCTGCAGTACGCACTACTAGCTTTACCGAAGCAATCATCTCAATGGATCTTATTTAGATGCAAAGCCTGTGTCTTTACCTGGCAAGACAAGCAGCTGGAGGCTTAACCCATTCTGAACGGGAACCCGTTTTGGTGTTAGCATCATGTCGTGCTTTAGCTATTGAAAAATAGCAGATCTACAAGCTCATAGCGCGCCACCGAGTGGCGCGCTACGAGCTTGTAGGTCTGCTATTTTTTGAAAAATCGAAGGGCGACTGACATAGAAGACATTTTTAGAATCTGATCTCAGGTCAGAATGGGAAAACTGTCAGGATGTAGAAGACATTTTCAGAATCTGATCTCAGGTCAGAATGACTTAAGTCTGTGGGCCTTTAATTGATCCTGTCTGTGAATGGCAGCCCTTGATCTGAAGGGACTGGTGTTAGCAGTGTCCTCACTGCGTCTTGCATTATGTGACTGGAATATGACCTTGTCGTTTTGAAACTCTTCTTTCCGCTGCTGTCTCTTAATGAGTTTTCTCTGCCCATTATGTGAACAACTTCCTGTTCTGATGTCTGTTTAGTATTAATACTGCAGAGGAATACATTAACAGATGCATCAATCAGCGGGAAGAATCTTTAAAATATCCCCATTACATTATACATAATGATCCTCAGCTGATATACATGTATAGGATGATTAATTGGGGTGTGATTAAAAAGTCAACCTAGCTGTCATTGATTATTATTCTTTCTCTCTGGTGTTAAACAGTGTTTGAGAGTCTGTTTCAATCATGTGCCCAAAATGGTGTGAGGCGGGGTTAGGTGGTAATCTGGTACTCGAGTTCATAGCATAGCAGGGATCGGATCGGCAAACTTTTGTCAAAATTAAATATTCCCAACTGATTTTGATTGTCCATAGGATATACATAACAAATTTAGACTAAATTAAAACTGCTCTCTCACACGTATTCCAGTGTGCCAGTGATCACCCTCCCTCCCCTGCAGCCTAAGTTTGCCTATACTACCCCTGCAGACTAGTATAGCATTTTCACCCACTATCCCCTTATCTGTTACAGGTGTGTTACTGTTTTAGATTGAGCAGATCTATTGCGTAGTAGCTTGCATAATATTGAAGTAATATTACAGTATATGACTGGTGCAGTTCAGGTGATCAGTTCTTTGAACGTTGGATTTGTAAGCCTTCATTTCAGTTATTCTCCAATTTTATATAATGTACGACTAAATAAAGATGTGACAGATCTCAAAGACTTTAACCCATTTTGGGCGGGAACCCCTTTTGGTGTTTTAACTAAGCGTTATGTTATACTTTAGCTCTTGAAAAATAGCAGATCTACAAGCTCATAGCTACGAGCTTGTAGGTCTGCTATTTTTGAAAAATCGTGAAAATGTGGCACACATCTTTGAATATATATTCTTTCAGAAGACTTTTCTTTTATTTCGACGTCGGGCCTAAATGGGTATATCTTTACAATGACTGTGCAAACGGTAATGTTGGTAATTTGGCTAAATTATCCTCTTCATCTTTAGGTCATCCTCGCCTTCTGCTGGGTCTACATCCGTAAATTTCAAAGTCGACAGGAGAGTGAAGTCTTCTCAACCATCACAGCGATATGTGCACTGGCAGTAGCTTTGATAACGTCGGCCCTTCTTCCAGTGGATATATTCCTGGTCTCTTTCATGAAGAACCCCAATGGCACCTACAAGGTAAGCGTCGCTTCCTTTCTTCTCCTCTGTTGCCTGAAAGTTGAATCAAATAAAGCCACAGGGAGGCTTCTTCTCGAGGGACAGCTTGATTTGTTTAGATTCTCATTTTTGTCCAAATTGCCAGCTTGGTCCTTTGACTTGTTGACTAATCTACGAGTTGATTATATTTGTTGTCTTGTTGTAAGTACTGAATTACATTTTCACAATTAGATTCTTGGTTGCATTATTTAAATTACATTTTCAAGTGTAACAGAGTTGTCACTTCTCACACCCACCCCTCATGTGAATGACAGGTACGTTATTGCCACACTCGGGTTGTAATTAGACTCGAATGTTAAGTGGCATGTTTTCTTTCTTTCTTTTTTTAATAAGTCATCATGGCCATCTCATGCATTAGCTGATCAGAAATATAATCCGTTTCATAAAGAAAATTCTTCACTTGGTCCAGAGGGATTTGCAATGCTTATTAGACCTGAAATTAGCGGTTTATTTATTTTTTGCTCATGCTGACTAGTGGGAATAGAAATGTGTCCAAGTGATAAGTGATCTGGCTGAGATCAGGTGAGCTCATTTCAGAGCAATAATAGTCATGGGATATGTAATTAAAGGGGGAGGGGGGTTGGTGTTTTGTAAACCTTTTCATATATTTATTCGGTTGTGTTATATAAGCTCTTAACAGGGAGAACGAAGGTGTTTCTGTCTGTCTTCAGCTTAATGTAAACCAAGCCGTGAACGAGAGCACTGCTATTCCATACAGCTGCCAATGCCTAAGCCTCTTTTATCTCATGGAGTTCTTTACCCATCCAGCATAGTGCTTGCTGGCAAGCCTTGCAAGTTGCAATAATAATGTAGTTTATACTCTGAAGTCACAGATTCATTTTTCTTTACGGCATGGCTCTGTATAGGAGGTGAGCCATATAGAAATGGGTCTGTGAGTCTGTCTGTGTTCGTCACTCAGGGGCTAATCTTGCAAACCACTGGACCGATCATGGCTAATACCGTATTTACAAGCATTCTTCTAGT
Source organism: Protomyctophum bolini (assembly GCF_963924005.1). NCBI lineage: Eukaryota > Metazoa > Chordata > Actinopteri > Myctophiformes > Myctophidae > Protomyctophum > Protomyctophum bolini. The sequence goes on along the minus strand of NC_137875.1, from coordinate 6,998,392 downwards.
TAGGCAGAGGAAGTAACCTTTTTCACATAAACAGTATGTATGTTTTATCCTTTTTGAAATATTTCACTTACATTTTGGAAGTCAATGGCAGTTGGATCAGGCTGAAACATCAGGGAATCATACATATACTTACAATTACATACACCTACCCCTTCTGGGGCCATTTTCTTGACATCTGCCTCCAAGTCTCTGCGCTATAGGTGTTTTGTGCGGCAGGTGTTTTGTACACCAGTTGTTTTGTGGTCGGACCTCTTTATTTTTCCTTGCCATATGTACTGTAATAGTTATGTCATATACAGTAGGTGACTGATGTCATAGGCTGTTTGAATTGATTTATTGATTTATTAACAGTTTGCAGAATTACAGTACATTTTAAGTACAACTCGATACAAAAGATGTTAACAGTGAGTGGACGACACCATAAAGCAAAAGCACTTGTTTACAATAGGGCCCACCATTTTCAATTAATCAAAATGACATCCACATGTGTGAGCCATGCTGGTATTAGACCCCGTCTCACACAAGGATTTGTTTTTCACCACTTGTCGTCAAGCAGTGGTTATAAATTTATATCTGGATAAAGTGACAACAAATTGGAAAAAGCAGGACACGATCTGTGTGATAAAATGTGTATTATTATTGTATATTCTTAACTATGAGCCCTTTCTCTTTGAACTCAATTCTAGTGATTGTCTTTCTATTTCCCACATGTAGGACTGGGCGGTAGACAATGTGACGAGAGCGCAAGTTGAAGATATTGTGTTGCATGGATACTACAGTAAGTGCATTTTTTTTTTTTTTTGTGTGTGTGTGTGTGTGTGTGGTAAAACATAATTTGTTCAGTTGCCAGATTTGCGGCACAATTCTGAAACTGTATTCTAACTGTGAATGTACTTCAAGGGAGAATAATTTCAATATTCTCTCTCGATCGACGTTAGCCGTTTGATGATTGTCACATCACATGTGATTGGTGGTAATATTTAGAGAAGGGCTTACTGTACTTTTCCATTTCGGTAGTAATTGCATTGTGATTAGACTATTGATCACTACTTTGTTCTCCAATAAAAAGCATTTAGATCACCTTCCATTCTAAGTAAGTGGGATTAAGAGGATTCCGGTACTAAGAGGCTTTTGGCAAAAGTCAGCCTTAGATCTTAGGCTGCTGAGCTGTTGGATTAGTTTAGAAGTGGTGAAAGGAGCAGTAAACACAATGTTCCACTGTGAGTGCAAATACGTTAGCCTAATTTGTACCGCAACTAGATAATTTGTTATTGCTATGTTGTTATTACACACAGGTAATCTTCAGAGGTGACTAATGTATTATACTGGCTCAGCTCCACAACTCTACTCAGTTAAAAGCGCCAGTCAGATAAAGAACCTGACACACACACAGCACAACAGGCCGTGACGGCATTTCTAGGGAAAATCACTTCATTGCCATAGTCATTAGTCACTATAGAGACAGTGGGGAGACTGAGGCCCGTGTTAATCTTGTGGGAAAGTGGAGATATTTGACTAAATGCACATTTTGTACCGCTTATTTTCTGTGACGGGAGAGGGGAGGGGGGGGGGGGGGGGGGGCACTAAGGGGGATTTATTTTGTCTTTGATTATTAATTATTTCTCTGCTTGAACCCTTGATATCTACGTCGTACAAATTCCATACATTCACAGCTGTATTTGTTGGCCCTGGTTGGCCTAACAGACAGGCCAATCGCAAAGCCATCGTCCATCCAGGCTGTGGGATGTTGTTTATCCTCGGTTGGCCTGACTGAACCAGCCAATGATCGCAGAGCAATCATCTTCCCAGGCTATAGTATAGTGAGGTAGTTTATCCTCGGGTAATCTGCTGTTCTGTAACAGCAGCCAGCTGCCAGCATTTTCACTGAGCTAACTAGCCAATCGCAGATGAGTCATCCCTCCAGGCTATGACAGAAAACTCTACAAAATAATATGTTCATTGTTCAGAAACAGCGGTTAACCCCCGGTTGAGCGATGCAGTGGCTGGAGACACTCTGTTTGGTGGTTTGGTCCGCTACAGGGGTTGGCACTAAAGGTCTTAAGAGCATTTGCCCATCGGCCGTGTAGTGTACAGGTCATGTTTTACAGGTTGTAATTATTCCTATGAGTGACATGCACAGAGGGGGGACGAGCTGGCCTGGGTGAGGCCCTGGACAGACTGTCCATTGTTGTCCAAGTACACACAACAACAAGCTGCCAGACAGGGCAGCAGGCTGCAGTTAGGGAGAGACAGCACTGGGACAGTGGCCTGAGGGTGACTGCCATGTAGATGCATAATACATGGTTGTGAATACTAGTCATCTTACCAAAATCACCCTGTGGTCTGGATTCATTGGGCCAATTTTGCGGGCCCGGGTTGCACACTCCTTGATAACTTCCAATTGTGATTTGCTGTTTATACAAATACAATTGGCTTGACTTGACTGTACTAAATAATTCATAAACTCTACCATTTACTATTACAGCTTCATTGTAATTCTCTTTCAAATCAAACATCTGGTTACACACTGTAACAATCCACCATACAGCAGAGTGGGAGTGAAAAGAAACACATTCTTCATATCGTCTCTACTCTGTTGGAGAGAAAACTTGGATGTCTAGAACCATTCCTTTTTAATCATTTAAAACTTTTTAAATTAGTGAAAATGGACGATCTACAAGCTCACAACACATAGCGGCACAATGTGAACTTCTAGATCTGCATGCAACATTCTTGTATGGTATAATTACGAAAAAAGTGAATATGAGGAGAGGCATTAGGGAGAGTACACAGTTAAATCACCCAAAATAACCGGTAGCTTAACAATGTCATGTTCTTAAGTACTCTTTAACAACAAATCTTACTGGAACCATACAAAAACATTTACGACAGTAAGTTATCTAACCAAATTGACCACAGGTTCACAAAGTGCCCACTCTTGGTCCAGTCCAGCCATATCCTGGGTTCTGACCCAGTCAGTCTTGTTACTGTTGCAAATGCAGTGTCATGTCAAAGACTCCAGCCTAGATGATGAGTCTTGGAAACAGATGCTGGCTTAAACTGTCCGTCAGCAGTGCTGTTCCTAGCCGTCTGTTCTCAAGAGAAACAAGCTGTCTGCATTCCCAGCCAGCTCAATCAAACCAAACCACTTCCATTGGCATAATGGCATCACAAGATTGCCCTTGACAGACTGGGTGGGTACCGTAACAGTACATGTGAGTTCAGCCCACCACTCAGCAGGCCACGATAATATATTTGCCCTCTGAACGCACAAATGTGATTTCATACATGAGATTGATTTTCTGTGTCACCATTGAGACTTTGGATGAGACATATAGCCTTGAAGGGAAACTTCGCTTTTCAGGGACTTGGAAATGAATAATTTAGCAGGCGTAGTCTTGAACGTAGAGTTGTATATCCTATCAGCAATTACATTTCTTTAATGGTCAAACTGCCTGAGACCTGTGTCCACGGTGCATCAGTTACACTGCCTGAGACCCATGTCCATGGAGCAGCAGTTACACTGCCTGAGACCTGTGTCCACGGTGCATCAGTTACACTGCCTGAGACCCATGTCCATGGAGCAGCAGTTACACTGCCTGAGACCTGTGTCCACGGTGCATCAGTTACACTGCCTGAGACCTGTGTCCACGGTGCATCAGTTACACTGCCTGAGACCTGTGTCCACGGTGCATCAGTTACACTGCCTGAGACCCATGTCCATGGAGCAGCAGTTACACTCAAAGGCATTGTCATAGATCAAAAGTAAAGCTTAACGCCAGGTTACCATAGTAATTTGTAAGGCTTTTTTATGACTATCTTTTTATGTGCTAGAGATCTGAAGATGAAATAGAAATCAACGTACAGGAGAGATGTTTCCAGTGAAGCACCCCAAATTACAAGGTTCTTCACGGCATGCCGTCTGTTCTGCGAACAATGGCATTGATTAAAAAAACTAAACGGTTACCTATGCGTGTAGTCTAGTGTACCATGTCCAACACAAGTAGGTTGAACATGAGTTGTACTTTATTTCATAAAAGCATAGTACTGTATTCATCTACTTTATTTAAAGCATAGTACTGTATTATTCATGTACTTTATTTCTGTCATCATAGCTTTTGGAATGTGTGGTTCATGTTCACATAGATCTGTTGTGTCTGTAACCTTTTGGCAGACCCATGACTTTTTAATGCTGTAGAAAAGGTCAGTCACGTTGACGAGTGTCTAACATCATCATAGTTTATTAAAGAACGTGTCACTCAGTTGAACATGCTCTTTGTTGTGGAAATATTTGAAGCTAGTCTTGGTGCGACGGCTTCTGTTCTGTTATGCACACATCGAGACAGGCAGCCCATATTGTGTGATGATGATAACCTTTTGTTAGATTGCCATATAGCATTCATAATTAGCACACCAAACGAACTACTGTCATATTGTGCACAATTTAGGGCTGCAACTATCAATTATCAACTATTCTTTTCCCCTTCTTTTTTTATAATCTTAAAATGAATCGATGAACCACTTACACCCTATATACAGTATACAGTTACACAGTATACTTTGTCACACAAAACAGTGTCATGCAACAATTTGGAAAATAACAGATCTACAAGTACAAGCGTCGCCTATAATGACACGCCCAAAATAGGGATAAAATCTACTGGTTTGAATAGCTGTTGAGCGTCCCTTGTGCCCATGCATTTCTGTGTTTGAATAGCTGTTGAGCGTCCCTTGTGCCCATGCATTTCTGTGTTTGAATAGCTGTTGAGCGTCCCTTGTGCCCAATGCATTTCTGTGTTGCTCTCTCTGCAGCTCTGCAGTGGATGCTTGCTGTAGATTTACAGTATGCCCCATTGTTTGTCGGAGTCGTACACTGGGAAATAGCAGATCTACTTTAGATCTGCTTGCTCCCGAGGCGCCACATCCGTGATTGTATTCTGAGCTTGGAGATCGGCTATTTTTGACACCATCTCTTACGAGTCAGTCGACGGAGTATAGATCTGGCCTCAGAAGATGACACAGTAATGGCAGTGTGTGGTTACATAACGCAGGAATAGCATGCTATTATGTTGCTGACTGTTATTCTTATTTCATAAAATTGTGCAGCCTGTGGTTTTTGGTTCCCGCAGTATAATTTTATGTAAAACATTTGGTGACCTAAAGGTTTTTCCTAATTTTGCACGTCTGAGCATCACTTATTTGTTTACCAGTAGATGGAGACGATGCTCCATGTGAACCACACACTGACTGAGCTCCCCTCAAATGTAACCTTTAAAGTAGATATATTTTAACCCAGTAAGACCAGAGTCTACAAAATGTCTAAAAGAAAAAAAAACAGTTTTGTCTTGTTACAGTTACTGTATCCGTGGTGCTCAAACCTTTTCATGTCAAGGACCCCCAAAACGATATGCATTTGGCCGCGCCGCGGACCCCCCATCTCAAAATATTTAGTTCCAGGGACCTCCAGAAGCAAATATTTGAGTTTAAAATGTTTTCACGATTTCTTTCGAAAGAATAGCAGAACCACAAGCTCACAGCGCTACAAGCTCACAGCACGGCACAAAGTGACGCTGCTTTTTAACTAAAATCTAAAAATTACACAGATGCGTTCCCGGTTTTAGCGGGTTATAGTAGATTTTGACAGCCTCTGTCCATTTTGTGTCTTTACAAATGGAATAATTGATGACACAGACATTCCCTATCTTCTTTTCTACCGATCCATGCCCCCCTCGACCCCCCCCCCCCCCCCCCAGAGCAGATTGATATGGTTTCAGTGGTGATTACAGTTAACGAGCAGCATGTGTATAGCCACAGACTTCTAAAGAGCTCATTGAAAATCTGTGCTGTGTTTTCATGATGTCTGAAATAATGTGATGGCTTCACACTGTGGTTGACAGACATGTCCATCTGTGTGCCGATTGTTCATGCTTCACATGGGTTTAATTAAACCTATTGCTGATGTGATCAGTGAGTGTCATTTTAAACCTATTGCTGATATGAACAGTGAGTGTCATTTTAAACCTATCGCTGATATGAACAGTGAGTGTCATTTTAAACCTATTGCTGATATGAACAGTGAGTGTCATTTTAGACCTATTGCTGATATGAACAGTGAGTGTCATTTTAGACCTATTGCTGATATGAACAGTGAGTGTCATTTTAAACCTATTGCTGATATGAACAGTGAGTGTCATTTTAGACCTATTGCTGATATGAACAGTGAGTGTCATTTTAAACCTATTGCTGATATGAACAGTGAGTGTCATTTTTAACCTAGTGCTGATATGAACAGTGAGTGTCATTTTAAACCTATTGCTGATATGAACAGTGAGTGTCATTTTAAACCTATTGCTGATATGATCAGTGAGTGTCATTTTAAACCTATTGCTGATATGAACAGTGAGTGTCATTTTAAACCTATTGCTGATATGAACAGTGAGTGTCATTTTAAACCTATCGCTGATATGAACAGTGAGTGTCATTTTAAACCTATTGCTGATATGATCAGTGAGTGTCATTTTAAACCTATTGCTGATATGATCAGTGAGTGTCATTTTAAACCTATTGCTGATAATTATGATCAGTGAGTGTCATTTTAAAACTATTGCTGATATGAACAGTGAGTGTCATTTTAAACCTATTGCTGATATGAACAGTGAGTGTCATTTTAAATCCACTCCACACTGACATGACGTAAGTCTGTGATGTTTCTTTAGGTTAGACATGCGTATGTGTTCATGAGCACCAGTATGACTGACTACCAGTAGGGGCGCTGTTGTGCCAGAAACGGAGAGAGAGATAGTATTAGATTAGTGCTGCACTGTTGCCTGCTAATGAGAGAGAGAGAGAGAGAGGAGGGGGAGAGAGAGAGGGGAGTTGCACCACTCGGTTCACACGGGTGTGATTTTTGAGTGGTGCAACCACTCCAAGGAACAGCAAGGAACACAATCCGCCTATGTGTTAATGAGCACGAGTATGACTATTAGTACCAGTAGGGGCGCTGTTGTACAGAAACAGAGAGAGAGATAGTGCTGTACTGTTGCTTGCTAATGAGAGAGAGGAGAGGGAGGGAGGGAGAGAGGGGAGTTGCACCACTCAGTTCACACGGGTGTGATTTTTTTCAATCACATTCAACATTCACATTTAGCTGTTTTGTAAATCTATTGTTGGCTTTTCCCCGTGATTGTAATGTGTGTTGAATGGGTGCTGGTACAGGATCAACGGGTCGTGCTGTCAACACCGAAGTCATGATTTAGGGTTTTGTTTTATTGAGTTTTATAATACATTACACCACGCACGGTGTATTACTGGGCCTATTTTACATTTTAAATGGAGCCATAGCTGTGTCGTTTGTCATTTGGATTTTATGACATTTGGCAGTTGTTGATAATGAGAAAGTCTTGATGAATGAGTGCTCAGTGACTCCTACTGTACACTACAGTACTGTGGGCATTATTCTAGCTAAGAAGGGAAAATGTTCCTCCAATGTGAAATTGCCGTTCATGTATTTGTAAACGATGTACATTTAGCAAATTAAACCTGTTGATATAATATGACTGTTGCCTTTAGCTTGCCTGTCACCCTACTTTGTATAATTCCTCCTCTTCTTCAGTCTTCAGTTCCAAATTTGCATTTCCACTTTGTTTACAATGTCCACCATTGTTGATTTTCCGAGCTGGCATGGAATGGAAACAAGCCTGGTTTTATCTAGCATCAGTATTATAATTACTCAAATATTAAATAATCTGCATATCGGCACCCCTACCACCAAAACTGCTTTCAAAGTCCAGAAAGAAATGACAAGGACTGGTTATATCAGAGTGGTGATTGAGGCTCAAACCATTAGAAATAACTTTGAAGGACATAGACAATATGATATTAAATATTAAAAGCCGTTTTTAAAATGCATGTTATTTGTGCTTTAACAGTTTGAAAGCATAATGTTCTGTCCATTTTATACTTCTTTTTTTAGAACCACTCAGTACCACTCAGTACCTCAGTACTCAGTGCCACTTTAAATGCACTGCTATTAACCCCTTTTGGTGTTAGCACTATGCTTTTGAAAAATCAAAGAACGACTGACATAGAAACATAGCTTTTTCTGAAAACTGTCATTTTCAAACAGACATTTTTAGAATCTGATCTCTGGTCAAAATGGGTTAACCTTCTCCGCGCCCTGATTTAGGGTAAGAAATGAAAGATCACAACAACTGCATACTGTATGTAGTTGTTGTGATACAGAAGAACATGCAGCTCTGTGATCGTTCCGTCCGTCACATCTGTACTGTGTGTGCCCGAGTGAGTTGTAATGTAAAGTGCTGCTAGCCTACGTAGTTCTCATGTTGTGAGAGGATGGCTGAAAACACTGACGGATTGAACGCTCATTGGGGAGAGCAGCTTCATGTGATGTAAAGGTCCTTGAACGATAACATTGGTCGGAGACTCGGAGTGCATAGGAAGCCACGTCGTGGCTGTTTGGTGGAAATGAGTGCTCCTTGTATATTTTATAAACATTTTAAAATAGGTAAAGTAGCCAATCGGAAAGTGCCACAACATAACGCGGGCTGAGCTTGTAGATATGCGTGTGTGTGTGTGTGTGTGTGTGTGTTGGGGGGGGGGGGGGGGGGATGGAAAGTAAAAGTACCTCAAAATGGTACTGTGCATTATTTGTAAGCACTTGTATAGTACTTGAGTAAATATTTCTTTGCAATGACTGACTGATAGGCATCATTGCATAGCGGGACATGGGTTGATGATATCAATGGTCTTAAGTTTCTTAACTCAAAATGTATACATGATACAGTTTAGATCTTTGGATTAAATCGGAGAGCAGACCTGTGCGAATTTGGTGATATACATAATCTGTAAACATATCTGTAGTTTAAAAATTGGATGCTCATGGAATGTTAATCTACAGTGTTGTGTGTGTGTGTGTGTGTGTGTGGGTAGCTCAATAGGAACTAAGTGCACTTGTCTCTGAACCACAAGGTCGTGGGTTCGAATCCTGCCATAAACAACTCAGCATGAGCAATCTGGCTCCCTGGGCTCTCCAATCTGGATATGCTGTTGCTACCCTTTAACACTAGCATGACACCCACCTACTGTACCACACATCACAAGTGGATTTCAGAAGCATTTCAGGTCAACTGTCTCTAAGCAGTCAAGTTGATATTTTGAAGTGGATTATCTTTGCCCGTGAAGGTCTGAGAAGGTTCCCCTCCCGTGATTTATCCTAAATATTCGATTCAAATCATGTTTTTTTTGTTTGTTTGTTCTTTTCATCTTGAAACGTTGTGAAGTGAAAGACTAGTTAGGTGCCAACGTTCTCTTCTTAACCCGTTTTGGGCGGGAATCCCTTTTGGTGTTAGCATTATGTTATGCTTTAGCTATTGAAAAATAGCAGATCTACAAGCTCATAGCGCGCCACCGAGTGGCGCGCTATGAGCTTGTAGGTCTGCTATTTTTGAAAAATCAAAGAACGACTGACATAGAAACCTCTTTTTCAGAAAACTGTCAGGATTTAGAAGACATTTTTTTATGATTTTATTGATCTCAGGTCAGAATGGATTAAGAGAATATGCTGGTCTCAGTGCTGCTTCACCAAGCCCACAATTAAGAAAACAGATTTAAACTATTGAACGTCCTGTTTAATAAATGTGTTCTGATTTATAAAGTCTCAAATGCCTTATTGACAACTTGACGAGTAAAGCTTTCACCTCATTAACACACTTACTTAACAATCCGAGGGAAATAAAACATTCCATTCCTGTGATGAAAAGAAAGTCAATAATACTAGGATTTACTTAGCAAATTAAATCACAAGCATCGTCTGCTGAGGAATACGTCTTTTCAGTTTTAAAAACCCTAGCCTTTTCGAGGATGTTCTGCATTGATGATTGTATTAGCCTTAGCCATAATGTCGTAACCATCCAAGGTAGACTCACCATGAGCCATGGTGATGAAAAACGTGATATAATAAATCAACATGTTTATATTTGTAATACTACAGTAGCCCAAATCCTAAAGGGTAGCCACAGTGTGTGATTGGTGGAACTGTTATGTGAGTTCACTATGGTACTTTCCACTAATAACATAACCGGGAGGAATGGTTGTACGCACATCGTTGTCAGACATCGCTACAAGTCGACTCAAATATGTTAACACCATTCACAATATTATAAGCACTCTAATAATTATAAAGGTTAAACTTATGAAGGGATATATCACTGAGGATGCGTCCCAGGTGCATTCATGCGATGTATTTTCGTTCAGAGATATTCTATTCTATGAGGTATAGTGACTCATAGGAACAGACTATGTGACAAGTGTCTGGTGGTGGGAGTCTGGTGCAACGCACAGGTCCTGGCTGTACTCCTGGTGAGAGCAGGAGTGGACCTGGTGAGACGTAGGAGGGGCCCGGACAGGAGGCAACCCACAGAGCCCAGTCCCTCCACATGCCAGAATTGTGCCTCCCAGTCGTGGCAGACTAGTGGGTCTGATCAAGGGTAGCTACTGGGACGTAAGCCGCGATTTGATCACCCCGGCTGGGTCAACCGAGTGAGGGGTATGATGTCCGCGAGACCCGAAACCCCGATGACCTTGGGATACATCACTGAGGATACGTCCCAAACATCCATGCCATGTATTTTCGCTCTTAAGAAGAAGTTGAAACTCCCTTTCATGCCAGTGTTGCCAGTTTGGAAAATGATAGCTAAGTAAGTAGTATTAATCCGTTAGACCTGGAACACCACCATATGTTGTTATACCGTGCGTGCGTGCGTGCGTGCGTGCGTGCGTGCGTGCGTGCGTGCATGCGTGTGGCCACTGTGGGGCCTCAGGTGCAAATGGGTTAAGTTGTTTAAGTCAGTGTTTCATCTCAGTTGTTTGTTTGCCCTGCCTGTCTTCTTTATATTGTTAGCCCTGACTGAAGGTGTCTATACTGGTCACATCTGTATGCAGTATGCTCTATGATTCCCATGTGAATCACAGAGCTCGGCTCACAATGTGTCTCATCACTTGATATTACAATTACAGCTTCGTTTTACACACAACAAATCATATAATGTTCAAAAACATTATATCAACGTTTTCCCTTAAAGACATTGATAGTCTGTGATAGTAACGTTGTCACAGTTATAAAATGATAAAGGGTGACAATATGATTGTTACAGCCCTACATTAATGAAGCATGACACCGTGCTGGAGATTGATCACCTATTTGTGGCAGATAAATTTATGTTTGTTTGCTTGGTAATTAACATGGTAATTGTTTGGACTGCTCAAAGCCTATAGATATTATGACACTTAAGTCACGCAGTTCCGATACGATTTAGTACTGCTAATCTTATCTTAAATGGTTGATTTATGGGCTGATGTGCCGTGTTACTTGGTCCAACTTGAACCAATGATTATAGAATGCTAATATAAAAAAAAAAACATGAATGCACTTTGACCCGATAAGAAGAGACACACGTTCATAATGAGTGCAGCCAATCTTTGACCTCTTTTTATATTTCTCATATTTGTTCCCATCCTTTCATAGTTTCTAAAAGTATTATCTTGTGTAACTTTTTTACTAATGTGAATATCTGAAAAGGTCTACGAAGCCTTGAGCTTAGTAACCAAACAAGTGCAGTACAGTCGGATGTAAATGGTGCATTTATATAGCGCCTTTATCCAAGGCACTTTACAATGCATTTCATTCACCCATTCACACACACATTCATACACCGATGGCGGCAGAAACCATCCAAGGCTGAATGCACCAACCAGCACATCAGGAGCAATTAGGGGTTCAGTGTCTTGCTCAAGGACACTTTGACACTAACTCTGGGGGAGCCCGGGTTCGAACTGGCAACCTTGCTGTTGCCATCCGGCCACTCTACCCCTGATCCACCCACCGCCGCCCCTCATAAAATGAAAAGTCTAATTTGGCACACCTCGGAGTCAGTCTTTGAAACATTGAGCTGCATGTTGAGCTGTGTCATTGAGTTCTCCATCTGAATTCACACCTTGGAGTCAGTCTTTGAAACATTGAGCTGTATGTTGAGCTGTGTCATTGAGTTCTCCATCTGAATTCACACCTTGGAGTCAGTCTCTGAAACATTGAGCTGTATGTTGAGCTGTGTCATCGAGTTCTCCATCTGAATTCACACCTTGGAGTCAGTCTTTGAAACATTGAGCTGTATGTTGAGCTGTGTCATTGAGTTCTCCATCTCAATTCAAGGGTCCTCACAGGCAGCCGAGGGCTATTTCTCCTCTTATGTCTTTGTTCACCTGACAGCCCTGACCGTAGTTAAGCTATGAGTCAAGATGGAGTACAGAGGTTGTACTGAAGCAGGCAGGTATGGTAATTGTCTGGGCACCATGCTGATAGCCCTCCCATGTGAATCATAGATGGCAGTCTAAAACTGGCTTTGAAAGTTCCTTTGAGAACTTTCAAAAGGATCATCTTTGATGTACAATCCAACACTTGCACATGTCTGGATATGTTCTAGCTTATTTTTATGCCTATATATCTATATATATATCGGCTAAATTAGTGGAGATTGTGTACATTTGTGTATATGGTGTATTTTGCCCTGCTACTAAAAAGAAAAAAGTAAGACAGGTGATTTGTTGTATTTATGTATAGGTATTATTACGTGTATTACGGATGTTGTATTTGCTGGTTCAAAATGTAACTTTGATGATGTGGTATTGAAGTGTAATTTTTATTTCTGCCTCTTGGCCAGTTCCCACTTGTAAAAGAGACGCAGTCTCAATGTGATTTTACTGGTTAAATAAAGGTTAAATAAAATAAAATAAAAGTCTCTTACTGCCTGTTGAAAAGTTACATTTAAAAGAAACAATGAGGACAATGTTTTCTTCTTCACGTCTAGAATTTGGGCCGATGACGAGGCCCTCACACCCACGTACAATGCACTGCCCATCCTACCAATATTCCCATATGGAGATCTCTGCATCTGTCAGTCCATGCCTTTTATTAGAAGTGGCCCTTTTATTGGGAGGCAAGTTTCCTCCCGATGTCTATAGGGTGCTGATCGATTTATATTGCAATTTTTGCCCCCAAAAAGTCGAATCATACACTTCAATGCAGCCAGATAACGACTGACTGGCGTTCAATAAAATACAAATTTAAATAAATCTGAAAAAGAAAGATAAGTGAAATGGTAATGCACAGACACATTTTCATCATGCATCATTTCAGACCTTTTTACATTAGAAATGTAGTCCAGGCTGAACATTTGGTGTCAGTCTTTTGGAAGTTGCAAATATGATTGCAGGAGCTGTGAAAAGTGGTGTCTGTCGGTCTTCTGGGTCAGGGCTCATTTGATAATGTGCCACATAAAGATGCTGTGCTCCTCCGGCTGTCTCTTTTCCGTATCAATTTACTACTCATGTCTTGTATTACACGGCTACTTCAAGAAATTGATGCGCCTCTGCCTCCTGCAAGGATGGACAGGGAGGGAGGCCTTTTGCAGCCAATGTGTCCTACTGGGGAAAATAAAGGCTGCTCTTGAATCAGATAACTGCGCAACTGTACTATAAAGTGAAACAAATTGCTGCGATTCCGAGGCAGCCTTCGAGTCTCATGTGTTTTGTTTTAGTGCAATTCCCTAATGACGGCAATGACAATAATCATTTGTCTGTTCTTGTCCTCATTTTGAGTGATACAACTATTCTATGTATAATATTTTTTTAAATCTTGTTTTCAGTAAATTCAGTTGTGTTGCATTTGAACTTGAGAGAGAGAGACAAGTGGTGGGTCTGATTCGAACCGTTGTGGCTGTGCACAAACTGTCTGAGCCACCAGTAGGCACGTACCGCACTTTCATGGTTCATTTTGGAGCGTATTTTGAATATATTCATGCATGAATATTTTGTGGCAAGGCTTGTGCTGCTGTTTTCACTTAGAGCATGTGTGCCCTGTTTATGCTCAATGAAATGATTATTATTCAAGGCAGCGGCAGTCATGTGCAGAAGTATTTGTCACTTTATAGTTTTGGGTGGAGTTGTCTCATTAGCAGTTTCTCTGTAACTCTGTGGTACTGTGAGCTTGCCTCTACCTTAGTATTCGGCAGAATAGCATGTTAGCAACTTCATTATGGCTGAAAGGGCAATGGTCCAGTAGTGTAGCCATAGAGACTCTAAAGAGAGATTAGACGTTTGCCCGGGACCCAACCTATAGTGAAAATAGATCTACAAGCACACAAAGCGTGGCTTTGCGCCACGTTGCGAGCTTGTAGATCGGCTATTTTCACTACTTCTTATTTTTTATTTATGGAATTCCTTAGATTTGTTTGTTAATTTATTTTGTATGCATTATTTTTCGTTTTTTTTTAGGAAAAGAAAATGGGATTTTTACTCGAGCCGTGGCCCATACAAATTGGTCTGTGACCCCAGAAATGGGTCACGACTCACGACCCAGTGTTTGGGAAGCAGTGCTCTATACTTATACTGCAGCTCACTAGGAGCCTGCCTAATAAGCCATACCGAATCAGCTGTTGGCAAAAAAAAAAATTCTGCCTGTGATATTAGTCTGGCTTATTCGCCAGGCTAGCTCACTAGATCCCATTTTGCTAAATTGGGTTCCTGAGCAGTCAGCCATCACCAATGTCGCTGGTAATCTGTACAGTGATGATGTTATTCATAAAGTTTTTGTTTTCATTGCCGTCGTCGGGATAATCATAATGTTAACAATTTATTCTAAAACATATTATCGATCCAAAACAGTGGTCATTGTGGGGTCAATTAAAGCCTGTCAGTGAAGTGTTGGCGGTGGGGGGGGATACACACTCCATTGGCCACATTATCCCTCTATTGTTAAAGGAGAATTCCATACTAAAAGGCTTTCTTACCTTTCTTTGTAGTTGTTACGTCCCCACGAAAGAGGTCCAGGTGTTATTTTGTGCAAAAGCTCCTTATTGGCTATTTCCCCTACCATAAGCCCTCAATGAATTGCATTGAATTGAATGGGAATTGAATGGGGCTATGGGGTGTTGTGCTAATTCACTTATTTCCATCGCTCAAAATTATATATTTTTTGTATATATCCTCTCTTCATAATGTAAATAATGTCCCAAGCGGCACACTTTACTACTTATTTCGATGGAAATAAGCAAATTAGCACAACACCCCATAGCCCCATTCAATTTCCATTCAATTCAATGCAATTCATTGAGGGCTTATGGTAGGGGAAATAGCCAATAAGGAGTCTTTGCACAAAAAAACACCTCTTTGGTGGGGACGTAACAACTACAAAGAAAGGTAAGAAAGCCTTCTAGCATGGAATTCTCCTTTAACTCTAACGAGGGCTGACCGAGCTAGCTCATTTAAAAATGAAAATCTTATATCAAAGTGAAATATAGCTTTGCTCTTGTTAATTCAATAACAGTTATAGTTAAGGTCAAGGTGGCTGTTATGATGGAATGCCTTCAGGGATCTTCTGCATATTTATGCTTCTGTTAAAACCCAGTTAAACCCTATATAGTGTACTGTAGTGTGCTTAGTTGACCCTTATGATAGGTCCGCTCTTTTCCCTCCGAAAATATCTTAACCGAAAATAACAGATCTGCAAGAGACTCGGCGTTGTCACCTTGTTCGCCGCACAAATCGGATGCTGGGTTAAGTTAATCCCTAGGCCCTGGTTTTTCTTCATTTTTTTGAGTGGTGCAACTACTCCCTTACGGAGCTGTGTGGGTGGCTGGGTGGCTGGGTGGCTGGCTGGCTGGCTGGGTGGGTGGGTGCGTCTGAGCACGAAAACAGCATGGTTGTTTTTCACCACCTGTGCACAACCTAACACACACAAACACACACATTAACAATGCAACAACATGCGCCGACGTGCAACGGGACATATCAGACCGCTGCGACGCACACTAAAGCGGTTTTATTACGTCTCGAATCATTGCTGTTGTTTGGGCTTTAGAACTGTACATTTTTCCAAATATTACTGATGAGGTTGTACACTGCAACCAGTACAGTATGTGTGGATTCTTCGTTATAGTTTACCTAGTTTCCTAAATGAATGGAGATGGTTGCATACATTTGAACTCAAGGAATGGAGACAAAGTGTTCACACACCGGGAGAGTTTTTCGCCCAATATGATAACTCTGTTCGCCTGAGAATATATCTTTTTGAACTTTTTCTATCAGTTTTTCACGAGAACATCCACACAACGCAAATATATAAAATAATGTGATTTGCATCCGTTTATTTGTCACCGCAAATAAAGGCATCGATCTGTAAATTAATATTTGTTTTGCCAGTGATTTTTGTATTGTTTATTCATCATGTCCCGTGTGTGCCAAGACCTTAAGGCCTGATTCATTACATGGTTGTACGAATCTGCTGGCTAGCACGCACACACACACACACACACACACACACACACACACACACACACACACACACACACACACACACACACAAACAAACATGTACTGATCTACAAGCTCAAACAAAGTGTCACAGAGCTACCACCTATAAATAGGGCTTAAATAGATGTTGTGGCCAATTTCTGTCACACAGACCTCCCAAAAAAAAAAGAAAAAAGAAAAAAACCCTGTCTCCCCTGATGTTCACAGGAAATGAGAGTGCAGGCTTCTCCTGACATTCCTTTCAGAGTCTTGCACAGGCACAGATATTTTCATCAGTCTCCCGAGTCCTTTGTCAGAGCCACCGCTTTTGTGGGGTTCCTCCCCTGGCATTTCATTTTCGCATCAAATTGGAGCCGCCGTCTCTGTGCAAGGACAGCAGACTCCTGGTGCCCTTGTGGACGGCCATCGTGAGGTGAAAACAAGGGTCTCTGATTCTCATCAGGCCTGACTGTTGAGTCGGGGTCTTTCCAGTACCCCGGGGGGCGTAATGATGGATATAACCAGTGGTTCTCACAACCTTTACGTCTCGGGGACACCCCCAAATTAGTGTGCATTTGGCCGTGGATCCCCCATCTGAAAACATTGCTAAAATATTTCACAAACATTCAACATTCGTGATTTATTGAAAATAGCCTATGATGTCTCAGTAGTCATACAGGGTACAGTAGATCATAGATATATGAAAAATGGACCTACTCGTTACAAATATGATCTTGCGTCGCATCATCGCCGTGTAATATTAGCGCTCTGTGTAAACTCGTTGGAACACTTGCTATTAAACCTTCTTTTTGCTAAATGTACCCATACAACTTGATAATGATTGAACCATAAAAAGCGATGTCCCAAGTTGAACTGAAGTGCCTCTGATTGCCTGTGATTTTGTTTGCGATGCGCTCACAGTGTGCTCCCACCTTGCGGCTCCCGGTTTGCTGTTTTTATTCATAGCTCAGCCTTTGTATAGATTGTATGTTTTTGTTCCCCCTGTCCTCCAACGATCCTTTCTTTGTTTTTCGCTAGAAATAAATTGGAAGTGGAGATAGAAGGAACACAAGGACGGTGTTGAGAGGAGGGTTGAGGGAGGGCATTTAATTATTTAGTCCTCCTCCTTGTCAAGTGGACAAATTTGCTAAACTTTTATCCCTGGTCAGGTGTTCTTCCCCCAGTAGAAGTAGATGGATGATCCACGACAATGTAATATGACCTATTCCCTCAGTATGTTAATATTCATGGTGTTATGATTAATATTAGCCATTGCTTTAACCCACGAGCAGTCGAGCACATGCCATTGGCTGCACAGCGCACTGTGCAAGGCCTCCATTTGTTTGCTCTCGAACGGAGTCTTTCCTAAACGGAGTTTGTCTGGCCGTAAATGAGTGTAAATGGATGCCTTTAGTGGAGCAATGAGCATGTACTTATTAAAGCTAATGTCCTGCCACAGTCGTAGCTGGCAAAAAGAAATCCCGTTAAAACGTTGACACCCATTTGTCTCCGGCGCTGCGTGGAGGGAGACGCAGTCACAAGGGGGTAGATTTGTTCTCGCCACTAGACATGGATACTTGAGGCTGGGAGAGTGAGCTCAAAAGGATCAATCCTGGACATTTCCTGGAAATGTAGTCTTGGCTCGCCGTCAGACATATCGGAGAGCTCCGGCAGACCAATACATCTGGCGGTACATCTAAATTCAATGCAAGGGCTTAGAGGACTGGGTAGAGAGACAATTTGGAGACTTAAAAAAAATGGCAGTGCAGAACTAATGCAAAGACTTTTAAAGGGCGGCCCTTCCTATTGGGACGCTATCACGGATGGTTTTCAAAGCAGTGGGCGGAGGTTACCGAGACGTATTGGTAAAAACAAATCACATGGCATACAGTTTGCCGAACAAACATGTTGGCTTTGACCTTTTGACGGGGACCTCGACCTTGTATTTAACGTTAGATATGCGTGTGCATGGGCTGAGAGACCAGTCTCTTGATTCTCTATCTCTCTCTCTCTCTCTCTCTCTCTCATGCAGATTGTCACGCACACACACAATCACACATGCACACACAGACCTGAAGTCTTTTTCCTGAGACTATGCTGGCATGATCTGCCACCCTTCAGATATACTGTAGCTGTTCAAATCTCACCCTGCAGTTTAACGTACAATTCACTGACAGATTGTGTAGCCCGTATGTCAGCATCATTAACCTTTACAAAGCACTCGCAAAGCAACTGTGGGCCAGCAAACACCTGACACTTAGATTTCAAGTCACAACCATTAACCACAGGTACCTTTGCATCCCGTTGCATCATGCAAAAAATATGTATCTGAAAACATTTATAGGTTAGAATTAAGCCATGAGCTTAATGCTGCCTGTCTCTCTCTCTCTGACTTTGTTTACAATCAATCTGCATGTGCGTGCACGCATTGTGCACGTAGCAGAGAAACGTCTGGAGGGATGCGACGTTCTGACTGGTTCAAAAACGCACATCTTTCCATTTGAGAGAAAATGCTCCAAATAAGC
Source organism: Protomyctophum bolini (assembly GCF_963924005.1). NCBI lineage: Eukaryota > Metazoa > Chordata > Actinopteri > Myctophiformes > Myctophidae > Protomyctophum > Protomyctophum bolini. The sequence continues at coordinate 6,979,505 of NC_137875.1, read as the reverse complement.
CGTTTCACCCCGTCTTTAAGTGGTTCATTGACTGGTGGTGATGACACAATACTGCATTAACAATGAATGTGTGTATGAGACAGGGTGAACGACAGTAGAGTCTAGGGGGCTATATCCCTAAACTTCGCCTTTTTATTTATTTTTGCTATTTTGAAAAAGACGTGGGGTGAAGAAGGCACTCACTGGTGAAAATAGGGCCATAGATGTAAACTAGTATTGTTTGTTTGTTTGTTTTGAAATGTCTTTATTTAGGAATACCCCATTGAGATACAGTATCTCGTTTTCGACAGGGTCCTAACTACAATCAATACAATACAATACAATACAATACAATACAATACAATACAATACAATACAATACACAAAAAAGGAGAAAAACAAAACACAGGGTATTACAATATGCAAGCATAATGGCAAAGAGATGGATCATTTTGTTCTGTCAGATATGACTGTCACTTCCGTTGGTCAGCATTAGAGTACAGTTGACATATGTACATATCCAGTGCATACATATACACGTGAAACACATATAAATTCATTATTCAGTATTCACATCATGCCACACTTTAATGCCTGTAAAAATGTAACTGCTTCCATTATTATTAGGATAATGCCCCCTGGCAGAGACTCTACTGAGCACATTATACTATTATTATTAGGATAATGCCCCCTGGCAGAGACTCTACTGAGCACATTATACTATTATTATTAGGATAATGCCCCCTGGCAGAGACTCTACTGAGCACATTATACTATTATTATTAGGATAATGCCCCCTGGCAGAGACTCTACTGAGCACATTATACTATTATTATTAGGATAATGCCCCCTGGCAGAGACTCTACTGAGCACATTATACTATTATTATTAGGATAATGCCCCCTGGCAGAGACTCTACTGAGCACATTATACTGTTATTAGTAGGATAATGCCCCCTGGCAGAGACTCTACTGAGCACATTACACTATTATTATTAGGATAATGCCCCCTGGCAGAGACTCTACTGAGCACATTATACTGTTATTAGTAGGATAATGCCCCCTGGCAGAGACTCTACTGAGCACATTATACTGTTATTAGTAGGATAATGCCCCCTGGCAGAGACTCTACTGAGCGCACCTTTCTAATTGATGCAGTTTCATTACTAATATTTATGATTTGACGTCAATGACGGTGATGATAACACAAGGTCATTATGGAGAGAAATTGTTCCTTCATTACTTCCTTTCTAGCGCATCCATCCAGGTCCCTGTAAATGGGAGAAATAAACTGTCAGACGATTGGGGGGGGGGGGGGGGGGGGGGGGCGTTTTGAGATGAAGGCTTCGGGTTTAGGCTTTAGGTTGTTATAATACTGTATATTTTAATATCGACTAATTTGTTAACCCAAAACAGCAGATCTACAAGCTGAACTTGTAGGTCTGCTATTTTTTGAAAAATCGTGAAAATGTGCCTCAAATCTTTGAATATATATATATTATTACAGAGTGAGCATTTTAACTCAAATCTTTGCTTCTGGGAGGTCCCTGGAACAACATATTTACATAAGGTTTGACATGAAATATTGAGCACCACTGATACAGAAACATAAGGTTTGACATGAATGAAATATTGAGCACCACTGATACAGAAACATTTTCTTTATTTCCATGTCAGGTCAAATTATTTGACTTGACTTTTACTATTACTCTTTTGCTACTCGCAAACGGATGCTGCTTCGGTTGGTGTTCATGTTGTTTCTGACAGCTGCTGGGCACACAGGTGCACACAGACGGGCATAATAAGGTAAATAGGGCGCGATACTTTTATAGAGATGAGGTCGGAGGGCCGTTATAAGGGGCTAACGGCACACATTAGAAAGTGCCTCTCCGCTATTCAAGACGAGGGGGTTGGGAAGGACCCGACTGCGATATAATTAAGACTATGAGTTGTTTGTGTTGCGCAGGGATGTGTTTATGTAGCATCTCAGCGTGATGGGTGCTAATGAATGACATCAAATGGTGCTTCCATGTTGCTGAGGCAATAAGGCATATCTTTGATATGCTTTTCTGTGCTTATTTGAGGTGTGTGGGTTCATTGCCTTCGCCCAATCCATTGGCTTCAGAAATGCCCCTCTCAGCTGGAAGCATGTTTGTGTTTCTTTTGGCCTCACCTGTGCTTTCTAATTCCCAATTGTTTAGACTAGTGAAACGAGCCTATTTGCGGCATGCAACACACTGTCACACAATGCCATACATTTTTATTTTTAGCATTTATCCAAAACAGGGTAAAACAGGGAGTTCTCGAATATTATATATATATTTTTTCTGGCTTTCGCTTTTATTTTATATTTTGTATAGAGGGACAGACAGTAGGCTGACAGGAAATGGGGGAGAGAGATGGGGGAGTGACATGCAGTAAAGGCCGTCGGGATCGGGAGTCGAACCCACGACACACTGCCAGCCTTGGACTACCGGCCAAGGCGCCTGGACCGCTGAGCCACGGCCCAGGCCAATTCTCGAATATTTTTGAGCCCCTCCTATATACAGCTTTTGTCCTCACACGTCTCAATATGTCATTTCATTTCATTTAGTGTACAGATCTTTTTTCCAGTTGTGACAGTCACAAAGACAACACGTGTGTTTCTGTCTGTTCGTGCGACCACACATGCTAAAACATGTGTTCGGCCCCAAATAGAGTCGCTTCCACCTTTCTATAAACCCACTCCCCGCTCCGCTCCCACTCCACTTAGGCTCATATGGTGGTTGACTGGTTGTTAGTCATGGCTGCCAGTTCCCATCTGATGTTGTGTGGGAGTTCTGTCTGCTCCAAACCGTACTGAATAGCATGCATAATGTCTTCAGGCTAGGACTTAAGTCTAGGATGTACAGGTCATTGGGTGTACCGCATTCCCCAAAGAGGATGATACGATCTCCCACTGTGCAACAGCAACTACTACTTAGTTGGACCCCATCCATACCAAAACCTCCACTTCCGGGAGAAGCAGTATATCCTAGGATCATTGAAGTGTATGTATAGGTTTCCGTTGTGTAGGTGACAGCTGTATGAAGCCAGCATCCTTCTGGAAGAGGCTGTGCAGCAGCAGAAGGTGTGTTCAGCCAGAGGTTGGTCTCTGTGTCAAACTCAGACACCATGATGTCGCCCCCAAATACATACATCTTTGTCCCAATGATGATGGCAGAGTGAAGAGAGTTCTGTGCAGTGCCTCTAGAGTTAATTAAAGACCAAGACCGTTGTGGTGGTGTCCAACTTGTAAATGTCATTAGTGCAGCTAAATCCAAGCCGCTGGTTGTACGTATGTACAGACATACATTACCTTCCCCAAGACACAGGCTGAATGGTTCCACCTGCCCGCCGGAACAGTCCCAAAATATTCAGAAAGGTGCTTGAGAGCCAGTTCCACTGTGATGAAAATATAGGCCCTGTTATGCAGCACAGTGAGTCAGTGGAAGAGTGGACCGATGTGAGCTTCCCTCCATCCAGGATATACGTACAACAATGGACTCGTGTTGTCTTCAACGCTCGTAGGATAATCAAAGACCACAGGACTGCTTACCAGGCAACCAGGGCTATGAACAATGGACGCATGGTCACCTTAACCGCCTGTTGCCTGACCGCCTGTTACAGACACACGTGTGCATACTGCGCGCGCACACACACAGATGATGATGCATTGTATGATGATGAGAGCGCCCCATATCCATATACTGTAGTATACAGCATAGCCTGTATTTGTTGCCTTAAAACAATAACACACAAACAAATAAAATGCATTCACAGGCTATGCTTTTCAAAAACAAATGGAAGGGACTTAATTTGCCTTGGAAGTTGGAAGGCTATGTTCCTTTGTCAAAGTCCTTATGCCCCAAGTCCCCAATCGGGGTCCCAACTCTGCTGAATCTGCTGTAAAAGAAGCGGCTTATACCGGATGATGGGTCACTCTGGACCAAATGGCTTCCGCGCGTTAAACTGTCTCCGAAAGCAGCAGCTTGGACAGGACTAGTCATAAGCACTGGATGATGTGAGGAGGATATACAACACTTTGTCCAGCAGGCTGACTTCACCTAATGCAGCTGATGGATACAACTGGCTTTGGATACTAGTGGGGAATGTTCCTGGTGCAACATTCATTTTCAGAAGGGGAATACATTTTTTCTTCCAGTTGCAATGTTACATCAGAAATTACATAGATTTATTTTCTACCCACTACCCAAATGTTTTGTTCAAAGCGGTAGTACTAATAGGCCAGTGAGGAGGATAACCTGTTGAAACGTAATGCATTGAAACAATTGTTCAGTCTAATTATATCATCCACAATTCTCTCCAATAGAGTTAATTGCTATTTCTAGATATGTCGACTCTATACCAGTGGGTTTCAACCCTTTTGATGAGATTTAGCCTCTCAAACCCAAAACTAAAGAATATTTTGTTATCGTTGGATAATTTTTTTCCCAAAACTTTTGTCAATATTTTGTCCCTTCTATTTGTCTGTAACAGGCAGTCAGGCAACAGACCGTCCATTGTTCATAGCCCTGGTTGCCTGGTAAGCTGTCCTGTGGTCTTTGATTATCCTACGAGCGTTGAAGACATTTGTTGTATATCCTGGATGGAGGGAAGCTCACATCCACTCTTCCACTGACTCACTGTGCTGCGCACACACACACACACACACACACACACACACACACACACACACACACACACACACACACACACCAGCAGCACTTTGCGGTTCGTTGAGTTTGTTGAGTTCACATGCCAGGCGATGCTGCATCCAGTCAGGTTGGTCATGGTGGTGTCGCTATAACATTCCCGTAGGATCTCCTAGTTTTAGTTGACTTCTACAGTTTGACTAAAATGTATTTTGGCAGACCTTGATGGTGTCGTAATAGTTTCGTTTTAAACCTGGTTGCATGATGAAAATTCACTACAGAGTATATTTATTGGTTTTTAACTAAATTAAAGACAATAAACGCAACAAGAACATGATAACAAACAAGAAAAGAAAAACAGTTCAGGCACAACACTATTGTAAATAAAAAAGATGAAGTATACAAAGACATGGCAAGAACAATGAGCAATAATGACAATAAATGGGGTAGTTCCAGACCCTCAGGAACGCGCCCAGGGGGCCGGGCCGGTTCCGGCGTGCCGCCCCGTGTCCGAAACGGTTGAGAAATGACAGAGTTACCGTGTCCCGGTCCCTCTACTGTACCCGGCCTCTACTGTATTGTACAGTACTGGCACACCCGAAATCATCATAATATACAGTTAATACGTACGTGCGTGTGTGTGTGTGTGTTTGTGTGTGTGTTATTTTCATGCTCATACCCAGCCAGGCAGGCAGGCACCAACCCATTGTTGCAGCTTAACGCACTTAGCAAACATGACCCCTAGTTATTCTGATGACCCCATGGCCTTTCCTTCAACAGGACAAACAACATAACAAATGTGACTTTTATTGTGCGTTTGTGAACATGTTGTAGGAGGGGACGATGGCTTGCCTTGTACATTGTTCTGGTTTTATTAAACCGTTTTTAATTATACAGTATAAGGAGATGATGAGGGCAAGGTCTAGGAGCAACACCTGACCAAATACATTATTTTAATTCATCGCCATGTTTCACAATTACATGATTGTGTAACATGTAATCACGATTTCTGTTTCTCTTCCATTAAATGTGCAGCCTTGGTAATATTGAAATGTAAAAAGAAGGCTTTCTGCTACTTTAGGTAGGTTTGTAAGAGGTGCAAAGTGAAGGCTTTCTGCTACTTTAGGTAGGTTTGTAAGAGGTGCAAAGTGCAATTTCCGTAAAAAAAATAGCATTTTCTGAAAGGGTACATTTATCGGCTTGAAAGCCAAGCCGATCTCAAACTCCAAGAGACTCTGACAGCCTGGAACAAACTGAAAAGCAACTGTAAGAGTTGAAAACAACCCAAAATGCGTAGGCTGTAGGCACACACACACACACACACACACACACACACACACACACACACACACACACACACACACACACACACACACTGAATGAGATGAGAACTGATGAGTAGAAAGACACGACACAGAAGCCAGGGAGGAGAAGGTATAGCATCTACAGATAGATGTTGGCATTGCTGTTTCACACAGCCCCAATTCTTTGATTTAAAAGCTACTACTATATCCATCTACTGTGTACGACGTACATTCTCCTTAACCACTTACATACCTATATGTAATTTGACCCGAGAGTCTCCCAGGTCTCTATGCTTCTGTTTTCATTCTAACACTAAATATCTTGGCCAAAGATAGCTGTTCTACAAGCGCACAATGTGCTGTTGCAACACGATGTGTTGTGAGCTTTCAAATGTGATTCGACTGAGACTGAGTGTTGGCCCCTAGAACAGGGACACTAGGGGTTCATGTTATGTTTAGATGCTTAACTAATGAGGGAATGGTCAATGGACCCATAACAGTCCGTTGACTGAGTGGGTGGCGCTGTGTGCATATTTATCTGCCCCATTTGCCTTCATTTTGTGCCCCCCCCCCCCCCCCGTAACACAGCCTTGTTATAAATGAATACCTTGGCCTACTCGGCACCCAAGTTATGCCCTGGATACCCAGAAACACAGACGGATAGATAGATAGATGGAGAAAAGAAAGTCTGAAATTCTTACACTGCTCCTATTTTGTTTCTGCCTACTAAGTGACATTTGGCTAAGAGCCAGTATTCTTACTAAAGAAAAAATGAGCCACTGCCAAATTTACGCCGTTCTGAGGCGTTTTTTTTGTGTGGCTCCAACAACCCTTTGTGGGAAATGAAATTCCGATTTATCTGCTTTTTCAGAAATAAAACATTTCCTAGTTTAAATTAATCATAAACGGCTTCACCTGGAGTTCAGAGACTCCCATCCACAAAAAATAATATAAAACTAACAGAAGCAATCGTGATCATCATAGTAATGAATATATCTGTACAAATTATGTTAATAATAACTGAGTTTTTATGAGTTTATATGGCCCTGAGTTCATATGGCCCAGAGGACTGTTGAAGTCACCCTGTATGTAGCCTCGGTACCAGGCTTTCATCGTCGGCGCAAACAATGAAAGCCTGGAGGAACGCATTGGGCGAGTGGGCGTCGCTCCAAATGATGTGACGTAGCGCTGCACTGGGGGGGGGGGGGGGGGGGGCAGGGGGGATTGATAGACAGATCGGTGAGATCCAATCAGGGCGTGCGTGCACAAATCTCTGCCGCAACCCGCCCCCTCTAGACCAGAAACACATTAGCCCAGGCTAACCTTTATGTAAAAGTGAAAGCATAAGTCATTTTGCTAATATTGATACACACAGTCTCATTAGTTCAGCACTCGCGCTTCATGCTGCTCAACTTATAAATATGTTCTTTACCGTAAGCAGATGATAACGCTGCTCAACCACCAATACATCAGAGATCCACTATACAGCCAGCAGTGTGCCAATGTCCCATTCCCTCATTATTCTTTACACAGGAGTGTACAGTATGCATTTCCATTATCTCACAGCCAGCGATGTGCATTAATTTCATATTTACTGGATGAGTTCATTCCACATCGGTTGGCTCAAGAAGTAAACCGGACAGAAAGTTTCCAAGCTTGTATGCGCTCGGGGATGCACTCATGTGGTCCCGATTTACGATTTGTTTTCCTAGTGTGTCAGTAAAATGTTTAATTAGTCCTCTTATTCTACTCTGTTGCCTCCGTAAATCTATATTATTGAGGAATGTTAGAAAGTTCACTGGCGCTTCCGCCTCGCTTCTGCATTTGAGATCCGGCATAAATTGAGCTGTCTAATTGCCCTGACGAAGAAGTCGAGTGCACTAGGAGAATATTTTGTTAGTTCAAAGTTGGCAAGATGAACAAACGCATTTACATCAAGAAAAAATATATAGTTTATTTTCGATGTAATGATGTGATCGGGGTCCGGCTGTGCCAGGCTTTATTTCTGTAGCAGTCAGATAGCAGCTATAGTCAGGGAATATTATCAGAACTTTCAGGTTCAAGAGCCTTTTCATTTAATGTCCACAATATGCAACGTTTCGGTCCTTCGACCTTCCTCAGGCACGGCAGGGTATCCCTTCCTTCCACCTTTAAGGCACTTCATGGACTGGCCCCACTGTACATCCTCAACCTTTTACCTCCTAAGGATAATGTGAGACCCCTCAGGTCCTCGGATAAAGAACTTTTAAAAATCCCAGTGACCAAGCTAAAGACAAAAGGTGATAGGGCCTTTGCAGTGGTTGCCCCTACCTTGTGGAACGCCATGCCCTTGCCTCTGAGAAACACCAAGTCAGTTGACATTTTTAAAAGCAGTTTTAAAAACGTTTTTGTTCCGTAAATACTTTCCCCATGTTGTCACTTGATTTCCTCTGCAGGTCTGTTTGTTCTGTCTCCATTTTAAATCTTTAAGTATTGATTATGATGTATATATGTATGTGTATATGTGTACATATACAAACACTCCTATGCCCAAGGAGGGTTTTTCGTGCAAAACTAATGCTTGGAATGGATTCAGAATGATGAAACCCCTGTGGTTTGACATGTCACATGCTACTTAAAGCATAGTGAAATCTTGAACATTTTGCCTTATAATGGTTGTTGATGGTACCCCAACTTTCAGCAGCTGTCAAAAATTTGCCTAGAGTGGTTGAATAAGTGGTTAACTATTCCATCTCTATTTAAGTCTGGCTCTGAAATGTAAAATTTAATTGAGTTAAAGGGAACTGGGGATTAGTTAATGAGTCCATCGTTATCCTGAATCCCGCCCAGTCCCCAGAATGGTCACATTTCCCCCTAATAGCCGTGGTCTCATGTTAACCGGATTTCAAGGCCCTTTTATGTCAAGACAAGTTTAAGTTCTTATAACTGCTGGCGTATTCACCTACAGTAAGTTACATAAAAGCCTATTAGAGAATGGCATTGATTTGATGTACGGCAGGGGGGGGCAAATACAGACCCCTGGGGGAACCCCGGGTCAACAAAGTATATAGGGATTTGAAGTGGTTAAAGTATTACATCCAAGTACTAACGTGTGCACTTTTTGCATTAACCCATTCTGACCTGAGATCAGATTCATACGAGGTTTCCACTGGACACACACTGGTCTGATTAACCCATTCTGACCTGAGATCAGATTTAAAAAAATGTCAGTCGTTCTTCGATTTTTCAAAAATTAGCAGACCTACAAGCTCGTAGCGCGCCACTCGGTGGCGCGCTATGAGCTTGTAGATCTGCTATTTTTCAATAGCTAAAGCATAACATGATGCCAACACCAAAACGGGTTCCCGGTCAGAATGGGTTAAATCCCTGCGGTGTAGACTTAGCTCTGAGCTGCAGGCAGCCTTTGGCTTGTTCATTTATATTTCATAGTATTTCAAGCAGCAGAATGAAAACGTGTTTATTGCAGTATAATTAATTAGGATATCACATTTTTTATTTTTTATTTTTTATCGTATAGCTGACACAGGGGTGCCCAAAAGGTAGATTGCGATCTACCATTAGACCACAAAGGCTGTGCAGGTAGATCACATGACATGTGATGTGCCTAAGGAATATTTAATTGAAATAGTGGCATCTGCCACTTGAATTGAGGTGACTTGATTGACATCAAAAGGGTCAGCTCAAACCCACAATGCAATAGGCCTATTTTGTTTTCAAGAGTGTTGTTGTGTACAAAAACATTGGTAGCATTACAAATGAATACAAAAAAAACCCTACCTATTCCATTTCTCCCGCTCTATTTCGCATTCCGAGTGCATTTGTCTTATATGTAACGCCAGCTCCGGTATTCCAAAGCCCCCTCAGATACATATTTAAACTATTTTCAGCGATGGTTTAACAGTTTTTTTTGGTGGGTAGATCTTGTTGAGCTGGTCATTTTGAAAGTAGCTCTCAAGTCCAAAAAGTGTGGGCGTCCTTGGGCCATAGCATTTTCAATATGCAGAACACGAGCTGCATCGGTGGGTGACTTTGTGTGTGTTCCTGTCTCCATTAAATGTCTTTATTTTGCCTCTCCACAGCCATGTATTCCATCATCCTCCTGTGCGTCTTCCTGTGGATCCCCTTTGTTTATTTCTACTATGAAGAGAGGGACGATGACGGTGTCAACAGATGTTCGGTAAGACTATATGTTTTCGTCATATTGTTATTCAAGACGGAATGGCTTTGCCACAACCAGGGTCATGTTTTTTCCCCAATACTGTATCACATTCCAGTTGACCGTGCCTATGGGTGCCTATACAATCTTTTCCCTCCTCACAGGCTCGCACGATCATATATTTTGCGTGAAAAGACAAAATAATGGTACCCCATTATTTGACCCATTAAGCCCTGGAACGCATCTGTGTCACCATAGCTTTAAACCAATTTAACCATTATTTTAAACTTTAGCTGTAAAAAAAATAGCAGATATACAAGCTCGTAGCACCGCACAGAGTGCCGCTGTATGAGCTTGTAGATCTGCTATTTTTTAATTTTTTTTAAAAACGTGCAAATCTTTGAATATACATTCTTTCGCAGCAAATATTTCGAACTCAAATATTTGCTTCTGGGGGATCACTGGAACAACATATTTTCAGATGGGGGTCCACGGCCAAAATATTACTGATCATTCTGGGGGTCCTTGACATGAAAACGTTGAACCTGAACAGCAATGTTCTTTTTTTTCTTCACCCATTTGGTATAATTTAATCATGAGGGACAAAGGAGACGTGGGTGGTGAGGAGAAATCTACAGTAGGATTATGAGGTGTTTTGCCAGGTTTAGTAACATCTGTCTTACTTGGGGCCCTTGAGGAGAAATGGTGAAATGTTTGCCTAGTTCATTACACCTGCATAATGTATAAATCCATATGGAATATATTGATACAGCCATTATGCAGCGCTGCTCTATTATGGAATGTTACACAATCCAAATGAAATTTTGGACCTTTAGAGGCATACAGAATTTGCTCTGTTTGGAACCCTTTCACCGACAAACCTTTACAGGTAGTGCTGGTATATTTTCATTTTTCACACACCAAAAAAAGGTAATAATTTGGCTGAAGAATAATAATAATAAAACAAGGTCAGCAGTGACATTTTTGTGAAACTTTTTTCAGAAACAAAAAAAGGGAGAAAAAGCTTAAAACCTTGTGCCGTTCCTGTATCCTTATTGCTGATATTTGAAATGCCAGTCTTCAGAGGGGCCTCTATAGTAGAAGATGTAGCGATTATATGCCGCAGGACGGTTTCTTTTTTTCTCCCCCTTGCCGTGTGTTAGTTTTGAGCTGACAGAAGCACTTTCTCTCCAAGGCAGAGAATTCTTTTGAATCAGTCAATTCAAAGCACTGCGAATAGCAGTTGGGGGAATGAGGAGCTATCTCTGCCCTGTCAAAGTCACTCTAAAAACCACACCCTACCCCTTTTGTCCTTTCACTAAAATGGAATGCCTGTCCTTCGCTCGCACAATGAGTAATTACGTTTGACTCGGGTCGTGGGTTTTGCCACGGTTTAATTTCTTCTTTCATTTACAGCAGGTGAGAAACGCTCTGAAGTACACCGTGGGGTTTGTCCTCGTCTGTGCCGTGCTGCTGTTGATTGGGTGAGTGAGACGTCAACGAAGGAATTACCTCGGGGTGCAAAGAGTTACAGTAATCGATCTTTGAATCTAGTCGATTTAGGTGCATATAGGCCCGTGTCATTATAGGTGATAAAAAAGGTAAATAGTGGAAAAAATAGCTGATGTACAAGCTCACAACGCACCGTACCACGATTCGTTCTCAGCTTGTAGATCTGCCATTTTCACTATTTTTGCATTGCCACTGTTGTCAGACAAAGACAAAGTATGGCTTGAGGGGTTAATAGTTTTGTTAAGACATAAATAAATATATTAAAAAAAAACACCCTTCTCGATTATTTGATTAATCAAAAAAGTGTGGCACTCGACACAAAAGTATTATCAGGGAACTAACAAACATAATTGATTTTTATCTTCATCTTAATGTAAGCATTTTAGTTTCCTCTCCAATCTGAAACGACTCATCCAGAAAATTGCAACATACACTAGGCTGAGACAAACTAAACTTCCTGGGTTGTTTAACTGTATATAGTATATTGACCATACAGACATGTGTGTACGTCCAGCGTGATGTCTAAATCTATAGCGATGCATCGTCTCTCATCCATGTCCCGTTCATCTGCCGGGTTTATAGTGTTTGTGTTCAACAGCACTCGCACAACATAAACATAATGGATTTCTATTGCAGCCGTGACGGTAACATGTGTTTAATGTGCGCCCTCGACCATTAAATGCAGGCGTTGGGATGCCTGGTTGGTGAAAGCGTAGTCCTGACACATGCCTATATACAGTTCACAGGTTGAAGTTGGAACATTGGCACTCTACAGACAGACAAGTAATTTAGTGTGTGTGTGTGTGTCTGTTTTCTTTTTTTACCTGGTGGACTGGACCTATTGTAGCTTTGTTCTGGGGAGAATTGTGCCCTTGATCCCTTGATTTTCAGTAACATGATAGCTTTTATCCGGCGCTGCTTCCTTTATACCTGGAGACAAAAGAGTGCCGGGCTGCATCTTGACTGCTGATTCAATGGGCTTGCTTAGTGTTATATAGAGCTTTTGTGTGCACTTCTTCTACCTGGCAAGACAAGGCCTCTAAAAGTCTTTAACCGATTTAGATCCGAGTTAAAAACATTCACTTTGAAAGAATATATATTCAAAGATTTGCGCCACATTTTTATGATAAAAAAAAAATAGAAGACCTACAAGCTCGTAGCGCGCCACTCGGTGGCGCGCTATGAGCTTGTAGATCTGCTATTTTTCAATAGCTAAGACATGACATAATGCTAACACCAAAAGGGGTTCCCGCCCAAAATGGCTTAGAGCAATGTTTGGTACTTTGGTAGAAATCGAAAAAGAAAAATCCACTCACCAAATGGCTCTCTTTACAAGGACCTATTAGAGTGACATTTCGAGCAACAAGGCTGAAAGTAATTTCAGTTATACACAGAAAATTGCCATGTTTTTGTCCCATTTCAAATTCATAAGGAAATGGCAAACAATGGATCTCATTTTTAACACATTATAATAGGCATGTTCATTTTCGCAGGCCACATACATACAGCATACAAAATGTGCATAAATAAAAGGACACTTTATACAGCTGTAGTCATGACAGTGGTACTCAAACTGGACTCATTCTCATTTATTAGAGGTCTCTGCCTATAGTATTGATCAAAACATGTCTCAAAATTCCACTTGTGTAGCACACTATAAACAAATGTTTCTGTCGGTGTGTCGGTATTATATAGCAGATTTGTTACGTACTGATTTTGGTGACCACATTGCTCTGGTGACTCCTTTGCCACCATTAGGCCGAAATGTCCACTTGCACAAATGTTATTCTCAAATAAATGACTGGCTGACTTGCTGTAGAATTTAGACTTCAGAAAGGATGGACTGTAAAGGATTTCGGTGACCCCATGGCCTTCTCTCCACCATTATAGGCTGCACCATCCACTTCCACACAAGCTCTCTCAGAAGAACGCAACGGGCAGATTGAAGTGAAACTTGCTGAGCATAATATTCTTGCTCCTTTTGAAGACCAATCCTCTAATATTTGAGCGATCGGATCCCCACTGTCCTTTAGCACCACCATCGGGTCAAAAATATCAACATCGCACACAAGATATCACATTATCTATGAAGCATATACTGTATCCCAGGATGTTTTTTTTTAATGTCTTCACATTACCTCTCGCCCAGAGTTTAACACCACGGCAGCAGCCGAGCTACAGCAGTAGCCGAGGGCGCCGCAATAGCGCCACGCTGGATTAACCCATTCTGAACGGGAACCCGTTTTGGTGTTATAGCATCACGTTATGCTTTAGCTATTGAAAAATAGCAGATCTACAAGCTCATAGCGCGCCACCGAGTGGCGCGCTACGAGCTTGTAGGTCTGCTATTTTTTGAAAAATCGAAGAACGACTGACATTTTTTAGAATCTGATCTCACAGGTCAGAATGGGTTAATCAGACCACAGTGTGTGTCCAGTGGAAACCTCGTATGCATCTGATCTCGGGTCGGAATGGGCTAAACACCCCGAAGCCCTGGTGTTCATCGTGGGTGACAGCTGCAGACTCTAGGGTGTTCTGTGGCTGCCCTCTTTCTCCTTTCATGAACCTGCACCCCCCCCACCCCCCAATCCAATCACACAGGAGGATGATGATCTGCAGCTGCCGGGCAGGTGCAGGCCTGGCATGGCACCAGTGGCCAGATGGCATCCCAGTTAAGGTGCTGAAGTTTTGTTCCATGGAGGTCTCTCATGTCCTAGTATATCAGTCCTACAGGACGGACACACTATTGACCGACCACGGACCACATTCATTAAATAATCATGATTAAAAAAAAAAAGGAAAAAGCACCTTAACACACTTTACACCTTCCTGCCAGCCGTCGGACCACAGATGGTCTCACCGCTTTGCCTACAGGGCCAAACGAGGGCCAGCATCTGGAATCTCCAGGCAAATCATCACTATAGTCTTCTTTAGTTGACTTTGTTGACTGTTGACATTCAAAACCCCTTCACTCCTCCTTCTCCTCTGGACCAGTGATTCTCCAAGTGGAGACCAGGGAGGGACCCTCAGGGGGGGGGGTCAAAATACACCCTTACAGGTCTGTAACTCGGAGTTACGGGATCCGCACGTAATTCCGACGGAGCACAGACGATAGGTCTCATCACCAACACTGAAGCTGCTCAGATTGAGTGAGTGATTGCTTGAATTCTTTGTTAGACAGAAATGCAAAACAGTCAAACTGTAAACACTTGGTCTAAAATGTATGTAATTCAATGCATGAACATGACGTGGAAAAATAACAATTCAATATCATCATAACATCTGAAGCACAGAAGAAGAAAAAAGATCACCGGTCTAAGGCAGAAGTGATCATTTCCTCTCCCTTGGGCCTATTCAGGAATCAGGATGGGGTTGTGTCCTCAGTTCCTTCTCCACTCATACAGAAATAACTCTACCAGCCCCTCAACCATGCGCACGCACATACGCACACGCACGTGCGCACACGTGCACACGCACACGTGCACACGCACACACCACATGAAACTGCTATTCTTGGACTACACAATGACCATAACTCTGTCACTGCCTTTCAGATCTCCATTTCTCACGTCCCACAACGGTGCAGTGATAATGACCACTTGCAGCGGAATGTGGAGTAAACAAAACAACAAAACTGGTCATTAGCACATCAAACACACAAATAACACTGGACACATTTCAAGATAACAAGATTCAGGATTGTTTTATTTGCCACTCACTACCGCAAAACGTTGGTGTGGCGCGCTCAGAGACTGCTAAAAAGAAAGGAGTAGAAATATGTATGTACGTAATTGCAATTCCGTACATATTTACGTATTTCTGTAAGACTGAGTAGCCTTGACACGTTTGACGAGTTTTTTCACTGGAGGGGGCTGTTCGCCAACTTATGGATCATCGCTGGTTTCCATGATTCTCGTGAGCCTTTGGAACATATCCTCATGCACACGCGTAGGAGCCAGTTTTTACAATTCTATGACATCCGTGCACGTCATTTGAGAGCACCCTTGCAGTGCAGTGGAGTGAAAAAAACGCTGTAAATCCAGGCACATAAAGAGTTTAGAAAGAAGTCTTGCGCTTTGAGACGACTTGGGCACTTGCCAGTCTGCGTCGGCACAAACAGTCCATCGCTGGACTTCCGTTCTGTTGCAAATGTATCCTAATAGAAAACAAAATCATCTATGCAAAAACATAAGTTAAAATATATTTTCGTGACGGGGAAATGCCAGATTCCTCCCTTGGATTTCAGGAGGTGTAGTTCCAGACTCCAGGCGGACCGCACCACCTCTCACCAGGCCTCCCGGGAGGAGCTAGTCCCGTACCAGACTGATTGACCCTGTCAGGATGCTCTGACAATTAAAATATCTTGGATTCACTGTGGAGAGAATTAGTTTTGGATCAAAACATCACTTCTTATTCTTCAACAATCGCAGAAAATGTGTTCTGCAAACGACCCCACCTCCTGGTTATGGCTATAAAAAAGAACAATTCAACCCATCCTCTTGTATCATTTTCCCTCCTCCTTTAACACTGCAATCTTCCAACAAAAACACACTTAACGGCATCACACGTGCTGCCTCTAAAATGACCTCCGTCGCTGCCTATACATCCAAACTCTGAATGACATGAATGACGGAGCCATCACGAGCCAAATATGACACTGATCACCCCCTCAATCATAACTTCACATTACTGCCATCTGGACAGAGATACAGGAAATGTATGAAAATGGATGAGAGCTCACTTCAGCAGGATTTTTTGTCCTCTCCTGCCATTGCAGCCTTGGAAACAAAACTGACAATATTGTGTGCTGGGAATTGGATGTATGAATGTATCCATGTGTTGTCTTTAATCGGTGGTGGAAGAAGTACTCATTACTTATTGTTGTTGTCGGGCAGAAACCTCCTATCTCCTATTCTAACTGTTTTGTGTTTTTTCCGTAATGTAACGTCCTACTTTATCACACTGCAGTCGGTGCAGTGTCACACAAAGGTATGAAAAGATTCACATTCAAGCTCCAAATGCGTTTTGGTTTTGAGCAAAAAAAATCCATTGAATTCTAAAAAGTATCATTTTTTGACAGTGGTTTTCATATTATATCAATTAAGTATTGATTGATAAACGGTATACAGAGCATAGTCAAACACCTGGGGTATAATTATCAATACCACAATGTTAGACATTTTTTCATTTAAAAAAAAATAGCAGACCTACAAGCTCGTAGCGCGCCACTCGGTGGCGTGCTATGAGCTTGTAGATCTGCTATTTTTCAATAGCTAAAGCATAGAATAATGCTAACACCAAAAGGGGTTCCCGCGCAAAATGGGTTAAATGTATGCTGCCGTGTTTATATCTGTGGGTTTAGAACAGACCCCCCACCACTCTGGGACAATGGAGTCTATATCTGATATTAAGTCTATATCTGATATTAATCTTCTTTAATGTGCCTTACACGGTCATGTTTTACTCAGGAGGATGCCAACTTAGTCCTCCTTTTCCATTAGTTTAATTTAAACATAATTATGCACATTCATTCCAACATGCTTTTACATAATGGGACGATGTCTTTACTTTACTTTTTTTGTTTCTTTAGACAACACATTAATGATGAACGTACTAATACATACTGGTAATTTATATGTATCAAATGGCAAATATGCCGACTCAAAACGCATAAAAACTAAAACAGGCAGGGGAGTACATTACATAACATTACACAGGGAAATACAATACAATTATTCATACATGCAAGAACTTCTATTTAAGCCTAAGACTAAAACAATTTGTACTTGTCCTGTATAGTGTTGCACTTTTTAAGTTTGCATAATTGTTTATGGAATTGGATGGCACTGTGAACACCCAAATAAAGGCTATTTTCACATTAGCCCAAATCCAATATTTGGACAAATCGAATTTGTCGAATCGAACGAATGGAAACAGATTTTTTTTGTTAATCAGATCAGATGTATTTGTTAATCAGATCTGAACTACATTCCCAGGTGGTTTGACATGTGATTCAAATGATTTCTAAAGATGCTCTCAGTCTGTACACTTAGGCACTTATATTTTTATTTTCAAGCTCACAACACTTAAAGTATGTAATTTCTTGTTTACCACAGCAACCAATGCAGATCCATCTGCATTGGTTGCTGTGGTAAACATGAAAAGAAGGTGTTTGAATACCCAATCTGATCACTTGCAAATAATAGTAAAGAACTAATCAGATTAGCATGCAGTCTGAATAAAGCTTCAGTTTATTTATTTAAGCAAATTGGTTTGGCCGTCTTTCATTGCCATGCTCTTGAACTCTAGTCCGCACGCACGCACGCACGCACGCACGCACGCACGCACGCACGCACGCACGCACGCACGCACGCACGCACGCACACACACACACACACACACACACACACACACACACACACACACACACGTACCGGTCTGGACAGACCTAGAGGACATTGATCACATTAAAATGTATTCATTAGTCATGAATCAATCATTAATCCATCACTCAGTTTGAAAGACGTGTGTTGACGAATGTTTTGTTTGTCTGAAATAAATAAATGACCAACATCACTTTGTTTGATGAATAATGGCTGAAGCCATTATCATGCTTCTCATAACACATGTGGTTCTGTCTATTGTGCTATTCATTTATTCTGTTAGAACAGACTTTCTTTTTAATATATAAGAAAAACAATGTCCACTACTGTAGCTAAATATAACTTCCTCTGCCAAGTCAGTTAGTTTCCAATATTTAAGTGTAGGCCTATCACCTATGATTTAACCAAAGGAAGACAAAAGCCTTGTCTTTGAGACAGATGCTCTCAAAAGTGGGGCTAAACCACTTTAGTGTGTGTGTGTGTGTGTGTGTGTGTGTGTGTGTGTGTGTGTGTGTGTGTGTGTGTGTGTGTGTGTGTGTGTGTGTGTGTGTGTGTGTGTGTGTGTGTGTGTGTGTGTGTGTGTGTGTGTGTGTGTGTGTGTGTGTGTGTGTGTGTGTGTGTGTGTGTGTGTGTGTGTGTGTGTGTGTGTGTGTGTGTGGTCGGTCTAAAAGCCTTGTCTTTGAGCCCTCATGCTCTCAAAAATGGGGCTAAACCTTTTAAAATTGAAAATCATATGAAACTGTGACTAGACTCTGTAAAGCAGGTTGCATGGCAATCCACCCAATGCATTCTGTGATATATTTTGTGAAAGTGTAAATTGTAGCCTAATGGTGGCACTAGAGAAAACGCTGTTCGATAGGGTCACCCTATCGTCCTATAGCCCAGCGGGGCATGGAGTCAATCATGATAGTGGACTTGCTTGACTGTTGATTCTGGTAACCGAGAATAATTACTATTTTTATTTTCAGATCTGGAATTTTAAAACTTAGAGAGGCTTATTGTATGTGTAGCAGCTGGTGCTCATTAAAATAAATGCAATCTGCTCAGAAAATGCCAGTTATCTTTCCACTAGAACACAAACAAACAACCTCCTAGATTGTATTCCTACTAAAAAATTGTTTGATCTTTTTTTCAGGGCCTTTGTTCCACTTGAACCCACGTCAAGTAATAACTCCACTCAATGGGAGAAAGTACACGAGTTCTTTGAAGAGCTTGGGAGTGGCCGTGAGTACATCTCCTTCATTGGTTTATTTTAATGTTTAATGTACGCTTTTAGCAGTCATTGATGCTGTGCAATGTGACTATACAAAATGGGTTTGGCGATATACTTCAAATATTCAATATTAGGAGGGTTTAGAGCGACCACTTGAGAACCGGACGGTTCCCAGTTCAATCCCAGGCTCCCCCAGAGTTGGTGTCGAAGTGTCCTTGACATGTCACTGAACTCCTAATTTCTGCCGATGAGCAGGTTGTTGCCTTGCATGTTTTCCCCCACCATCGGTGTGTGAATGTAATGCACAATCTCTGTAAAGTGCCTTGGATAGTGTGTAAGGATTTGCAGGATTTTGGGATAGAATCTGGAGGAGTAATATAAAAAAAAATGTTTTTCAAAAGTCAGCCTCCTGGTGGCGCTATAACAGGCCGTTCTGGAAAATTTGGGGCAGAGGTTCATCGTTGGCATCTCTAGGGAGTGTGTGTGCAAAAGTTAGCATAGACTGGGTTAACGCTTAACGGTGCCGGAGATTAACTGGTAACAGACGGATGGACACACGGACGGAGTGCAAAACATACTCTCTCCCCATGCCTTCGGCCTGGTGGAGACAATTACACCCATAGGAGGCCGAAGAGGTGTGGAGAGGACACGTTTAGGGAGATCAGACTTACGCAGATCTCCCGGTTTTGGGCGGAAATGGAAGGCCTCGTCTCCCTCGTCTGCTTGACACTCTAGTCTAGCGCCTTTATTCTAAAAAAAACTCTGGTGGCACCACATGTGTATAGGGTCACACACACCGTCTGCGAACGCCGCGCGTCAAAACAGCCGCCTCCGTTATTTTAAATTATTTTCCAGGCGTCGCTGCGCACCCGGTGTGTGTTGGGCTTTAGCTTTCTTGTTGTGACCACCGCACTCTGATTTCTGGTGCGTTACCAGCTTAAATCAACATTGTAGATTAGAATATACTTTCAAAAGGCTTATTCTCTACATCACAGGACAAACGTTTCCACTATCCAGCCTTCATCAGTGTGGACCAGAAGTCTTAAAATGTATACAATTATTTTCTTTCAATCTTTTGAAATCTATGTATTCTTTTAAATGTAGGAAAATATATTTTTACTCAAGTAATGGCCCATACAAATTGGTCCGTGACCCACAAACGTGTCCCGACCCAGTGTTTTGGACTCGGTGCGGTACAGAGTAATGCATCCTAGGTCACCAGAGCTGTTGGGGACATGGTGATGGATGCTACCGGCGCATGCGGTAAAGACTAGGCCACGTTGACTTAGCATCGAGCTGATATGATCACTTGTCATTGTCAACCCGGCTTAATTGGGAAATATATGGTCGCGTTGAATTTTGCACAGCTAGTTTTTATTATGGGGGTCAATGGGGAAATTAGCCGTTGTGATCCTCGCAGAAGGTGCTCCATTGATATTTGAACGTAGGCAGGGGGGCAGCGCGGTGATTTATTTTCTTTGGCCTTGAAAAGCCCCGTGGACATGAACAATATGTTTCCTTTCCCCCATATAGTGTGTGCCCCGTGGACATGAACAATATGTTTCCTTTCCCCCATACATAAAGCCCTGTGGACATGAACAATATGTTTCCTTTCCCCCATACATAAAGCCCCGTGGACATGAACAATATGTTTCCTTTCCCCCATACAGTGTGTGTTTTGCCTTTAACAACTCTCGCCCTGTTGGCCCTATTTTTCAGTATGCCATTGTGGGTCAGAATCAGCGAACAATGTGCAAAGATATTTGAAAAACCAATAATTAAATAAATAAATTTGCTTTTCTATAGGAACAGTATGTGATGCATATTTGGGAAATTCTGGGCTGATACCCTGCACCGTTAAATTTGGCCTTTTATTTGTTTTTGTTGTTTCATTCTTTCTTTTAGAGGGAAAAAAAAATACATCTTTCAGCAATTCATCACATTATCTTTTGATGAGTACGATTTCAATCACAGAGATTAGACTCATGAACATTTTTGACAATGGATTAATTTAATGCAACACGATAAGCATTGGCGACTGGCATCGATGAATGTCATTAATATTTGCTGATGGCAGTCAGTCACCAAGGTCGAGTATCGGCCGATGTCATAAATAAATTCCGATGTTGTGAATGAACCGGTGCGTTGATGGAGCATCGTCCACATCCATTCTTACTGTACGTTCAAGGGGGCTTAGAGCCAGCCATACTGTACGTCGACTCCCACAATGTCCTGGCCTCATGCCATGCGGGGGATCATGGGGAGGAAGTGGACCCATCTGCCAGTCTTTGACTGTGCCGGACCCCTGGCTGCCACCCCTCATCCCAGCCTTCCTCCTCCGTTGGCACATCGGCCTGGGGGTTACTGAGCTGCTGCTGAGGAGGAAATGTGAGGATGATCCTTTTTTTCTAATTCCCCATTCTTCCCTCCAGATGGGAGGTTAATTGAGCAAAGGGAAGCCATTCTCGCTCTAAGTAAGCCCCCTGACCCCGTGCGCCGCGACTGCTCATTTAGGCCACTGCATCTTAAACGGGGTGCCTATTACATCTTTCACAGTGCTCCAATAACGCCTGGATGCTCTGAAGATCACTCTGGCTATTAAAGGTGTTCCAGATGGAAGCGTTGAATCCAGTCTCTAGAGAGAACATGGAATTGTACCTTATTGCCAGTGGCTTGCAGACATATTTTCTTCTTTCTTTTTCATGAATTTCTGACTTGCTTTACTGAAATGGGGCATGGGGGTTTTTTGGTTGGATTGCAATTACGTAGTCTTGCGGTGGAGGTCACCTACAGTATAGAGCCGCTTTTTGGCCTACATGTTTTCCCCACCACCACCAGGATGGGATGTAACTGCCCCTTGGTCTAACGAGCACCTTCTGTATGGGATGTAACTGCCCCTTGGTCTAATTAGCACCTTCTGTATGGGATGTAACTGCCCCTTGGTCTAATTAGCACCTTCTGTATGGGATGTAACTGCCCCTTGGTCTAATTAGCACCTTCTGTATGGGATGTAACTGCCCCTTGGTCTAATGAGCACCTTCTGTATGGGATGTAACTGCCCCTTGGTCTAATGAGCACCTTCTGTATGGGATGTAACTGCCCCTTGGTGTAACGATCAACTTCTGTATGGGATGTAACTGCCCCTTGGTCTAATGAGCACCTTCTGTATGGGATGTAACTGCCCCTTGGTGTAACGATCACCTTCTGTATGGGATGTAACTGCCCCTTGGTGTAACGATCACCTTCTGTATGGGATGTAACTGCCCCTTGGTGTAACGATCAACTTCTGTATGGGATGTAACTGCCCCTTGGTCTAACGAGCCCCTTCTGTATGGGATGTAACTGCCCCTTGGTGTAACGATCAACTTCTGTATGGGATGTAACTGCCCCTTGGTGTAACGATCAACTTCTGTATGGGATGTAACTGCCCCTTGGTCTAATTAGCACCTTCTGTATGGGATGTAACTGCCCCTTGGTCTAATTAGCACCTTCTGTATGGGATGTAACTGCCCCTTGGTCTAATCAGCACCTTCTGTATGGGATGTAACTGCCCCTTGGTCTAACGAGCACCCTCTGTATGGGATGTAACTGCCCCTTGGTCTAACGAGCCCCTTCTGTATGGGATGTAACTGCCCCTTGGTCTAACGAGCACCTTCTGTATGGGATGTAACTGCCCCTTGGTCTAACGAGCACCTTCTGTATGGGATGTAACTGCCCCTTGGTCTAACGAGCCCCTTCTGTATGGGATGTAACTGCCCCTTGGTCTAACGATCACCTTCTGTATGGGATGTAACTGCCCCTTGGTCTAACGATCACCTTCTGTATGGGATGTAACTGCCCCTTGGTCTAACGATCACCTTCTGTATGGGATGTAACTGCCCCTTGGTGTAACGATCACCTTCTGTATGGGATGTAACTGCCCCTTGGTCTAACGATCACCTTCTGTATGGGATGTAACTGCCCCTTGGTGTAACGATCACCTTCTGTATGGGATGTAACTGCCCCTTGGTCTAACGATCACCTTCTGTATGGGATGTAACTTCCCCTTGGTCTAATGAGCACCTTCTGTATGGGATGTAACTGCCCCTTGGTGTAACGATCACCTTCTGTATGGGATGTAACTGCCCCTTGGTGTAACGATCACCTTCTGTATGGGATGTAACTGCCCCTTGGTCTAACGAGCACCTTCTGTATGTGGAATAAATATACAACTCAATTAAAGGTGAATCCTTTTCTCTATATTGCTATGGACAGACAAATGTGCCATTAGACATCTTGGTGACTGGCTTAATGTTTCTACCATTACTAAGCCAGCTGGGTCAGCAAAAAAGCTCAATTGAGTGGCGATAATGAGCAGGTCCTTGGCTTGGTGTGATGTGTTGGTGTGACTCTCAACACAACCCCGTGTATGACAGCCCTCCTCCCACACATCCGCCGTCAATAAGAAAATCTGTGGCAACTCACGAAATGAGGGTCAGGCTTGTTTTTGCGCCGGCATCATCGACTCACAGGACGTGTCGTGTTTGCTACAGGAGATTCAAAGGGATTTGTCACACGAGTAGCAAGCAGAAACATGTTGGGAGCATCTTATTGCGCGTGTGTGTCGATGTGTGTGTGTGTGTGTGACTTTAGCTGTCACATCACCAGGTTCACGGTTTATATAAGAGTAGGTGAAGTTATTTGTAGTACAACAAGCTCGCAACAACATGCGGTTTCAAGGAAGGGGTGAAGAATAAAAAAGGGAGGGGGGAAAATATGCTTTATCAATTTTCCATTCACTGTCAAATACACAGATGCAAAGTGCATTGTTAAATAGCAATAAAAGGAGGCAGTTAAAATGCAGGCAGACATGGAATCACAGTCTCTTGTGCGTGGTTGGAATTGAAATGGAATTGAGGGTACGGTATGTGTATTTAGTCTATTGCATTTTCTGAATCTAATTCAACTATCACTGCAGTCAGAGACGCTACCTTGAGCTTAATTCTTCCATCCACTGCACTATACCAATAGAGAAAAGAGGAATGCTCTCTCTGACTCTCTCTCTCTCTCTCTCTCTCTCTCTCCCCAAGCCTCTTAGCCCACATGACAGAAAGGCTTCTGAAATCCACAGTAATCCAATGATAGCCTTGAGTTATTCTGTGGCTGGCTGTAAGAGAGAGCCACTGTCCTTGGAGGGGCTCTCAGAACTGTCACAGTTCTCGTGGCGTGAGCCGGACTCTCAGTGCTCTGACGATACATCAGACTTTTTAATAATCTTTTTTACTTTCAGATAATCATACATGTTAGAAAGTCCTTTGTTACTGGCGACTGATGTTGGGTGATGGCACTGAGTGATATCTAACTAATGTCAGAGTTCCCATACCAGGGTATGGGAACCCATTTAGGCCTGGCGTTAAAAAAAAAGTCTTCTCAAAGACAAAGATTTGTGCCGCATTTTCACTATTTTTCAAAAATAGCAGACCTACAAGCGCTATGAGCTTATACAGTAGATCTGCTATTTCTCAATAGCTAAAGTATAACATAATGCTTAACATAATGCTAACACCAAAAGGGGTTCCCATTCAGAATGGGTTAACTCCTGCAGCACTTCACACACTTCAAGCTACCACTCCTATTTTGGGGCATTGAGAATTGGGCGAACACAGAGGATCTATGAGCTTGTAGATCTATTTTTCACTATTAGTTGTACAATGGGGCTTTATCTCAGTGTGTTTTTTTGTTGGTGCGTTTGAGCCACGGACCATCAATTGATGCCCCTCAGAGGCTCAGGCCTTTTTAGCCCCTCAGACCCAAGACTCTATTTTCTTATCTAGAGTCTTGGGAGGCACACACACACACACACACACACACACAAACACACACACACACACACACACACACACACACACACACACACACACACACACACACACACACACACACACAATAAGATGCTGCACTCCCAACAACATGTTTCTGCTTGCTACTCGTGTGACAAATCCCTTTGAATCTCCTGTAGAAAACTAGTTGCACTTTATCAAGGGAATGTGTGCAATATCTCCGTTTTGTGTATGTTGGGGTGTTTCATGGTGTTTTTTTCCTTTTCGTATGTGAACGTGTCTTGTTATCTGTATGCAGCTGTGACTCTGTCTCCAAGACAAATTTCTCCCAAGGGAGACAAATAAAGACAGCCTTGAACCTTAGATTCTGTCCACAATTCCATGCTGTATTGATGTGGTACCAACCGTACCATAGGAGAGAAAACAGGCACACTTTGATCAAAATAACAATTCTTCAACATTTTTTAGACTTCTTGTATATTCAGTAAAGCTCCGTTCACACCGAAGAAGCTGGCTTCTGCTTTAGCTTCGTGGTCCCATGTTATCTCTATGCAGAGCAGCTTCTGCTTTAGCTTCGTGGTCCCATGTTATCTCTATGCAGAGCAGCTTCTTGCTTCGTGGTCCCATGTTATCTCTATGCAGAGCAGCTTCTGCGTTTTAAAGCTTTTATTTTTTGCGTTTTTTTTCTTCTCATGGTATTTAACAATAATGTAACTCTTGAAAGCATAACATGTTCATTCATGTTAAAGATCTAATAAGGGTCCATTTGGTTACCAACTCTGCATCAGCTGGGGACCACCTGGAACCCCTTCATGGACCACTGGTTTATATAGTGCTTTTTAAACCCAGAGGTCCTACTCGCTGAAACTGTCGAGGATGCTACAATCGGGGCTATCACTAAAAGATTTGTGTAATTAGCATTTTATTTGAAAACTGTTATTGGATCAGACACTTGTATTACTTTATTTCACTTGCAGTAGACGAGCCAGCCATTGTTAATCGTGACAGACTAA
Organism: Protomyctophum bolini; assembly: GCF_963924005.1. Taxonomy (NCBI): domain Eukaryota; kingdom Metazoa; phylum Chordata; class Actinopteri; order Myctophiformes; family Myctophidae; genus Protomyctophum; species Protomyctophum bolini. The sequence continues at coordinate 6,953,454 of NC_137875.1, read as the reverse complement.
TTATAATATTTGTTAAGTTTGCTCAGCAAAACTCCTTGATCCCCGTTTTAACATACTGTTTAAACTACTGAAATGTACAACTCAGGCATTTAGCTGATGCTCTTATCCTTTTATCTTATCTAAATAACCCCACATTATGTGAACAAGAAACCGACATACATCTGCATAATATAACCCTATAAGGAATGAGGAGTGCTAGGGCAAGGCTGCGACTCCCCAACCCTGATAAGCTTTTGGAAATATATATAAGCATTACATTTAGTTTGACTCTGTTCCACAGATAAATATTGTTAAAATAGTCGAGTCGAACTACAAGATCACAACGCCATTAGCCTCACTCTTGTAATATGTAACACTTTGGCCAATTGGGTATTAAGAAGGTCTTACAAGACCTTCTTGACTTGTCAAGTCAACTACATTTTATTCATAAAGCACATTTAACAACAGCCAATGGCCGACCAAAGGGCTGTACACCAAAAGCATCACATATCAGTCACACACATCAACAAGAACACAAAAGGAAAGGGCAACAAATACAATCAAATAAAGCCATCAGGTAAACCATTAAACAGTGTCCAGTCAATTCTCCAGGTAAGGTTTAAAAGGCCTGGGAGAACAGCTGTGTTTTCAGTCTGCTTTTAAATGAGGTTGCAGTCCAGACCTTAGTTAAGGGTAGGTTGTTCCACAGATTTGGAGCGGCGACCGAAAAGGCTCGGTCACCTTCTACCTTTTAGCTCAGTATGTGGAACCTTGAGACCTTAAACATTGATTCTTCAGTCTAGAGAGAAGCATTAGAATTTCCGGAGTATTGTGAATTACAATAATCTAAGCGGGAAGAGATGAGGGCATGGATCGCTTGACAAGGTCATGGTTTGAGAGAAAACATTTTATTTTACTGACTTGTCTTAATTGAAAGAAGGCTCCTTTGACAACAGCATTGATTTGCTTGTCAAAATATGTGAGGGCAGAGTCCAGGATTACGCCACCGTTTTTCACGTGAGGTTTGTTTGTCAGCGGGCCAATGGAGGTGTTTATATTCTGTGTAAAGTGTGGGGAGCCAAAGAATATGATTTTTTTTGGGGCTCCCGCTGGCCTAGTGGTCCAGGCGCATGACACATATTATAGGCTCTGGCCTGACAGCGCGTTGCGTGTTCGAGTTCATGGCGACCTTTTCTGCATGTCTCTCCCCTTCTCTCTCTCCCTCTTTCCTGTCAGCCTTCACTGTAACTATCAATGAATATGATATGGAAACATCATATATGGAATATGTAAAGAAAATATGTAAAATGAATATAATCATGTAAAACCATAACTGAAATGAAATAAATAAATATGAAATGAAATGAAATGAAGGCAGAAAAGCCCAAAAGATTAATCTTAAAATCTTAGAATATGATTTCTTGTAGTTGTAACTATTAGAAATGTGCACACAATGCGCACTGTATTTTGGCTTGTTTACTGTTGAGTGAGAAAACTATGTTGCACATTAATAAAATTAAATAATTTGGGGACTCCCACTCCCAACCCCCAGTTTGGGAAGCAGTGGTAGAGTCAGAAGAGGTGATTTTTCAGACTGCTGCAGTTATACTGGGGAGTGAGTCTGAATGCAGTCCTAGTTACAGCAGTGAAATGCTGAAAAGCCTGGTTAGTTAGAAGGTAGTGTAAATGATATGTTTTGGTTGGAACAAAACATTTTTGGTCTGATAGTAATCATTGCTATAGAGAGTGTTTTATTCAGTAACAGGGTCTGGCTCTCCATCTCTTTGATAAACAGAAAATACATGTTCAGGTACAGCCTAGGTACATCCTGATTGGCTGACAACATGTCAGCCAGTCAGGAGAGAGTAGCTATTCATGAGCTTCATTTGCATAGCTTTCCGATTCCACATTTGTCTGCTCATTTCTGGGGTGTTCAAATAAGCCTGAGTAGACGATAAAATGACCAAAAGTTTTCTGAAAGTGAAATATCCCTTTAAGTTCAGTTACTTTCCTCCACTGGAACACTGCACACTTAGCACTTGCTACTGATAGCTAAAGATTGGACAGGGAGGCCAGAAAGTTAGTTAGTAGACTCCTTTTCTTGCCAACTCTTTTTTAAAGGATGTAATATTTAACATGTTCAATATTTGATGTTTCTCAGACAGTATTCACCATGAGCTCGTAGGAGTTCATTTTGAACATTTTCCATGGAAATGTAGTATAGCTGGCGCCGCATGGGGGTGTATTTAACCCATTCTGACCGGGAACCCGTTTTGGTGTTAGCATCATGTTATGCTTTAGCTATTGAAAAATAGCAGATCTACAAGCTCATAGCGCGCCACCGAGTGGCGCGCTACGAGCTTGTAGGTCTGCTATTTTTGAAAAATCGAAGAACGACTGACTTTTTTTAAATCTGATCTCAGGTCAGAATGGGTTCATCAGACCAGTGTGTGTCCAGTGGAAACCTCGTATGAATCTGATCTCAGGTCAGAATGGGTTAATGATGTCCATCAGGAATCGGATGCTCTTTGGGGAGGATTATTAGATCATGATCAGTGGGAGAGTATAATCCATTTAGACCGGAGGACGCATCTCTGTCACCTTATTGCCTTTAGCCACTTTAACCATTATTTTAGACTTTAGCAATAGCAGATCAACAAGCTTGTAGATCTGCTATTTTTTTTTCTTTTTTTTCCCCGTGAAAATGTGGCGCAAATCTTTGAATACATATTCTTTCACAGCGATCGTTTTAACTCATATAGTTTTGCTTGTGAGGGAGAGGGTTCCTGGAACAACATATTTTGAGATCGGGGTCGGCAGCCAAATATATATAATTTTGGGGCTCCTTGACATGAAAAAAAGTTTGAGAACCACTTGCATAGAAACGTAGGTTTTTCAGAAAACTGTCATGATTTAGAAGACCTTTTGTAGAATCTGTCTGTCTCAGGTTTAAATGGGCTAAGTTCATTAAGTCTGATCCCTTCGTCAGGGGACATTGTGTAGGCTCTTTGAGTTGAAACGCGGGTTACCTTTGTGTTTTTTTAATAGTTTTTGCCAAGCCAAGCCAAAAATATAGCCTTGCATTTTTCAAATAAAACAGTCTGCCATAGATCCTTATTTAACCATCTGACATATGCTTTTCTACAAAGGGAAGGAACTCTTCTATTGGTTCTGGTAATTCAGCATTTCTTAATTCTAAATAAATAATTCACTTTTAATATTCTTTTAATCATAGTAGTATAGTCGATCTTACGTGAGCATATGCATACTTGCCTTTCTCACTTTTGACTGACTTTAACATAAATCTTATATAAAGCTTAACTCACTCAGACGATTGTTTTGACAAGCTGGAGAAAAAACAAGTTTTTCCTTTTATTTATTTTTATCCCTCAGAGCAGCTCTGATAGCTCCACTCCTATAGCGTACCAACCATAACACAACGGGGTAACAAGATAATTAAGACATTAACAAGATAATTACTTACATTTTCACTCGGCTACTGTACATGCTGCATGTACAGTACATGAGGGAATGCATTCATTCGTTATAATATCAGTGCTGTAGACTCATCGAGTTTTATATCATGGGGGTCGTGCTCTAATTCCTGCTCTCTGGATACGTTGAATAAAAGTGACAAAAACCAATATATTTGTCCGGATTATAGATGCCTTTTTGAGCCCCCATACTTCTCAATGGAATCATTTGGTTTTCTTCATCGTGGCAGAAACACCCCTACAGGATTAACAGAGATTTCCTCTCATTCCCCACACCTTTCAAACAGTCTCCGGTGTTGCTGCTGCTTCTTCTCCGTAGCACTTAGTTCTTCCTGGAATCCTTCTGTAGTGAGCTTTATGTGTCACCATAGCAGAGAGAGAGAGAGAGGGAGAGAGAGAGGGAGAGAGAGAGGGAGAGAGAGAGGGAGAGAGAGAGGGAGGGAGAGAGAGAGAGGGAGAGAGAGAGAGGGAGGGAGAGAGAGAGAGGGAGAGAGAGAGAGGGAGGGAGAGAGAGAGGGAGGGAGAGAGAGAGAGGGAGAGAGAGAGAGGGAGGGAGAGAGAGAGGGAGGGAGAGAGAGAGAGGGAGAGAGAGAGAGGGAGGGAGAGAGAGAGACTCTTTAACCCATTTTGACCTGGGAATGATTCTTCAAATGTCTTTTAAATCCTGACTGTTTTCTTGAAAAAGCAGTTTTTCTATGTCAGTCGTTCTCAAACACTTTCATGTCACTTTTCACGATTCTTCAAAAATAGCAGACCTACAAGCTCATAGCGTGCCACTCGGTGGCACGCTATGAGCTTGTAGATGTGCTATTTTTCAATAGCTAAAGCATAACATAATGCGAACACCAAAAGGGGTTTCCGCCCAAAATGGATTAATAAACACCTTCCTCTCTTCTGTGTGTGTGTGTGTGCAAGTCAAGTCTCCTCACTGTACACAAGCCCTGAAGGCCTCTATGCACGGTGAGATAACAGACCTCCTCATTCCGAGGCTGAGCAGATGTGGAGCACCACCGATAATAGACAATATTCTCTCTCTCTCTCTCCGACAACGACGTCTAATCCCCGGAAAATCTGCTCAAGAAAGCGCGCAAGGAAGCAACAAACATCCATCCCACCCCCGTCTTTCATAATACAGAATGATCTCCATGCAGAACACAAAGCCATTGTCTTCCTTACCAGGCTCACCCCCTTATAACAATAGCAGCGAGATCACCATTTTCACAAAGCAATACCCGAGGATAGGAGACGATGCCTATTCAAAATGTTAATGCTCATCCAAAGTTGTCACGCTTCAAAGTTTTTGTTTTGTTTTTGTTTTTCCTACTGCCGCACAATAGATGGACGGTATGCGAATTAATCAACGTTCCCCCTCCACCCGGGGCCCGTCCCGCTGCTTGTGAAATGAGAGTGATAAATGTTACCGAAGGATTATGCTTTACCCGCCGCGACCAGCCAAGTTCGTACTTCATAGTCAAATGTCACTCCCAAGGAGACGGGTTTTTTTTTTGCGTTTGAAGCAGGTTTGCTTTGCCATGCGTTGCAGATATAGCTGCCCCGTGGCGTGCCCGCACCGACAGGTGGGCCGAGGCCCCCACTAAGCCGCGTGTGGGGTAAACACAGCGAACGGGGACCGTGTGTGGCGTTCACGTGGCACCTTATCCCATTCTGGGCGGGAACCCCTTTTGGTGTTTTAAACATTATGTTATAATTTAGCTATTTCTTAAAAATCATGAACATGTGGTTCAAAGCTTTGAATATATACTCTTTCAGAGCCAACGTTTTTAACTCAAATCTTTGCTTCTGGGAGGTGGTCGCTGAAACAACACATTTTCAGATGGGGGTCAGCGGCCAATTTCATATTTTTTGGGGGGTCCTTGACATGAAATATTGAGAACCACTGATATAGAAACATGAGGTTTTTCAGAAAAAAATACATTTCGACGTTGGGCCTAAACGTGTTATGACAGCTGGGATCCTGACAGGGGGAGTGGGGGGACGATCAGTCTCTTCATCAATCCCTGTCTTCTGGCGCCCGCTCTGACAGCTGGCGTGGCACCCACTGTTGCCCTCGCTTGACGGGCGGTCCCCCTCTCTCTGTCTCAATCAGAGGTGACACGCATCAAGTCAACCCTACGGTGCAAAGGACCAGATGTTAATAAAAACTGTGCCCATGTTCAGAGAATGCGCTTCAGGAGTCAGGATGCCGTTAATTGTTAGGGGATGCGGTGTCGATTTCGATTACCTTTTAGACCTGACGAAAGGCAAAGGAAAAGCATTATAAAAACTAAGTTATGATCACTAAATATACTGGCAATTTCGTCAAACATTTAAAAACGACACTAAAATGTTTGCGTGTTGCATAGCTGAAAATAGCTGATCTACAAGCTCACAGTGTGGCGTGCTGTGACGCGTTGTGAGCTTAGGCTATTTTTTCAGCATGCAACCAAGTGTAAATTAAACCATTAACACGCCATCAAGGCCTGCCAGAGTACATGTCAGTCGTGTCGTCTAAATCAACTGTAGACGACCAGTAAGACGCCCTGAGGGCGAGAAGCCACCTCTCCCTGAAGTTAGAGGTCACGTCAGATCAACATATCTAGTATGTATAGAAAGCTAATGCTAACAAACATTTCTTTCTCCAACATGGCCCGACATTATGCTTGAATAATTGCATGATACCTAGTGAACCATTTAAATTCCTCCCTGACAATGTCATGGTTATTTTGTCTAAGCTATGTCCGTAGGTACATCCATGAGTGCACTACGTGTTGCTACAGAGAATTAAATGGAAGCGCTGATGGAAAAGCAACCTTGTGTGTGTATAATGAAAACCCACCTACAATATCTCTCAAGCATATGAAAAAGCTGTCAACAATAACCGTGTATAAAAGTGGACAATTGTGCAGTTTTTCAAATATACATTTTGTTCAAGGATTTCTTTTTTATTTCTTTTTTGCTTTAAAAAAATCTGTTAAAGCACTTTCATTTTTGTTCTCTTTCAAGGTTTTAAACCCAGTGACAGCAGTAGTTTACTAGTTTTCAACCATTTTCATACCAAGATCCATTATGTATTCCACATTTGAGCCACAGAAATCACAAATCACATTTGATGAGATTTAGCCATGCAGACCCAAAACTAAATAATATTTTGTTGTCATTGGATACATTTTTGTCCACAAGTGGTACCCTAGGAGAGATAGCAGGCAGACGTTGATCAGAGTAACAATTATTTTACATTCTCAATTTGTATAGACATCTTGTAAATTAAGTAATGCAGATGTTTAACAATAATCAAGGTTCAAGGTTGTTTATTAGTGTCCCCGAAGAGCAAAAGGTTTTACAGCAGGTCATAAGGCTTGAGACACATATACATCAGTCAAACCTTATTGCTGCTGGTCGCAAGCGTGCGCTGCGCCCGGCCTGCTTGCATCTTCAGGCGACCGCCTTCTTCAGAAGCGAGCAAGCACAATAATGTAACTTGAGTGTTTCGAATTAAACCGTTTATTTTCATTTGACGCTCTCAAGAGTTAAAGATCTAATAATGGCCCATTTTGGGTTACTAACTATTCCATCATTTTCCTCTGGACCACCTTGAACCTCCTCAAGGACCACGTTGTGGTCCCCCGGACCACTGGTTGAGAAGCACTGAGCTACTGTACAGTGATAGATGAGCTGCTCTGCCTGCTCTGCCCTGCAGGGGGAGCTGTTGAGTGGAGGTTGTCAGTCAAACTCGGTTAGGGTCACGTTGCACACGTTGTGAGCACTGCCTGCTGCTTTGAGCCAAGACTCCATTACAGTGCACCTGCGTTACTTTTGACAGCAAATGTAGTTTTAGTCAGTGTTTTGAATAAAATGTAATTTTGTTTAGTCGTATTTTAGTCACCCGTGTCCGAAACAGTTGAGAAATGTTACCATGTGGGGGTCCTTGTACTGTACTGTACTGTACTGTACTGTACTGTACTGTACTGTACTGTACTGTACTGTACTGTACTGTACTGTACTGTACTGTACTGATACACTTGAGATCATCATACCGGTATATGCAGTTAATATGTGTGTGTGTGTTAGGCTGCACAACAGTGACACTTGGTTTTGAAAACCAAGCAAATGCATTTTCCGTGCTCAGACACAGGTAGCCAGCTACCCAGCCAGCCACCCAGGGACACACAAAGCTACTTAAGGAAGTGGTTGCACCACTTAAAAATAAATAAGAAATTAGATATACTTATTTATTATTATTTTATGTTATTTTATGTTACTGGTCCCTTCAGAATTGTTTCAAAGGCAGTCGTTCAGTGTAGGTATTTATTTGGAGAAGAGAGAGAGAGAGAGATAGAAAAAAAAATGTGTTTCTCCTTTTTTCTTTTTCTCACCGTCACATATTTGCTCTCAGGGTAAATGTGTCCGTGACCTTTAAATGACAGCCCCGGCAGCAGAATATGTGGAACAATGAGAAAAAGAAAATAATCTGAAACAACCGCTCACTGAAAATATCCCCAAAGTGCACATACATCATTTGAGGTACCAAAAAAAAAAAAAAAAAAACTAGGCTCTTAGCGTTTGGCACACTGCATCATTCGGAGTGGGCCGGTGTTTTTTCTTTGTCAGAGGGCAGATTTCAAACTCTAATGGCTTCTCTCTCTCTCTCTCTCTCCCTCCCCCTCGTTCTCTCCCTACCTGCAGATGGCCTACCTGCTTTATCTTTCACCATCAGCTCCCTGACCTTGATTGGCATGCTGGCAGTGATCACTTACACGGTGAGTAGGGGACCCGACCCGAGAAGGTTGTCTGTCTGATGTCACCTCTCGGAGCTCGGGAGGGCTATAACGGGCCATAAAATATCACTCTCCCCCTTTCAACGGGATGATTTCCAAAAAATGTTGCTAGCCCAGTGACTTAATGGGACATGGCCTGTTCCGTTCACCCGTGGAGTACATTTAAAACTTTGGTAACATCCTTCAAAAAAGAAAGTATTCTTTTGGGGTTTTTTTGCAGGGTTTTTGCAAGGATTTGTCATTTTGTGTTGACTATTATGACAAACTGTCTTTCATGGCATGACGTTGTTGTTTTTTTTACTGACGTTATGCTTCACATTAGTCCATCTTGTTAACGCTTGTTTTGTTCTGTGTTTTGTGCACAGATAGTTTGACATCATTTTAGAATGCGTGCAGCTGCAGACGACTTCGGTCATTCGCTATTAGCAATGCTGTGTGAATGTTAATGTAATGTTTTGGCATTCAATCACTCAGATTGTTCAGACTGTTCTCTGCCAGAGACTATCACAGGATATGTGCGCCATTCTCCATCACACTTATCTGCTGTCTATTTATATTATATATATATATTTCTTCCAGGCATTAATATATGCCTGCGTTTTGATTCTCTCAGCACTCTGACGTCTATATTTCCACTTTCTTTCCACCCCCAAGATATGAAAGATTGACTATCCCGTAACACTTGTTAATGTTGTCAATTTTTCACAGTCATTATGATGGTAACTAGACTGTGAACATTCCCTGGAAGGTTGGCTTATGGCTGTGCTGTCGATACAGAAAAGCTGCCAGAGCTCTGTGGGTAAAAAGGGAATAATGCGCAGGTATCCGCTCAGTGTCCCAGAGTGATAGCCAATGCCCATCTCTGGATTATCTATCTATCTTCCAATGCACGCAACACACGGAGCGCAGAAGCCTCAATAAATAAAACAGTTATAGTAAAGCTTTACAACCATGTCTTTCTTTAGGAGCTCCAATCCCTCTCAGCTGGGATTTACGCACTGCTTTCTGTCTTTGCTTTTTCACTTTCTTTTTTTTGAGTGGTGCAACCACTCCTACAACCACTCAGTTCACACGGGGGTGATTTTTTTAAGAGCGGATAATCACCCAGAAAGTGTTGATTGAGGGTTGGAAATGTGCTGGGCTTTGCCTTGACCCCACGTTGTTACGTTCCAGGCTCCATGAGCCACCCTGTGGAAATCACAACTCCTAGTGTGCCTTTAGTTTTTTTTTTATGTTCTTTGTTTTGATTCAAAGTCAATCAAAGAAATGAACCCCCTGGAACAAAACAGCTGGGGCTTCCCGCCCTCTACAATGTGTATCCCTCTCCCCCCCACCCTCTCTCTCCCTCCGTACATGCACATACAGTGCACACAGGGTTTTCCCCACACTTTTTTTCATCTCACTCGTCCTTTTCATGTACTTTCTTCGTTGCTTCGTCGCAATAAAGCCCTTCTCGGTAGCACCCTACCCTATACCCAGCCCTACCATTATTTGCAAAAGGCCTGTGGGGGTGATTTATCATTCTTTGTGCTTTGTGTTACTATTATGCATGATTAACCTAATGGAATCTAAGTGACGGGTATATACCGCATGCAGCAGCAATGTTGTCCACGACTCCTGGGTTAATTTATCACTACTTTTTGTGCCTAGGTGGCCACTCACCGTTAATCCATTCTGACCTGAGATCAGATTCATACCAGGTTTCCACTGGACACACACTGGTCTGATTAACCCATTCTGACCTGAGATCAGATTCTAAAAATGTCAGTCGTTCTTCGATTTTTCAAAAATAGCAGACCTACAAGCTCGTATCGCGCCACTCGGTGGCGCGATATGAGCTTGTAGATCTGCTATTTTTCAATAGCTAAAGCATAACATGATGCTAACACCAAAATGGGTGCCAGGTCAGAATGGGTTAATTCAAACAACTCTCTGGGATGTAAACTGCATACAACACTGCAGCAGAGCCTAGTGCACTTTAAGTAAATGCAAGTGCAAGCTTCTGGCTTTCACTGTTCTTTTCTCTCCTTTGTCTCTCTCTCCCCCCAACCCCTTTATTTTTTTCTTGTTTCTTTTTTTTGGCCAACCTGATACTTTTTTGTGGTGCGAGCAAATTAATATTCAACCACAGCAGATGCAAAACGGAAGTCTTCTTCTGTGAGATAATTTTTGTCCTTTTGTTAGACTTGGCACAATGTCTCTATATCTTTCAATCTGTCTGAATGACTGTCTGGATGACTGCCCCCCCCCCCCCCATACAAATTAGACTTTAAGTAAACAAATTTTAAATGATCTGCAACCTGTTCCAAGGTGTTCCTGTGTATCAGAATCTACCCCAGTGGGGTTCAAGCCTTTTCGTATCGACGTCCATTATTCAATCCCCATTTGAGCCACGCACTCAGATCCAAAACGTAGAATATTTTGTTATCGTTGGATAAGATTTAAGTCCAGCGTTGGTGCATTGATATAAGAGACCATCTTTTAGACTAGAATCTCTAAAATAGCAATTATTCTACATTCTCATTTTTCTTGTAATTTTACGCTTGAGAGCGTACAATTAAATTGAAAAAAAAAGTGACAATGTTGAATATTTTTTGAAACATTTTGGACCCCAAATCAAATCAATTTAAAATGGCAGATGTAAAATCTCACAACTGGTTGCGACACGTTCTTGTAGCTTGTACGTAGGTCGTCTATATTCAACTATCCAAAGTACAGTACAGGTATCTTTTGGCCCTTTTTTTTCATCGACCCGGTTGCTTATTTCTCTCAGTACGTCTGGCAACACTGGCCGGCAGCCACCCACACTCTGTCTCTGTGTGCCGTCGCTGCCTGCCTGCCTGCCGCGGTGGTCATTGTTTCTTTCTGTTTGTACTGAACATAATGGAATGTGCAGCGATAGCTGCGTTTGGTCTACACGTACAGTAGGTCCTACTTTAAGACAAATTGCACGTGTTTTCTGAGTCAAACAAACAAAAAACACTGCCTGTGCCCTGGAGTGCATTTTGGCACCATGTGAAAAATATAACGGTTTACCCACACATTGCAGCGTAGTAGAGCTCAGTTGATTTTAATTGCAGTTCTAGTGTCTCGGTCCATACCCACCAGCTACATGATTATATTTCATTCGTATGTGTATATGTGTGTGTATATGTATGCTCAATCCGGTTCTCCTGCGTGGGAGAGAAGTTTACTACCGCTCCTCAAAGAGTAAATCCCTGTTTGGCCAGTGGGGAGGTTCATTGTGAGCTCCATGGGGAGGTTCATTGTGAGCTCCATGCCGTACTCCCTGTCAACCAGTAGGTGTCCTCCTCCCTGACGACGGCAGGGTCTTAATGTATAGTGTCAGCAGACCATGTCCAACCACTCTAGTGGTTATTAATGCATTAACATAATAACTACTCACCACCACTCCATACTCGCCACACGTGATGAGCTGGTAGATCGGCCATTTTTTGCCAAAGAGGTTTGGTGGAGGGACAAAAGAGCAGGCTGAATGAAAGTGCACATTAACATGAATCCAACATATTAATAGAAAAGACCATGTGTGTGTTTAGTTGGATTTGAGCATCAAAGCATACATAAATACAATACAATAGAGTGACTCATACAACATCTAAGTAACACGCACGCCAACAGAGAACCGTACGCTAGTACCACCTCAAAACCTTCTACCCCTACCCTGTCTGCCCTCTGCAAGGACTCGGCTTAAGGAGTGTTATTGACAGAGGGACAAGTGGTGAGTGGTGGTGCTTCTGGCCAGTGGTCAACGCTCATTCATCAGCGGGTCCTTTGACACACTCCATCTTTCTATTGGTGGTGGTGTTGTTCTAAATCTCATTGAGTCCTCCTGAGTAGCATTGGTCAGCCGATAAAACTATCTCACATGAGCTTATCTGAAAAAAGTTTGTGGCTGTTTTCAACTTTTTAAAGTTCTCTGCTCTGCCAAAGAAGAGAAAGAGAAAAAAACACTCCCTGCCCCCCAAAATAAACAGCCAAGTCTCTCTCCCCCTGCCTTTAAAGAGTGGCCGCATTCTGAGCTTCTATGTAGAAAATACACAGCCAAGTCTCTCTCCCCCTGCCTTTAAAGAGTGGCCGCATTCTGAGCTTCTATGTAGAAAATACAGTGGCAGTTATGGGGGGAAAAAACAACATGCCCTCAGTCTTGTTCTTTTTAGTGGGAAACATCATCATTTTTTCATGTTGCCTTCTATGTTGTTGTTGCACCAGCACATCTAGAACTCTAGGGATAGTTACCGCATTGAAGAACGGTAATTATTATGTTAACCTTATGGACCTACTGTTTGATTCTTAACCCATTATATACAGTATGTACAGTAGTTAGTTTACTGGGGTCCCCGAGGGCTCTCTCCTTGTTTTCCCTCTAGTTTACGCTAAATAAAAAATAAATATATAGACAATCTTACTGTACAAGCTCACAATGGAGCACTGAGAAAACTGTTGCGCCTTTCTTCGTCCTTTTTTTCTTCAAACTTCACTACGGTAGCGGTTGTCTCAAAAACATAAGGGGAACTTTGACAGGAAAAGACTCGCTCACCGTATAGAAATAGAAGTAAAACTTCTAGACTGAGACTTAGAAAAATATTTTTTCTTTTATTTTATGATGCTGTGCTCATGGTGCTCTGTGCTCTAGTGCAATTAAAAAGCTCACAATGGCCCAGAATAAGGATTCTAGGCCTCAACGTTGTTGCTCACTATTGTTTTTACTTGGTGGTTCTTCAAACTGAATTGACCACAGGATTGTAGCAGACTATTATTTAAGATTATTATAAAGTATAAACAGTATTCTAAAAAGGTTCAAGTAAATCCCTTCATTGAAATGCCTTTTAAAATGCCATTTGCTGGTGACACAGTAGTGTACTTTGTACTTACCAGTAAGACGCCCTGAGGGCGGCAGACTGCTGGGTGAGCGCTGGCGCTTTGGCATGGGGGGGGTCAGATCAACATACAGTATGGAATGAATTCTGTACTGGCCATAATATGGAGCGTGTCTTGAGTGTACAGGATTTGTTGTGCAATTTAATACATAGGACCGCAATACAAACTAGAACTGCACTCTGTAGAGTGCTGATGTGTCTTTCTTACAGGGCTCCGTGGATTAATTTACCTAATTCCTTTGTTGGAGTTGCTGTTGAAATGAATAGGAGGTCCAAGCAGGCATATTTCCTTCTTTCCATTTATTGATCAGCAATCAGTTACAGGTTACAAGCATTCGTTCCATGGTTACAGCATATTGAGGCCTTCGTCCCAGGCAGAGCCCCTAGGTTCCCCTTGTCTCTCTCTGCTGTCCCTCACTCACAGTTCTAACTGATTCTCCGTTCCATCTTATACATCGCCAATCTGTGTGTGTGTGTGTGTGTGTGTGTGTGTGTGTGTGTGTGTGTGTGTGTGTGTTGACCCTTAAGGCTCTATTGCCTCTTGTCAACAAGTTACCACAGGTGGTCTTATTTTCAAAGCATTCTTCAGTGTGGTCACAACCTCACAATGTCCACTATATAGCAGGATCTCACAGCTGTTACGAACTGACTATCTTAAAGTGTCCCTAGGCTATCTTAGTGACTTGCTATTCTAAATGACCTCTTCACTTAGGCTTTTCTGCATGTGGGCCGAAGTGTTCTGTGTACAATTATGAGATATGTTGAGAGGCATAATCTATCAAAATATACATCATATCCCCCCTTCTGGGGAATTACATATTCCCCAGACATAATTCATATTTCATAAATGACCAAAATTATTTTTCAAAAAAAAACAATGTTCTTTTTTTTTTCTTCTCTCAAAAAACTCCAAAATGTTCAAATTCCCCAACTGTCTCCCTTCATAGGTAATAACCCTCTTCCCCCCTGGATACTGAGAAGGTAAAACACAGTCAGGTTAACACAAAACTCAAAACAAAACGAACAAAATCAAAAGCTATGTTATTTGACATCTGTTAGACAATGACCCTATCAGTCTTATCTTGCCCTGCGACTGTTTTAGACTCACATACTGGTCTTGACATAAAAGTCCTGATTTGAGAATTCCTCACTGCAAATAAAACTTAAAATATTAAAAGAAAACTGTAAATATAATTAAACAGAATGATTAAAATGAATTCAAATCTATAAATGTTCCCCAACATTTTTCTCATACAGACAGGCCTGGCCAGGACTTCAATACACTCACAGACACATACGAATACCCCTTGCACCTCTGACCCCCCTTCCCCCCTGCCAGCTGAGCAAGGGAGAGGGGAGAGAGGCTGATCTCTGTACCTGTATGGACATTAATTTTTGTGTGGAAGTGGATTCCAATATCGACTTAATAAGAATAATATTCCCTTATAAACATTCCCTTCTCCCCCCCCTTAGTTTGTGAGTAACTTCCACATAATAATGGACAGATGGTGGCCCTGCAGAAGCCATCATCTAACCCATGATTTGGAAAGGCACACACAAACCAAGAGCTAAAACAATATTCGTATTACTAATTAGAATATAATTCTTATTTTTGGATTGGATTTCACTGTGATATTCAAGGAAATTCTAAAATACTCATCTGATCACTATTAACCTATCTTCTTTTGTATGACAATGAACAGAACTTATAAAGAAAATCAAACCGTTTAGGACATCATTCCTAAACTGAACTACCCCTTTTCATTAGAAAGTCTTTCTTTCCCTAAACTAAACAAGTATCAAAAAACAAAACGAGGTGACATTTTCTCAGTGCCCCTAGATAGAGCAACATCTAGAAAAGGTCAGTGTCGGATGACAGCTAGGTGACAGATCTAAAACCATGCTTTCAATAGCACAGAGAGGGGCGTGTCAAGTCAACTGTCTCCTTTAGCTGTCCAACTCATTGTTCATGAGATCCGGTCAACTTGACTTCCCTCAAAGTTTCCCATTGTGGTTTCTGGTCACATTGTCCAGAAAAATGACCATACTGACCACATTTATGACAAACTCCTCTCATTCTCCAGCTTTCTGGGCTGTGACGTGTCAGTGGAATATATCCTTGCTGAGATGAAGCCCACTGACAGGGTGGCACAGGTGGCTGCCATCCCCCCTGTTGCCATCCCTGCTGTGGCGGTGGGTTTTCCCACAGCGGCCTCTGTGGTGGCCCCAAGAAATCAGGTGTCGCTCGTACTCTCCATGGCAGAAGTGGTTGTTGAGGTGCTGTAGATTGTTGCTGACCCATCCCCTGTTGAGTCTGTGGCATCGGCTGCTGCTGGTTCTGCTGTTGTTGAGGGACCCCCTGCTGGTTCTGCTGTCGGTTCCCTGTCAAGACAACAGTGCAGTACCACTGCGAGTGATTCATCCCGCCACATCGAAAACAGCCTGTGTAATTGGAGCCACGTGCAGCATTAAAGCGCCGACCCTTTTGTTGACCTCCAAACTGGTTTTGCGGAGTTTCCATCATAGCGGTCACAACTGTTGCCTGTATAGCTTGTTGTGACTCTTTCAGCTGGGTCTTCGCCAACAGCCGAATCACGTCCACGTCGTTCTGCTTCTGATCTTCTGCCCTTTTGCGGAAAAGCCCAACCCAATGCACAATGTGATCGATGTATTGTACGAGGGGCAATTTCGCCAGACCAACCACTGTCTCCAAGTTGGCCCTGACCTTTTCAGGAAGTCCCAGTTCAATTTTCGAGCGGACAATAGCCCGTTCCATCTCATTACGCTCAGGATCTTTTCCTGTGACATCCATCCATTTTTGAGCAACCCTGGCGTAATAGTCACGTGGATTTTCGGAGTCTCCCAGCGAATCTATCGTAAAAGTATCCGGATGCATATTGTAAGGAAAAATATATTTCAGTGTACTCCACAAAACATTTCGGTGGACTGAAAAAAGGTCTGAGTCCCCCAGGGTCGAATCCACATGCTGTGCAGCTAGGCCAGCATGGATCAGAACGTTTTCCAGGCCAAGTGTGCCAATCTTACTTGAAAGTAATTTCTTAAATTCTGCCATAGTCAACTGAGTGTCCACCATCAAGGCATCAAACTTCCGACACCACTGATATGCTCCTTTCTCAAGTGTTGGCAACTCGTTCTGGCTGTACTCCATATTTCTGCTCTTCACCATCACCGGGAGCATC
The DNA here is from genome assembly GCF_963924005.1 of Protomyctophum bolini. NCBI lineage: Eukaryota > Metazoa > Chordata > Actinopteri > Myctophiformes > Myctophidae > Protomyctophum > Protomyctophum bolini. The sequence continues at coordinate 6,937,108 of NC_137875.1, read as the reverse complement.
CTGTTGTCCGCCTGTCGTTCGATCTCCCCCCTGGAGTGTCGTGGAGAGCTCGCCTGCCAGTCTGCAGGGCCCCTGTAGGTGTCGGAATGGTAGCCCTGCTGTGTACGAGCTCCACTGTCCTCCTCTTGAGTTGATCCCACACGTCTCTCCGTGCGTCCAGCAGCTCGGTCACTGCACTGTCTGTGCTCCAGCTCTTTCAGCTTCTTAGAACGGTGATTGTATAGCTGGACCAGGTCACTTTCTTGACCTTTCAATCCAGCCAAACGCTCCTCAAAGTACGTAGTAGCGGCTGAATCCGCCCTATTCACCCGCATAGTCTCCATCGTCTCAGTAATCTGCCTGCAAAGAACATTGAGACTATTGCCCAGAGAGTTCAGCTCTATGACAGCGTCCCTCCTCTCTTCCTTCTGCGACTGGCTGTCGCTATTGTCACTGCCACCAACAGAAAGGGTGCCCACTGCCAGATCGGGGCTTGCTGTCCGTCTGTCATGGGCAGAGGTACGGCTTCCCCCATCCCCTGCATGTACTGTACGTCCCTCCACTTGAGCTATAATATCCCTGTGCGGGTCATATCCCCCAAAAGTCAAAGTCTTTTTGCCCCTTGGCGCAGCCACCGGAGAGTAGCTTCTGTAGATGTCGTCACCTCCATGTAAACTGTCTCTGTGGCTGTGGCCAGCCTCATCCTGCAGGTCAGTGAGGTCACCCAAATCGAGGATCAGATGCGCCTCTTTCATCAGAATTTCACTCAACCGTGTTTCTATAGAACGCATATACTGTCTCTGTGTCCTCAATTTACTGGTCAAGTCCTCTTTCAGGCAACGTACCCGTTCCAGCTCTTTCTTAACAGAGCATCGAGTGTCGCTGTCCTCTGGCCGTTGCTTTGATGTCCTCATGTCTCCGCTGTCATGAACTTTCACCTCAGCCTTTGCTGAGAGCACATTGCTGTGGTCCACAATGTCAATGCACTGTCGCTTCTTGTCCGGTACTGACTCACTGACATTGGGGCCTTCCTTACAGAACATATCTAATACTGATAATTCAGTCTTGCGTTTGAGTTTCCGCTCATTCGTTTTCTGATCTGCTCTGTATCCATGCACAAGAACCCTTATGGCATTGATGACTTCTGCATCAAAAGTACCCTCCAGAGGCCATGGTCTGTCAATGTCCGGCCAACGCTCGTTAAATTTCTTTGAAATCTTCAAAATATCCTTGCATGAAACTGAATTTTTCTCTTGGACAATGTCCACTGGGATTATCCCTGTGTCCATCATATCTACTAAATAGTAAATAATCTAGACACTAGACACTAAACTTTCACACAGTCACACTGTGACACACTCATGCTGTGTCTCCTCTCACTCAGTCACAGACATGCATGCTCATTTGCATACTGTCCCCACAGAATGAGTAGAAACTCACTTCAAGGAAAACATTCAATACTGTCTCTCTCACACCATCCACACAGGAAAGTGTAAAATAAATAAATTAGAAAACTACTGACAGTGACAATCTGCAACTTAAAATAAAAAGAAACATATAAATGCCTCTATTTTATTTTTAGACTAGCAAGTCAAGTCACTGACTGAGGGAAGAGATTGACCCCCCCCTGCATGCACTCCACACAGGCGTCAAATGCACTCAATCACTCCCTCATTTATCTACAGTATGCAACTGTTTTGTCCCAGAATCAAATTATCCATGCAGGCTATATTGTTTTTGACTAAAATAAAAACCTGTAGGCTTAACAATCCAAATTAACCTATACCTAATTTTACAAAGGAGAATTTTACAATGAGAAATGTATTCTCATTTACCTCCTAAATTTAGCTTGGACCCCAAATTAAAGCCAATTTCATTTTAGACCTGAATTAAACCCCCAATTTAATATCAATATTACTCCCTCCTCTGAAACATGTTCCACATGTTATACCTAAAAGAAAAAATAATACAATAGGCCAGCCCAAATAATAATACCCAAGCCTAAAGCATAAATCCTCCCCCGCTCTAGCACACCTTGTCGCACAGACAAAAAAGGTCTCCCCTGCGTGTGAATGTGTGAGTCTCCCAGAAGAGAAACACACAGACGCACCCTGTCCCTCTATACCATATAGCAAGAGCGAATAAATGAATTAAATGCCAAATCACTCCCAAAAACGTGTAAGTCACTGGACCGCACAATCAAAATAGCAACAAAACACTTAATCAACAATTATTTGGCATTCAACCATAACTCACAAAGATGCTCTATACCAGCACAGACTCATAGACAGACTTAGGCTCAAACAAACAAATGAATGTAGCACATACACACACAACCATACCATGCATAGGCTACACTACCATTTAACTCCTAAACTCTGTCCACTCCCTAACAGAAGCAGACTCCAATAACCTAATCACTAACCTAACCAATAACTTGCCTAACACAGCGTCCAGATGTACACTATGGTCCTAACACGTACGCTTAACACAAGAATGATAAGCCTATTCCATCACTCCAACTTCACTTCAGTCCTCGGGTTCCATCCAAACTCACGTCAAAGGCAAGAAAAAAAAATCCACAGATACGCAGGTCCGTTTTGCGTGGCGTAGACAATCTTCACCAACATTTCTCCAACATCGGGGCGCCATTTATGATGTGTCTTTCTTACAGGGCTCCGTGGATTAATTTACCTAATTCCTTTGTTGGAGTTGCTGTTGAAATGAATAGGAGGTCCAAGCAGGCATATTTCCTTCTTTCCATTTATTGATCAGCAATCAGTTACAGGTTACAAGCATTCGTTCCATGGTTACAGCATATTGAGGCCTTCGTCCCAGGCAGAGCCCCTAGGTTCCCCTTGTCTCTCTCTGCTGTCCCTCACTCACAGTTCTAACTGATTCTCCGTTCCATCTTATACATCGCCAATCTGTGTGTGTGTGTGTGTGTGTGTGTGTGTGTGTGTGTGTGTGTGTGTGTGTGTGTTGACCCTTAAGGCTCTATTGCCTCTTGTCAACAAGTTACCACAGGTGGTCTTATTTTCAAAGCATTCTTCAGTGTGGTCACAACCTCACAATGTCCACTATATAGCAGGATCTCACAGCTGTTACGAACTGACTATCTTAAAGTGTCCCTAGGCTATCTTAGTGACTTGCTATTCTAAATGACCTCTTCACTTAGGCTTTTCTGCATGTGGGCCGAAGTGTTCTGTGTACAATTATGAGATATGTTGAGAGGCATAATCTATCAAAATATACATCAGTGCCTATACTTGCGTGTTGCACACAAGTAGGCCATGAATGGCAAGCAGAGCACGCAAGTACTGTCGACCGCTATGAACTTTCAAATCTCAGCCTCTCTGTAAAACATTGAAATGAACTAGAACCGGCACTCTGTCGAGTGCCTACTTGCATTGAAATTAAATACTACATACATTGAAATTAAATACTACAGTTGGGTTATAACTGGCTGTCAATGGTGACGTTATTACGATATGTTTCAATATTGGTTGGGTAACGAGTAACGTATGTATGTATACATGTATAGTAAGTTGTGAGTTGAAAGTACTATACTGTGGTCGGCTGGCTTTTTAATGTGCGTATGCTTGGTAGGTATATATACTGATGGTGACGTAATTAGGATATGTTTCAGTGTCGAGTGAATTAAAGCTAATGGCTGTATGTATACATGTATGTAATCTGAAACCCATCTTTATTACGTCACCATCAAAAGCCAGTTATAACCTGGCATTGATACCTATACCAAGCATGCATGAATTCGCACCAGCACGACCACAATACTTGCACGCTCTGCTTGCGTAAGTAACAAGCCCTCATGGTTTTTTTGTGTTATCCTCTAAGCATCATCATTCTATAATCGTGTACTTTTCGAAAACTCTTAAAGTATTCAATCAATCGAGTTATTAAGTAGAAGGCCGGACTGGCTTATTGTCGGTATCGGTGGAGAACGAGGGTGTTCTATCCCCTTTTCAATGTACCATTTCTGAGGTGGAGCGACAAAGCCACTATCAGCTCCCAGTACTTACGTTCCACAGGCCTTATTTTCCCAGGCGTGCTCTACTCATCCGCTGAGTTGGCAGTTCCTGGGATCAAACCCAGAACCATACTGTATGTACAGTAGTCCTAAGGCGGGCGCTCGACTGACTGAGCTACCCTGACACGAGATATTACAGTAATTTGCAGCAAGGAGACACAGAAAAGAAGACATTATCAACACATGGCCTATAGATAAGGCAGTCGTGCAATAATATACAGTATACACTACTGGAAGAGATCAAAGACGACCTTGAGCCAATTTCCCCACTCCATAGTAGCAAGTGGAGAATCAGATCTGTGCACTTACACTATCTGGATCATTTGACTCTACAAGAGCTGGAGTATAACAGCCCACATTGTTTTTGCACACATGTGCAATGCATACATGATTTCCCCTATATCCAACAAATAATTTCAATAGACTTTTTTAATGCAGTTTTGAGTGGTGCTAGCCACTCCTATACGCAGCTGTGTGTGTGTGTGTGTGTGTGTGTGTGTGTGTGTGTGTGTGTGTGTGTGTGTGTGTGTGTGTGTGTGTGTGTGTGTGTGTGTGTGTGTGTGTGTGTGTGTGTGTGTGTGTGTGTGTGTGTGTGTGTGTGTGTGTGTGTGTGTGTGTGTGTGTGTCTGTCTCTGTGTATGTCTAAGCACAGAAATGGTGTTCCTTTTCACCACCAAGTGTCACTGTTGCGCAGTCTAACACACACACACACACACACACTCTCACACACACTCTCACACGCACACACGCACGTGCGTACACACACAGTACAGCACCACTCAGTTCAGACGGGTCTGATTTTTCTTTTTTTACAGAAATTCAAACATTCAATAATCAATGGATGTTTGCAAGGTATCTGTTTCTCATCTAACGCAATGTATCAAGATCCTTGCTCTGGCCAGTGCCATATCTTTGCAGGAGTTCCTAATGCATTTACTGTAAGTTATGAGCAAAACTCAATGTCATCCACATTACATTTCTCTCAGTTGTAGAGAGACGCCTCAGAAATGAGGATGCTCCACGCTAGATTCAAAGTCCCTAGACTCTGTGGTGGGGCTTTGGCCCTGACCTGCAGCACCTGATTCCACCATCACTGAATGTATCTTTTCTTTTCATCCTGAACTGGTGAACTGAAGAAGAACATCACCTTTGCACCTCTGCTTCACATGCACATACAGTAGCTGGCAAGTAGAAGGTGGCCCCATTCATTGATTGCATATAATGCATAATTAGTTGCTGCCTTAATAAATCAGACCTTAATTTGATCCAGATTGTGAGCTAATTGCATACAGAAATATGTCCCACAATAACAAAAAAACGGGAAAGTGTACAAAAACAAAACGATGATCCAAAGGAGCCGTGGGGGTGAACGTGGTTTTGTGAGATAAAGTTTTTTTCTCAACTGATTCTTGTAGCTTGGGGTCACCTCTTAAGAATTCAAGAGGGTGCCCAGTGATATCCCTTTGGCACTTTTAGTTATTAATGCCCAAAACACAAAAAATCCACCAAGGTTTTATGGTATTTCATGCAAGATAGTCCTACTTCTAGGGGCGGCTGTGGCTCAGGAGGTAGAGCAGGTTGTCCAATGATCCATGGGTCAGCGGTTTGAATCCCGGATCCTCCTGTCTACATGTCGAAGTGTCCTTGGGCAATAAGACACTGAACCCCAAATTGCTCCCGATGTGCTGGTTGGTACCTTGCATGGCTTCCGCCGCAATCGGTGTATGAATGGGTGAATGTACTTGTACTGCACAATCTATGTAAAGTGCCTTGGATAAAGGCGCTATATAAATGCACCATTTACTTGGTCTGAATCCATTGAATTAGCTTTCTACAGTGTTCATGAATGTGGAAAATGCACAGTGTATTTAATTTATAAGTGATTCGGTGGATGTTTGGTGCACGTTGCTCAAGATAGATGGCCTGAAAAGGTTAATATGCAACCACCTGAAAATAAATATGCTACAGTTTCATTAATACAGATTGTAGAATGCGGGTTTGATACATTTCACTTGATTATTGTGCATATAATCTCAAACAATATATTTCATGGGATTTTGGGGTTGTCGGGCATGGATGGAGGGGTTAATATGCATTACTTAATAATGCATTAATCATAAATGAAATGCATTGTGCATCTCCACATCCATAAACACTGTAGAAAGGCTAATTTGATGCATTTAGACCAAGTATCTTGCATGAAATACTATAAAACTCTATTTTGGGGGGATTTTTTTGAAATGCACCCTCTTGAATTGTTAAGAGCTACAAGCTACAAGAATCCACGTTCAGCCATGAATCTGCCTTCCGCCCCCGGACTATGATGAATACAATGGAAAGCAAGCAGTAAACAATCAAGGCAAGCGAAACAACAAAATCACGAAAACATCTGTTATGTAAATGACACTTAAAAAGCAGTGTAGCCGAAGCAGAAACTGACTTCCCAAACCTAATCTCATCAGGTACAAATGCAATGTTAAGTGTTTGGAGGGGTGGCAGATGCACTTGACACAGCTTTTTATAGTACCGTAGTTTAAGAAGCTAAAAGATAGTATCAAATTGGTAAGCTGTTTTATTGATCAAAAAAGTTCACATACTGTAGGAGGACTCTTTAAAAATCCTCCTTATTAAATCAAACCTTGCATTAGCCTTATGGGATACTAGTGTAAATGTGATTGCTGGCAGTTTTTAATGTCACCGTAATGTGTGCGCCTATCATTTGTACGTTGTTGCCTCCCAGTTGATCTTCAACTGTACTATTTGTGTACCATTTGTGATGTACAGTAAGAAACCCCTGCACACCCCCCACCTGGCCCATCTGCAGCCTCATGCGTCATGCTCAGTCCTTTGGCTTGATTTAAAAGGCCGGGCTAGCATGTTGAATTATGGGCCTCATGGGCTCTGTGTGTCGTACGGCGCGCCTACCTTTCTCTTGCTCTTAAATTGTCAGCCCTAAGATGCTGATGTTGAAGGAAAAGTTTAAAAGATTAACAGTGACAGTGTGTCGTGGGTTCGAGTCCCAATCCCGACGAACTTTGCAATGTGGCTTCCCCCCATCTATCTCCCCGTTTACTGTCTTTGTCTATCAATAAAGGCAAAAGGCCCCAAAGTACACCTGTACTTGGTACACTCTATTTAAGAATAGACAATCTGCAAGCTCAAAACGTGACGCGGCGTGATTCACGCAAAGTGTTGTGAGCTTGTAGATCAGCTGGTTTTTTTTTTTGGCAGGAGTTCACCTCAGGATAGGCATGCTGGGGTTCGAGTGGTTAATCACTATTAACCCCTGGTGGCACAGTCTGTATAGTGCTGTCGCGTCACAGCTAGAAGGTCCTGGGTTAGATTCCTGCTGGGGCCGCCGTGGGCGCTAGGGCCGTGTTCTCTCCTCCACGTCATCAGTGCCCATACCCTGGGTGGAGTTGACAAAGAGCCTGTTCTCTCCTCCATGTCATCAGTGCCCATACCCTGGGTGGAGTTGACAAAGGGCCTTTCTGTGTGGAGTTTGCATGTTCTCAACATGTCTCCTATAGGTCAGGTACCCTCACAAAAACATGCAGTAATCCTGGCCTCTAAACTGCCTCCCCCTGGCCAGCCGGGGCGCCTGATGGAGGGGAAAGGAACTGGTTGGAATAACGTGTTCCTTCCACGCGCTACGTCCAACCAGGGAAACTCCCCCCTGTCAGGTGAAAAGACGCAGCTTGGACTCCTCATGCGTTGAAGGAAGCGTGCGGTCCGTCCGTTGCTCTCCCCAGGTTAGCAGAGGGAGTGTAGAGCTCAGGATTCCATTAGATAATTGACTCTGGGTAAAATAATGGGTTACAAAATCGTGGGATAAAAAATAATAAAATAACCCCCTGTGTATGACCGCAGTTGACCCATTTCGACCTGTTACACTTAATACGTTGTTCAACCTTTCAAGCTCAGAATGCTTCCGTGTCATTTTAGTAACTTTTTTGTCTTTTTTTTCCCGTAAATGAACGAATCGTAAATGATCATACTACCGTGTCACACAAAAGCATCAAAAGTAGCAGATCTGCAATCTCGAAAGACTGTCCAAAGTGGCGCTTTTTGAGCTCCCAGATCTGCTACTTATTTTGCTACTTTTGAATTTGAGTCGTGACCGTAACGTATGAGGTTTCCACCCGACATAGACAATATATGACAACATTATTTGTTTTGGTATTCTTGTTATTTTTTCCATTTACATTTCTGAGTAGGATTTAGAAGGATTTTAGAATCGGCCTCATGTCTAGGTTACTGTGGCTGTCTCATTGTCCAATTATGATCCTTTTTCCATTCCGCTATGCAAGCATGCAATTTGAAATTGTATATTTAATGAAAAAATGATTGAATCTGCATTTCTCAAAAACATTGTTTATTTTTTTCCCTTTCCAAACTAATGTTTTTTATTCCAAATGTAATTCAATAATACTATCAATGCTACATTGTAATAATGGCAATAAATACCCCCCCCCCCCCCCCCATATAATGTCAAGTAGGCATAGAAACAGTAAATTGACTATGCAATACACTATAGAAAATATGTACATCATAGGAAGAGTCTCTTCAGAATGTCTCGCAGTATAAAAATTGCTATTATTGTCTGATGTTGAGAAAGCATGTCCATGCAGCCCTGTTGACCTGTTTATCAAAACTGAAGAGCTTGACCAGAAATGACCCTTGGATTTTCTTGCGGCAGGCTTGACATTGGCAGGATGCACTCACTCAAGGTCGTCCTGAATCAATCAGCTTTTTACAGCTTTCTCTGTTTATCCAAACTTAAGCCAATCTTAGAAAAATCTTAGACGTTTATCTACCAAACGGGCAAATAAGGTGCACAGTTATGTGGCTGAGTTGCCAACGCCAACCTGGGAGTGGGAGTACCTGTAAGCCTGGTTTATATGTGGGTGCTTGCCGGTGTAGCAGATCTACAAGTTCACGACATTCGTTGTGATAGGAATGTGGATATATGTGGTGTCACTGCGTTTCAGTGGAATGTGGATATATGTGGTGTCACTGCGTTTCAGTGGAATGTGGATATACGTGGTGTCACTGCGTTTCAGTGGAATGTGGATATATGTGGTGTCACTGCGTTTCAGTGGAATGTGGATATATGTGGTGTCACTGCGTTTCAGTGGAATGTGGATATATGTGGTGTCACTGCGTTTCAGTGGAATGCGGATATATGTGGTGTCACTGCGTTTCAGTGGAATGTGGATATATGTGGTGTCACTGCGTTTCAGTGGAATGTGGATATATGTGGTGTCACTGCGTTTCAGTGGAATGTGGATATAATGTGGTCTCACTGCATTTCAGTGGAATGTGGATATATGTGGTGTCACTGCGTTTCAGTGGAATGTAGATATATGTGGTCTCACTGCGTTTCAGTGGAATGTGGATATATGTGGTGTCACTGCGTTTCAGTGGAATGTAGATATATGTGGTGTCACTGCGTTTCAGTGGAATGTGGATATATGTGGTGTCACTGCGTTTCAGTGGAATTTGGATATATGTGGTGTCACTGCGTTTCAGTGGAATGTGGATATAATGTGGTGTCACTGCGTTTCAGTGGAATGTGGATATAATGTGGTGTCACTGCGTTTCAGTGGAATGTGGATATATGTGGTGTCACTGCGTTTCAGTGGAATGTGGATATATGTGGTGTCACTGCATTTCAGTGGAATGTGGATATAATGTGGTCTCACTGCGTTTCAGTGGAATGTGGATATAATGTGGTCTCACTGCATTTCAGTGGAATGTGGATATAATGTGGTCTCACTGCGTTTCAGTGGAATGTGGATATATGTGGTGTCACTGCATTTCAGTGGAATGTGGATATATGTGGTGTCACTGCGTTTCAGTGGAATGTGGATATAATGTGGTCTCACTGCATTTCAGTGGAATGTGGATATATGTGGTCTCACTGCATTTCAGTGGAATGTGGATATATGTGGTCTCACTGCGTTTCAGTGGAATGTGGATATAATGTGGTCTCACTGCATTTCAGTGGAATGTGGATATATGTGGTGTCACTGCGTTTCAGTGGAATGTGGATATAATGTGGTCTCACTGCATTTCAGTGGAATGTGGATATATGTGGTCTCACTGCATTTCAGTGGAATGTGGATATATGTGGTCTCATTGCGTTTCAGTGGAATGTGGATATAATGTGGTCTCACTGCATTTCAGTGGAATGTGGATATATGTGGTCTCACTGCGTTTCAGTGGAATGTGGATATAATGTGGTGTCACTGCGTTTCAGTGGAATGTGGATATATGTGATGTCACTGCGTTTCAGTGGAATGTGGATTATGTGGTGTCACTGCGTTTCAGTGGAATGTGGATATATGTGGTGTCACTGTGTTTCAGTGGAATGTGGATATATGTGGTGTCACTGCATTTCAGTGGAATGTGGATATAATGTGATGTCACTGCGTTTCAGTGGAATGTGGATATATGTGGTGTCACTGCGTTTCAGTGGAATGTGGATATATGTGGTGTCACTGCGTTTCAGTGGAATGTGGATATATGTGGTGTCACTGCATTTCAGTGGAATGTGGATATAATGTGATGTCACTGCGTTTCAGTGGAATGTGGATATAATGTGATGTCACTGCATTTCAGTGGAATGTAGATATATGTGGTGTCACTGCATTTCAGTTGAATGTGGATATATGTGATGTCACTGCGTTTCAGTGGAATGTAGATACTGTATATGGGACACAAGCTAAGGCTTGATCACCCTTTAGCTGGCCACCTTTGATGAGGGTGTATAGTGTTGGAAGGCCGAAACACCCGCTGATTCAAAGGCACACTACTGAGGATGTGTCCCAAAATTGACATCATACCCTAGTTGAAATACACCTCCTGATGCCACTCTTAACATCAAGGCAATCTCATGTGAGCCCACACCATCTATTGGCACAATGGACAGTCTTAACATCACGTCCCGTGTTTTATGATTCTGATTCTGTGATGTCACTGCGTTTCAGTGCAGAAACGAAGTGGGTTGAACCACCCGAGGATGATATATACTTTATTATTAGACTGGACATTTTGGTTTTATATTACGGTTCCACATACACAGTATTCATCTAAGTAGTATTAATTAATAGTATCGAAAGTAACAAACAAAGCTATATTTTCTCAAATTTCTCTTCCTTTTTACAGCCGATTTATAATGCTATTTGTGCCATCCATTCCATTGTATGAATGTATTGCTTCAAAGACTAACTAACTAACAATTGTGCTCAACATACTATAACAATTAGCATAAGTATACATGCACAGTAATTACTTGTTTACAAATGCATCCATCAATTATACCATTAAATCTCATAATTTGCTCTTGTATTTTATAAAACAAAGATTACCCTTTTTTGTGTGCCTAGGCCTTGTTGCTATGGTATCAAAACGATTCAAAAGGGGTATTTTTTATTTTATATGCTAGTATTATATTGAATATGAAACTTCTGGTTAGGTAAAAGTGTCAATACCACAATGTAGAAATACTTAAAGTTCCAAATTAAAAGTTATGCAGAGTTTCACATTTCACAGGTGCAATATGTCTAAATCTTTTGATTTTTCTTTTGGAAATAACCTAAAATATATATATCTAAATTGTACTTGAAAACTCAATAATTTATCAACAGACCCAACGGACTAGAAGGCGGCAAATACAATACATTATTTGCTTTGTCTTTTGCAGAGAAATTCAATGTGGTCTCTCTAGGATAACAGATGGTCCTTCATTATGTATTTGTATGAAACGATTATTTAATTATGGATAACAATAGGAGCTTTAAAGCAGTCACTGCCAGTCAGATGGTGAACCAAATGCAAATGTTTGATTTCTACTACAGGCTTATTATGGTGATTTCTACGGTACTACAGGCTTATTATGGTGAGGTGTGATTGATTTCTACTGTACTACAGGCTTATTATGGTGAGGTGTGATTGATTTCTACGGTATTACAGGCGTATTATGGTGAGGTGTGATTTCTACGGTACTACAGGCTTATTATGGTGAGGTGTGATTGGCGTTCTACGGTACTTACAGGCTTATTATGGTGATTTCTACGGTACTACAGGCTTATTATGGTGAGGTGTGATTGATTTCTACGGTACTACAGGCGTATTATGGTGAGGTGTGATTTCTACGGTAGTACAGGCTTATTATGGTGAGGTGTGATTGACGTTGCTGATGTGTCTTGAATGGCATAGCAGTAATAATAATAATAATAATGTTTATAGTCCCAAAGGAAATTCATATCCTTTTGCTATATTTAATATGATGTATATAGGTCTTAAAATGGGTATATGTGGGGAACTCCCATATAGCATGTGGTAGGCCATTACAACCTGAGACTGGGAGGTCGGGGTTCAATCCCCGGCCGGGTCATACCAAAGACTGTAAAAATGGCACCCAATGTCTCCCTGTTTGACACTTGACATCAAGGGTTGGATTGGGGTGTAAGTCCCTGCGACATACTAGCGTCATGTCCAGGGGGTGTACTTGTACATCAAGCTGCCTCACGCTACAGAAACAGGAGATAGGCTCCTGCCCTATGGGCCTCATGGCTCGGCAAGGCTACTTACTTACCCCACACACAGTTCTCTTTGCACTCTACTTATGTGACTTTTTACAATCATAACTTGTCGTCTGTTGACTTGGGTTGCATTACTTTCTCTGCGCTAACTCTTGTTGCTAATGATTCACACTTGTAAGCCGCTCTGGATTAGGCCTGTCACGATTAGAAATTTAGCTTGGCGATTAATTGTCACACGAATAATTGCGATTAACGATGTAATTGTGTTTTTGGCATTGACCATTAATTGGAACATACGGATAAAAAAAGTAATTTCAGTTTGGGCTCCGTAAACAAAACATGCAATAAGCAGATTTGACACATGATTTAGCTAATCTAATAACTGTATATATATGAATAGTGGGAATAGCTTGCCGCTTGTAGATCGGCCATTTCCACTATTTTTTGAAAATCCAACTTGGAACATGTCATGATTATGACAATTATGCAAAGATAATTGCGACTATCTTAAATATAAAGGATTGTGATTGTGACAGGCCTACACTCTGGATAAAGGCATCTGCTAAAAGCCTAAATTGTTCTTGTGAGTCATTGTCAGAGATGTGTGGAAGCAGCAACATGTCTGTGGCTGACGCACTGACTCCCCTTCCTCCCTCTCCGCTCCCAGCGCTGGCTATCAGTTGACGGGAGGAGGACAAAGGGGAGGCTTGTGTCGAGGTCGTGTCAGTGGCCATCTCACTCTCTCTCTTCCCTCTCTTCAGTCACATGATGCTCTTTGAATGATTTCACTCGCCATCCCCCCCCCCCCCCCCCCCCCACGCTTCAACCTGACACTTCCATATCCTCCTCCTCCTGCTCTAGGCCCCCCCGGTCCTAGTTATTACTGATCACAGTATATTTTTACAACAAGTTTAACAAGCACTTATGATTATGTGGTCACTGAGTATATAGGTTTCCTGCTGAGTCTGTTTGGGTTTGTGTGTGCGTGGTTTCTGGCGTCTCTTACCGGTGTGTGTGTGTGTGTGGGGGGGGGGGTGGGTGGCAGCTCCCCGGGATCTGGGACAGGTTTTCCTTTTTATGAGTGCGTTTGATATTCGGGACATGCTTCGGCCTTAAGAGCTCCATGATTCATTGCAGTAGGCGACATCGCCCATAGCAGAGATCCACAGCACAAGACTAATAATAGTCCAGCCTGACTTAGTATCCCATGTGACTTTCTTAATACTACCTAACGCTCAGAAACGAGTAAAAGTTGTTTTAGAGAAATATGAGTTCCCAACGTTTTCCTTCCCTGCTGGAAAATCTTCAGTAGATAAAAGTATAAGCTAGCATTTTTTGACAGGGTTGAAGGTTTATTTCATTGAAAACATTAAAATTGCGCACAGTGCCAGATTGGTACAGGAATAGGTGTTGATTGGTCTCTCTTGAAATGTCAATTTTTAATTAAAGTTCAAACTTGCCATATTGTGCCTAACGGGATGTTTCCAAATGCACTGGTTGTCTGTCTGTCTGTCTGTCTGTCTGTCTGTCTGTCTATCATCATCACCACCCCATCTTATTTATTTCAGAAAGGGAAGAATTTAGTGTGTTTTATTTAGCTACAATCTTGTATATCTTCATCTTATTCCATTAGCTTTCGTCCCTTCTACAGTAGAAATGTCTCCAGGTCTTGGATGGGGGACTGGTTCTCTTCTGTCACAGGGGGGCACTGTTAAGCTATAAATTGCACCAGTGCCGTCCATATATAAGCCAATGTCATATCCACACAAAATGGTTGCTACAAAACCCCAACACAATTACAGATTGCACACTTATGATGATTAGTATTATTAGTATTATTATTAATTTCTTCAGAGAATGATATATTCCAGGGAGGTATTAAAGGAACTATAATGGGTTTTTTTTTATGTAGGTCCCTTTATCTTATTTTTTTTGTTACCATGTGTTACACGATGGGTTCTCAGAGTGCAGTCCGGGGACCCCCAGAGGTCCTTGAGGAGTTAACACTGAGAGCAAAATGGCCTCGTTCCATTCTGTACCCTCTCAGAGTTGTGTTCCATTTAATTAGTACACAGAGTTGTTTTAACATTGAGGATTTTACTGTGTATAGATCCGTGTCCCGGGGGTAACTATAACAATCATATCAAACCGGGGGCTCCTTGAAATTATAATGTTCGACAAACACTGTGTTGCACAGTTTCAAGAGTTTGTTGTTAGTGAGTGAGGGGGAGGATGGATGGAGAGTGACACAGAACTGCCTAAAATGTTTTTGAGTGTAATGGCTGTTGCTCGCTCCGTGTCTTTCAGGCATACGGTATGTCTGTGCTGCCTCTGAACCTGATAAAAGGCACGCGGAGCGTGGTGTACGAACGCCTGGAGAACAGCGAAGACACGGAGGACGTGGAGCACCAGATTGAAAAACTGAAAGCAAAGGTTGGTCTCTCACTGTTCACCGCCTGAACGGAAATATAAAGTTTCCTTTCACAGAGACTGTATGAAATAATTTAACAAGGTTCAAGGGCGACAGGAAATAGCTGGGAAAATAAGTGGAGATGGAGAGAGAAAATAATGAAATAGCTAGCAAAGAGTTTAAACATGCTCAGTAAGCTCAGTTACTTGTGTGTTTTAACCTGTGGTTCTCTGTATTTAATACAAAGCACCGTTTTATACTTGGGCTATTCAAAAATAGCCCATCTACAACAAGGTCACAATGTGTCGCGAATCACGCAGTGCGACCTATTGTGAGCTTGTAGATCTGCTATATCTTTGAGAAATTTGAATTTCTACAATTACTACTAAGTAGTGACGGCAGGGTGGAAGTTGTTAAACAATTTGAAATATTCTCCCATGC
This sequence comes from Protomyctophum bolini, assembly GCF_963924005.1. Classification (NCBI taxonomy): domain Eukaryota; kingdom Metazoa; phylum Chordata; class Actinopteri; order Myctophiformes; family Myctophidae; genus Protomyctophum; species Protomyctophum bolini. Next base: position 6,921,678 of record NC_137875.1, on the reverse strand, counting down.
ACTCCCAGCTGACCTGCTCTCATCCGTCCCCTCTACTGCGATGCTCAGCACTTTCCCCTCCCGCAGCACCAGCTGGAATGCACTGAAAACTCACTTAGACATTATTTGGCGCTGACAACTTTGCCAGATAACGTTTTTTTTGGGAGTCACCATAAATTGATGTAAAACTTTGTGTGCAGTTGTACAGAAAACTAAAACAGAGTTGAATTCAGCCCATACAAGCATGTTGTTTACTGTAACCTGGTTTAACCACTCCCCATTGAAAGATCAATAACTTATGAATATAATAGTTTAGATTAATACTTTGGTAAATAAGGTTGTAATTTTCAATTTGGCTTTGTTGTCTTGGCAGTTTGTGTATTAATAACTGAGCAGTGGTCAAAACTATTAAATCTCATCAGCTATTTAACCACTTAGGGTTGTCCCGATCCGATCACATGATCGGAAATCGGGGGCCGATCACGTCATTTGAAAATGATCGGGATTGGGTGTTTTCGGGAGAAACATCACACGACTCCAGAGACAATATGTACCCATTTGCGAATTTTGGACATACTGTACCGTAATCTGTAGCAAAAAAAAGGGACTTGAATCAATATTATATCCATATCATGATAGACTGGATATTGTCTGTTATTGTGTATGTTGTATTATTGTGATATGGCATAAAGTGTTCTTTAACCCATTCTGAACGGGAACCCATTATGGTGTCCGCAACATGTTATGCTTTAGCTATTGAAAAATAGCAGATCTACAAGCTCATAGCGCGCCACCGAGTGGCGCGCTACGAGCTTGTAGGTCTGCTATTTTTGAAAAATCGAAGAACGACTGACATTTTTAGAATCTGATCTCAGGTCAGAATGGGTTAATCAGACCAGTGTGTGTCCAGTGGAAACCTCGTATGAATCTGATCTCAGGTCAGAATGGGATAAAAACATAAATATCGGATCGGGAAAAATCGGTATCGATGATAACAAGTTGAGTAGTATAATTCCCCCTCCCAGTTCCTCGTGATCCCTGATCATCCACTACTACGTTTAACCCATTTTCGGCGGGAACCCCTTTTGGTGTTAGCACTATGTTATGCTTTAGCTATTGAAAAATAGCAGATCTACAAGCTCATAGCGCGCCACCGAGTGGCGCGCTACGAGCTTGTAGGTCTGCTATTTTCTTTTTAATCGTAAAAATGCGGCACAAATCTTTGAATATATATTCTTTCAGAGAGAAAGTTTTTTCTTATTTCGACGTCGGGCCTAAATGGGTTTAATCACTGAACTCAACTACAGGATTTATTTAGTGTGTGTTTGCATGATGTTACACAACTCTTGCCTAACCTAACGCAGACTTCGCTGTATAACTGCTGTGTGTTGTTTTTGTTAATTAACGGCAGTGTATAGACGGCCGCCCGCTGTCCTCCAGGGACCGCCACAGCCTGCAGGAGCTGGAGGGCAGACTGCAGGTCCTGCAGCGCAGGGGGAGACACCTGGAGATTGCAGAGAGGAACTGCTGTACCAAAGTAGGCCGTGCCCTCAGACCTTTTAAGGTGAGTGCACCATATGGTCTCGTAATGCACCGAGGAGGAAACAGTGGCTTCCTTTTGCTGCAAAGTTCATTTTCGTGCCCTTTTTTTTCTCCTTACTTTCACGTTACTGCTCACCATTTTCTAAAGCATATCATTTTTTACTTGATTGTTGGGGAAGCCATTTGGTTTCAGTTCATTTGACTGTGGTATGAAAATGAACAACATGCAGAGGCCTGGACATTTATTGGGACAGATAATCCACCATGTAAAATATAACATTTTGGGGGTCAAAGTTAAGATATAAAGTTTCTGTCTTAAGTCTTAACCACATGATCCCTAGTGTGTCCATTAAGCTCGTCAGTCGGCTATTGTCTGCGAACAGAAACCAGAAAGTACCCTAGTATAAAGCCCATATGTGGCTTAAGTGGTTAAAAAGTGGAATGATTTGAACAGTAACTGCAAATATTCCCTAGATTGATTTTTACGAGCTAAATACAAATGTCCGTGACTTATTAGCCGCTCAATTGCGTTTGGCTAACATTGATTCAGTTATTCAGGTCAGTTTGATAACTTTGGACAAAATGTAAACAAACGCCAAGTCTAAAAATAAAGTCATTAACGGGAAAATGGCCTTTGTTTATGTGAGAGTCCACGACATTGACACGGGTAGCGTCCTTTAAAGGATGCCTCGGGTGTTTTTCTTTCTTTCATTCTTGTTCCATGCAGAGAGAATACAATTAAAACAAAGCTAAATGTTTGTTGTGTTTGTATAACTATTAACATAGCAAAGTGGGATCTATTTGTTGCGTCACGGTGTCACAGAAGTAGAGCGAGGGAAAAGTAAACTGTGTGGTGTACCATGTTGTTGGCCATGTGTAATGCTGACATCCATGGCAATCAAGATCCTTTAGGCAGACATGGCAGGAACCAACTATTTCACAATATGACAATTGGGAGGCAATATAACGACTAGTTCGGTGCAGATCTCCTGGTTGTCTACGCAGGGCTGTGTCCGTTGTGGCGCTGCAGCCATCATGGGTGTATACAAGACTGTAAGTGAAATATCTTTTGGCTGTGCATTGATTAGAGGCCCCGATGTGTGATTAAAATCTGGGACATATCAGACACGTTCATGATTTGTGCACATTTGTTGCAAAATGGTAACCTACCATTTGGCTACGCCAGATTGCGGCACTATTGAGTTCACAAGTTCCCTCCTCCTGCCTGAGACACTGACACTCTGACACTGAGACACTGACAGACAAGACAAAACAACCCCAGCCGATCAGGCCTGGCGAAAAATACAAAACAAACACCTCCCCATGCCTGTAACTTGACAAAATTGTCAAAAAACGAAGCTACAGTCAGTATAACTAACTCATATCTCGGACATGGCAGCCTGGCTCATTAGCATGCGGAAATTCGTTTAATTAGCACGATAAAATACCATAGCAGAGCAATAATACACTAATGCAATGTTAACCCATTCTGACCGGGCACCCATTTTGGTGTTGGCATCATGTTATGCTTTACCTATTGAAAAATAGCAGATCTACAAGCTCATATCGCGCCACCGAGTGGCGCGATACGAGCTTGTAGGTCTGCTATTTTTGAAAAATTCGAAGAACGACTGACATTTTTTAGAATCTGATCTCAGGTCAGAATGGGTTCATCAGACCAGTGTGTGTCCAGTGGAAACCTCGTATGAATCTGATCTCAGGTCAGAATGGGTTAAATAATATAGCTCTGCCTTCTCATCATTTTGGTACCCTCCAATGTGCCCCTTCCTGCAGTTATTTGAATAGCGGTGTCAGTCATGCTACATTGTTGCTCCTCTCATGCTGCATTCACACTGAGCAGTGACAAAGCGAGCGATGAGTCATTTTCAATTGAAGCCAATGAGATGAAGACAAACAGATGCCCAGCATTTGTCACTATACTGTATACTGTAACACAAATACATATCAACTTTCTTCAGTGCTCCAATGATGCAGTGAACCATCGATCAATTATTTTGTTTCACCATTTGCATTTTCACCTCACTTCCCTTCCCTTCCCTTCTCTCTCTCTCTCTCTCTCTCTCTCTCTCTCTCTCTCTCTCTCTCTCTCTCTCTCCACAATTCATTTAGTTTTAGCTTTTTATCCAGTTTCCTCCCATTGATATACCAATTGATTCCTCCCCTAACACACATTTATGTGTGCTGTCACTGCTGTCATATCCTATAGAGCGTCGCAGTCCCGCCCACTTTCATGACGACGCCAGGCCCAGGAAATTAATCCCAATGCATTTTTCCTCATAGACATTTCAAAACGTATTTATTTATTTAAAGACCTTTTAAGCGTCGTACGAAGCCAACTCTTGTCGTGACAAATCATGACAACACACACAATATTTTGGACCTTTGTTTGGCCTGAAAAATTGTGTTTGTTGTCATGATTTGTCACGACAAGAGTTGGCTTTGTCCGCGGCGTAAACGTCTTTAAATAAATACTTTCTGAAAAGTCTATGAGGAAAATGAACAGGGATTTATTTTCCGGGTCTCTCGAGGGGGGGCGGGACTGCGACGCTCACTGTTGGCTCACCTGCCAGTGAGGAGCCCCCACCGGGAGGACGCAGAGCCTCCGTACTACTCCTCCCGCCCCAACACTCCCTGCTGACATGATTTTTCATCATGTATTTATTCAACAAAATCAGCATATGTTATTTTATACAAACAAACTATAAGCGTTTGTCAAAGGCGCCCGGGCGCCCATTGTATAGCTCTGCTTATTATGCGTGGGTAAGTGTCGGGGGGGCAGACACACTTGAATAAAAAATAGTGTTAGTGTAGAGTAGACTGTAGAGAAGTTGTCGTCGACATATTCATGTGGAATAGTTACTGTGAAAATATTCCAGTGAAGAATGATATCAAAAAATAAACTTTTGGTTGAATTGAAAAAGTTACACGGTATGACTTTATACCGCGCAGAGCTTTTAACCCATTTTGTGGCGGGAACCCCTTTTGGTGTTGGCGTTATGTTATGCTTTAGCTATTTAAAAATAGCAGATCTACAAGCTCGTAGCGCGCCACCGAGTGGCGTGCTATGAGCTTGTAGATCTGCTATTTTATTAAGTCGTGAAAATGTGGTGCAAATCTTTGAATATATATTTCAGAGCGAAACATTTAAACTAAAATATTGGCTTCTGGGGGGGTCCCTGGAACTACACATTTTGAGATGGGGGTCCGTGGCTCAATAGAGATAATTCTGGGGGTCCTTGACATGAAAAAGGTTGAGAACCTCTGACATAGAAACATAGTTTTTTCAGAAAACTGTCATGATGTAGAAGACATTTTTTAGAATCTGATCTCAGGTCAAAATGGGTAAACAACACCATGATGTGGTTCTCCTCTGCATCATTCTGCAGACAATGGCTTGTAGAATAATTAAGCAATAAGAACCCCATACTTCCATGGATTCAGCACAGCGTGCTGGAGAACCCTATGACTGAATTGTTGCCGCTGCGACAGCGACGGCTGAGTGGAGATGATATGTGGGTGGCTGGTTTTGGCAGATTGGCAGTTGAATACAATCTTGTGGCTAATAAAAAACGCTTTTGTAGTTGGAAGAAGTCATCTCAAGATAAAATTATAATGTGGGCAACATTTCCATCATTCCATATCTAGTCATATTTAATTGATTAGCTAGGAGATCCCTGGCGCAATAATTACCAGCCAATTATGTATTTCCTTGCACCAACTTTTCTTTCGGCAGTTTTCCGTCAATAATATTTATAACGGTGTTGAAATGTTTAATTTTTACATTGATGCCTCCCACGCCTACTCGTCTCAACTGTCATTTCATAAACATATAATTGCCCATGTTGTGTACAAGCGGACAGCCTTCCAATGAGATTTCATCAACTAATATAAGCAGCAACAAAGGCATTGATTGGATGTCTCCAGACCGTCTCCAAGCGTCTCGTGATGCCGGGTTACAGGAGCTGTAGATAAAAGCTTTAAAAGTATGGATAATTTTATCAAAGAATTTTCAACCACGCTGCATATGTTTAGTTTTGTCACTAGAATAATGAGAAGCTGTAATACAGTCAATCCCAAACCAAGTTTGAAGCAGCACATTGATATTCTACCAGCAATGTAACTAACTACTAATTTATTTATTCTACAAATGCACCCTGTGCAAAATGCATAAGAAAGGTATTAGCCTAATCCACATCCCAATATCTTGAATCAAATGATGCATGACTTCCAAAGCTTTATTATTTATTTTTGTGATAATCCTTTCTTTGCGCTTACAGTAAAATTCTAATCTTGGACCGCTCTACATTTACTTTTCAGTTCTACTTTAAGTTTCCACAACTGCATATATATATATATATATCTACAGCAGTCCCAGAGGAGCCTCCCTCGCCTACTTGAGTCTCAAGTCTCTCAGGGAGGGTCTTGCGTCTCTCAGGGGGAGAATGTCTGGGTCCACAGGGGAGAACCGAAGCAGTCACCACACCTCTCAAAGGTCTCAGGGGGAGTGTGTCTGGTTCCACAGGGGAGAACCGGAGCAGTCACCACACCTCACAAAGGCCTCTTTGATGGCCTTTTTTTTCTCTTTACTTCTTTTCTAGATGGGCAGACCGATGACACCTGGATCTCGTGCATACATTTTGAAAATCATTTGTCTGTATTTCCACTTCATCCTGTCATAATCCAGGGCAACACTCAGAACTACACTGTAAAAAGTAATTCTCAGAGATTACAAATGGGACCAAACAGGGTCCATTTGTACACTGAGAGCCAATTTTACTCTGGTGGACTGAGATGTCTGGATTCACGCGTATTTCAGCTACCGTGTGTTTGATGTTCTGTGGTGTCTTTATTTGAGTTGTTGCGATGGTTTCTGAGACACATTGTATGCTCAGTTTGTGACAGAAATGGTTCCATATGTCGTCACACTCTAGTGTTCCTTAGGCAGACGATCGGATATCTGCATTGCATATAGTGGGATAATATCGGGATTGGTTTTCAAAGCAATGGCCGTAGGTTTTTCAGCAGAGGCTTTCAATACTGTTCTGGCCCATATATTGACTTTTCTTGTCACCAGACGTATCGTCGGGCAGACATCTCTGATCGAAGGCTACCCGAGGCCACACACTGACCACTATAAAGGGAACCTTTCCGTTATCAAGGACTGCTGGTATACAGCGTATCCCTGCATCATATAAAGTCTAGAATCTCTATAGATAGTTGAGCTTCCGTTCTGCAGCAGTATAAGTGAGATGTCATTATGTGATTTTGTTGGAGCTTTGTAGGAATGCAATATAAAAGTCTGACCACCTACAGTACCAAGGCCGGATTTAAATGGCAGTCGTTAATGTGCCATTAAGCCGTTTCACAGCTAGTGCCGAGTTGTAGTGACGGCAGAAATGTGCGTTAAATTGCTTTCCTTTTTTTCCTTTTGACTCTGTAACTAACTAAACAGAATTCTTAAAAGTTGAGAAGGAGCGCCCACGCAGTGTTCATGTGGAAGAATATCTGATTGGCATTTTTAAACTGCCCTGTAATTAATTCGTTTTCCCTGTCAAAAGAAAATGGTGAAAAGCTCCCATAATAATCCATACTCGTATAAAGTAGGTATGCGTCATGCTGTAGTTGCATCATATACAGTAGCGATTGGGTGGCGGTGCGGTGCAAGGGTAAAGTACTTGTCCTGTAAACGCAATTAGCCTGTGTTCACTCCACGGGAGGGAGGGAGGCCGGGAGGGGAGGGTGGATCTGTGCTGCTAGCCAGCACGTACTCCTACGTGCGTGCCCGGGCGACGGCAGTCAGCCCACGGAGTTGGATAGGATGGAGGGTGGCGCCATGTCATCCCGGTGGGTGAGCCATGACTGTTGAACCATGGTGGCAACACGGAAATGCATGGGGGGATGGGGGGGGGGGGGGGGATCTCATTGACATACGTAGCGACTAAATTGAGATAAAGAAGCAGGCTAAAAATAATTGGCTACTCTTTAACCCATTTAAGCCTGACGTCGAAATAAAAAAAAAAAAATCTTCAACATTTCTGAAGAACCTTGTTTCTGTATCAGTGGTGCTCAATATTTCATGTCAAGGACCCCAAAAATTATATGTAATATGCCTCCGCCCCCCATCTGAAAATATGTTGTTCCAGGGACCTCCCCAGAAGCAAAGATTTCAGTTAACATGTTCACTCTGTAATAATATATATTCAAAGATTAGAGGCACATTTTCACTGTTTTTCAACAGCTAAAGCCTGACATAATGCTTAAAACACCAAATAGGGGTTCCCGTTCAGAATGGGTTAAAAATAACTATTCATCATGGATCATATAGTGTGTTCATAAGGACAGCGTGTTCCGACATCGTTTTCCGATCGGTTCATGTGTCGAGGCCCCCACCGCCACTCATTTTTCTGCCGGTTTACGGCACTGCAGGGACCTCTAATGACATGTAAAACCGCTACCTCGAACAGTGTGCCTTTATCCACGGGGAGGCCCGCTAATGACGGTTACCCGGACTGCAATTTACACAGTAATGAGACGGGAGATTTATTTACTGTATACTCAGACACCAGCGAGGAGTGATAAGCTGAACAACGGGGGAACGGCAGCAGCGGTGACTCTCTTATTGCCCCGGCTGCTGGCTTTCATGTCAGCCCACAGCAAGCTAGCCGCGGATCAGTCACTGCAAACCAACATGTCACCGTTAGCTCATTTGGCTGTGTTTCCAGTGGCATACAGCAGTGGTTATATCATGAGTAAGACATTATATTAAGAGTATTTCTTCTTTAAACGGTGTCAGTGAGTTTTTCTTTGTGACACTGATGAATTGGAATAAGAAGTATACTACAATAGTTCCATTTATTCAAGCTGGAACACGATTGTCGATCGATTGATCATTAAAAGAAATGTGCTCTGAAAGTGCACATGCATGGCTCACCCATCTGACCACTGTACACGGCAGACATTCGACTGCCGTGTGAGTATATGGCTGGGTGCATTTTTTTTTATTCTTTTTTTTTTAGATTTCCAAGTGGGCCCTGAGGCAGTGGCAGTGGGTTGGGAACCAGTGGCATAGCATACCGTCTTTGGTTGTTGGTTTGCCAAGGCAGCTCTACTTTTGTGCAGAGCAAAAAATAGGTTTCAGTCAGTCAAAAAAATAAAATAAGAGTGGAGTCAGTCTCTTCTCATGGTGTTCTGGTGTGGGTGGAGGTGAGAGAAGGACATGTATTTGCACTGCTCTGCCTGTTCTTTTTCCCTGTAGGTTACTAGGTTTAAAGAGACCATTCAGACAGACCAAAAGTCCAGGTGAAATGGCATTTCAAGAGTGTCTAACTTCCATGTTTTTTTTGTTGAGTGTAACACAATAGGCAGGTGGGCCATACATAACGCTGGGAGGAATTCTATTTTTATTGTATTTTATATTAGATTTTTTTACATACTTCATTAACCGTTGGTCCTCGGCCCACTTCTTTTTATCCCTCTACACGATATCTCTTTGCCTAAAATAGTAATAGATGGACTATTTTCGCAGATATCCCCCTGTTATTTATTATAAATCTTGTCATACATTTCATGACATGCCAAGAATCGTGACGCTAGGGTTCATGTGGTAAATGTTCATGAGCCAATGAGCTGTTGCAGCATTTGCCAACCCCCCCCCGCCCCCCCCCCCTACACACACACACACACACACACACACACACACACACACACACACACACACACACACACACACACACACCCCCTACCTCCCTCTGTTTGCTTCCTGCCTGCTTCAGGGCCTGGTCTGGGCTGTGCCACTGTTCCCCCTGCCACCTTGGGCGCGCGGTGCCAGTCAGAGCCCAAGCCAAGCCATATGGTCCTGCCTTGACGAAATATGACATGACCCAAAGGTTTACATTTACAGGCCCAGTCCACGCAGTCCTTAGCAGCATGTTGTAGTGTGTATATGTATACATTTATGCATAAATATCACTGCTTTTGATTTTGTTTTTCAGATAATATTGGGCATTTTCTGCATCCTGGTGGCACTTCTGTTCAATGTGGCTCTTTTCATTTCAAAGTAAGTTGCCCTTTCCAAGTAAAGTGTTGTGTGTGCTTCTCCAAAGCAACAGTTAACGTCATGTACTATGATCTATGCTATAATTAAAGCCTTAATTAAAGTAATTATAGTATCACACTTCATATAGTGTGATATTATTACTTTAATTAAGGCGCTGTCAGTGTGTCATGTGCAATACTATATATCGTGATATAGCAAAGATATTGTCTTTTCCTGGTTTTAATCACCTAAATCTTATTTTTATACAAAAACAAAATGATCAATGAAGATGGTCAAAAATAGCAATTGTGGTAGAACTACAAGCTCTCAACGCAGTAGGAGTTTGTAGATCTGCCGTTTTTAGAACATTTTTTGAAAAGTTTAAAAGACATTCTTAGATTGTGTTGTTGTTGTTGTTGTTGTGTTTCAGTTTGGATAAGGCCCTCCATTCCGCTGGCATCAGCTCTGGCTTCATCATATTTGGCACCAACCTCACCAATCCACTGAATGAACTCCTGTTGACTCTGCAACCTGTGAGTTTACCTGGACATCTGTCCTGGAATTACAAAACATTTCCTTTTGTATTGTAATGGCAAAAAGGAGTCCTATTACTAGAATGAAGAATAATATAAAAGCTGAATTCTATTTGGGGAAGAAAACAATACTTTTAGCCCTCATCTTTTACCCCATATCTCATCACAGCAGTATTTATTATTATTTTATTTTTTTAAAGCTTAATCGTGCAAATGTTTCAGCATATTTTGCAAATTCCCGCATAGTACAGATACTCTTTATTTGCTGAAGTATGGTACTCAAGTAATTTTATTTATACTGTCCACCACTGTTTTATTTATTTTTACAGCAGGTTCTCTAGACTGAGAAATGTGAGTGACGGCGTTCCCCACTTGGTATTGCTCTGCTGGATAGCAGAATTGATTAAAACACGTCTGAACCAAGAACACCGGCGTCGCTAAGAGTCAGTTGAATAACGTCTGCCATGTTAATGACAGCATACGAGAGACAGCGAGAGAGAGAGATTATGACAGCATAATGAGACCACATCTGAAATAAATTACACGGTAAACTGCAGGGAAAAAGAGAGGCAGACAGAAAGACAAAGCATATTACAGGTCATTGTGCCCCCTTGTAACCACCCTGGAAGTCCCTCTTGACAGTGAACCGTCCACCTTTTCTCTCTGACAACCATCCGTTGTTTTTTTTGGCTGCAGCTTGCCCGGAATTAGAGTCTGTAAAAAAATATGGTAATTTGAAATTCCAAATGTGTAGAAAACCGTATACCAGGGGTGCCCAAAAGTTAGATCGTGATCTACCAGTAGATCACAAAGGCTGTTCAGGTAGACCACATGACATGCCCCTAAAAATGTACAATTTAATATTACAAAAAAAGGCATCTGCCGTACTTGAATTAAGGTGACTTGATTGACATTAAAAGGGCCTGTCAGCTCAAACCCACAATGCAATACAAGAGTGTTCCACACAAACGTCAGTAGCATTACAACGGTTTGTGTTTCTTATTATGTAATGCCAGCACCGCAATTCAAAAGCCCCCTCAGATAAACTTTTAAACGGTTTTCAGCAATGGGATAACACTTTTTGGGCTGGGTAGATCTTGTTGAGCTGGTCATTTTGAAAGTAGCTCTCAAGTCAAAAAGGTGTGGGCACCCCTGCCTTATACCATATAAACTCCACATATCGGAGCAGTGTGTGGGGGTATCCGCTCAAAAACACATGAGCTGGTTTGATCCCTTTTGACAGGCGCGGGGCGCTCATGACGAGTAGGCTCATCTTGAGGCGTTTGATATCGCTATATAACATTGCCTCGCTGTGTTTCATGTTTTTTTAACCACTCCGGTTGCCGTGCCCCGTTGCTAGGGTCCCGCCCGCACTGTTTGTGTTGACCCAACGACATTGGCTTCTGTTTCAGTCGCGGCCTTCGCAGGCGTTTTTCTCTGAAACTAATGCGCTGTCTCTGGTGTTGAACAGATCGGCGATGTTCGGAGGTCTTTTCTGATTATCCGGTGAGCGCGATGGGAACATTGGGGTTGGACATAATTTTAGCTCACTAGCATTGATGCTATGCTTTAGCACCCAAGATGGAAGAAATGAAATGGCCAGAAATCACCGGCACCCAAGCGCCATACCACTCTCGTCCAGCAGGCGGCACTCATTGTGTTAATGTGCACAACATGGTTATTCATTACAGCCAGTGGTTCTCAAACTTCTTCGTGTCAAGGACCCCCAAATCAACATTTATTAGGCCACGGACCCCCATTTGAAAACATAATGCCAGTGACCCCGATAAGGGAGGATTTTAACGGCTCTAGCATGAGATTCCGAAACATATTAATTTCATGGGACCCCCCCCACCCCCAGTTTCACACGCATTATGTGTGTGCATTTAATGGCATTTCTATCTCTGGGGCCCCAATTTATATTGGAAAACCACTGTTAATTTAACTCTGAGAGTGTACAAATGCACAATTACAGACCCATAAGGGTCCATTTGGTTCCCAACTATCTCTAATTGAGCTAGGTACCCCCTGGAACTCCTTGAATTACCCCCAGGTCTCCCCGGACCCCACTTTGGGAACCCATTACGTACACAATTATATACCGTGTGGTTCTCAAACTTTTACATTTCATGGAACACCATAACTCAGAGTGCTTTCCATATAAAAAATGACATGATAAAATACAAAATTAAAATAAACGTTTAGCAATACTTCATATAAGAAAAATAAAATATAACAACATTTTAAGGAACATGAAACAACAAATAGCCTACTAATTACAATTACAAAAAGGTTTACAACATTCACAGAACTAGGAGCTGAAGGCAATGGAGAAAAGGTGAGTTTTTAGGGAGGATTTGAAACATTCGATGGTTGGGCTGGATTTGATCTGTAGTGGGAGACTATTCCAGAGTTTGATCTGTAGTGGGAGACTATTCCAGAGTTTGATCTGTAGTGGGGAGACTATTCCAGAGTTTGATCTGTAGTGGGGAGACTATTCCAGAGTTTGATCTGTAGTGGGGAGACTATTCCAGAGTTTGATCTGTAGTGGGGAGACTATTCCAGAGTTTGATCTGTAGTGGGGAGACTATTCCAGAGTTTGATCTGTAGTGGGGAGACTATTCCAGAGTTTGATCTGTAGTGGGAGACTATTCCAGAGTTTGATCTGTAGTGGGGAGACTATTCCAGAGTTTGATCTGTAGTGGGGAGACTATTCCAGAGTTTGATCTGTAGTGGGGAGACTATTCCAGAGTTTGATCTGTAGTGGGGAGACTATTCCAGAGTTTGGGGGCAATTACTGAGAAGGCCCGGTCACCTTTGGTTTTTTGGCTCGTTGAGGGGACAGCAAGGGGCAATTGGGAGGTTGACCCGAGTACCCTGGAGGCTGGAGGTGCAGAAACCAGGTCACACATGTATTCCGGTGCAAGGCCATTTTGGCCTATAGGAATCGTTTAAGAGATAGAGGTAGAGGTAGAGATAGAGTTAAGGAATCGGACTGCTAAGAGGGAATCGTTCAGGAGACGGAATTGTCAAAATCCTTAATGATCCCAATCCTAATCAAAAACCCAACAGGAATGCGTGTCTTGTTACTAGTGTACTTTGCAGCCATGTTTTAAATTGCAAGGACACTTTAGTACAGATCTGGATTGTGGTCTTACCTTGTCGTGATGACGCAACTAGTCCAATTAGCAACATATGTCGGCTCAGTTGAATAGAAGATAATTATCCGTCTCGCTGACCTCCATTGTGTGATGAAACGGCTCTCACAGTCGCTCTTTTAACACACAAACAAACTCAAACGATCACATGCTCAACTAACCTTGCATGTGATTATACCACTAAGGAGATTTGTTTGTGACTGAACTCTGGACTCTCTCTCTCTCTCACTCAATAATCCCTCCTTTGTGCTTCCACAGGTTTTCCCATTGGACTACATTCTGATCACGTTCATAACCATGTACTTTGTGCTCACGTCCATGGCTGGCATTCGCAACATGGGCATCTGGTTCTTCTGGATACGGGTAAGAAGACGAGGCGCCACCCACGTACTGTCCCTTTAACACCTCCGTAGTTCAAGGAACACTTTCCAACCTAAATCCCATTGTTCTCTATTATGTGAGGAGATACAAAATACTAATAGTAATCTATGTCTAATGTGCATTTTCAACCATGTTCTGTGCACACGTTTGAAGGCATCGTTTAGCCAGTCTCCATTTTGTGATAATAAATAAACGGACAACATACTGTATAGGGTGTTTATTTCCACACTATATTCTAGTGATGCAAGATATCATCGACAGCATATCGATATCGGGCCAATATTTTGAACAATGAGCTCAATTGAAATATAATATATAATAATGTAATATATCGGTATCGGCCCGATTTGACCCATGCATATTAATATCGGAGGATATCTCCCAAAACATGACAACATGGTTCTTTCTTGTCCGCCTCACTGCAGAATAATGGGAGTCATTTAGGATGAAAATGTTTCAATACTGTAATACTCCACGACATATATGTATGTTTTCAATTCAGTATCAATAGCGCATATCATCATCGAAGGACATGCCATGCACACACAGTATATTCAGACATGAAGACTTTCTGACGAATGCAGACGGCGCTACAACACACAACAACAACAACAAGGCTGACTGATGTTTTCTTTTGTTGCAGTTATACAAAATAAGAGCCAAGAGAACGCGTCCCCAGGCTCTGCTGTTCCTCTGTATGATCCTCCTGCTGATTGTCCTCCACAGCAGCTACATGATCTACAGCCTCGCGCCACAATATGTCATGTATGGCAGCCAGAAATACCTTGTACAGGTGAGGCAACCGTTCTGATGCCGGAGACACCAATCAATGCCTTTTCTATTCAATCTGTCCACTTCGAGCCATTACTGTCTGTGTAATGGATGTCACCTGTGTGTGTGTGTGTGTGTGTGTGTGTGTGTGTGTGTGTGTGTGTGGGCGGCACATCCTTGTATAAGTGAATACTAGGGCTTTCAGGGAACGCTGTCTTGTGTGTGAGCTCAGCGTGTGCGTTTTGCTTTATTGGAGCAAAGAAAAGGACCCTTTCAATAAGGCATCCTTCACAGGCTTCTCATGGCGATGTCGAGGCTGGCTGGTCCATCCGGAACTGTCCATCATCTCTTTTCATTTCACAGTTTCCATATGCACACTTTGATTTGAAGCATGAAAACTGAGGCAAAGCATAGTTTACAAAAGTGCAAAAAGTTGACATGGTGAAAATAAAGGGACAAACCTCTCGTTTTTACAGAGTTTAGAGCGCAAACTTCCCTATGTCAATCATATTCATGTGAACAGGTTTCTAGAGTTTGTGTCTGTTATATTGTTTTCCTTCTCAAACTATACGTTACTTACACAAATACCTACTGTATAGGATATGTTGTCGGCACCTGTATACGTGTAATTATTCCCATCCTAATCAGACTTCCATGCCTCCTATGGATATTATGTGTGTTTGATCTATAGAACCAGATGTCTCTCGAAGGGCTTTCATCTGGGAATTCTACCTCTGGGACCACCAGGAACTGTGACGCCGACGCGCCCGAAGGTACGTCTGACATGTCTCTGCTGAACAACAACACTGTTTACATACAGTAACACATACAGTATAGCGCGTCTCTCCGCTCCAACGCCAGGAACGGCATACTGTACGAACAGCCTCATCATCAAAGTCTGATCCCTCACAAAAGGAATTCATGCCAGAGGGAAGGAGAGGGCATGTGTACTAGAGAGACATGAGCATGCCTTGTACAGCAGTGTCACTTAAAGCCTATTCATCTTGATTCTTTATTTACCGTGCCGGCTAATTGCAAAGACAACCATTTGGCCTCCTTTGCTGCAGACTGCTGTTTTGATGTCGTCATTGCCGGGGGGGGGGGGGGGGGGGATTATTTTGCTATTTATTATGTGGCTTAATTAGTATTAATGAGCATTGTTTTCTCACTCAAGAGTAAACAAGCCAACATACAGTATTATTAACTTAAGTGTATACACTATCCAGGCCGTATCTGCACATTCATAAAGTTACCATGTCATGCATTTTAAGACCTTTTTTTAATATCAAATTGTCAAATATTACGTAAGAAAGAGGCAAACATTGTGAAAATATAGCTTGTAGATCGGCTATTTTCACAATGTTTATCTTTGGAACGGAGTCAAATTAAATGTAATGCCCGCTGTACCAAGTGCTTCTCAGCGTGGGGGTCTGCAGTTCAATTTATTTTTTGGGGGGGTTACCCCTAACCGTAAGTCATCCTTTGGGGGGTTACCCCTAACCGTAAGTCATCCTTTGGGGGGTTACCCCTAACCGTAAGTCATCCTTTGGGGGGTTACCCCTAACCGTAAGTCATCCTTTGGGGGGTTACCCCTAACCGTAAGTCATCCTTTGGGGGGTTACCCCTAACCGTAAGTCATCCTTTGGGGGGTTACCCCTAACCGTAAGTCATCCTTTGGGGGGTTACCCCTAACCGTAAGTCATCCTTTGGGGGGTTACCCCTAACCGTAAGTCATCCTTTGGGGGGTTACCCCTAACCGTAAGTCATCCTTTGGGGGGTTACCCCTAACCGTAAGTCATCCTTTGGGGGGTTACCCCTAACCGTAAGTCATCCTTTGGGGGGTTACCCCTAACCGTAAGTCATCCTTTGGGGGGTTACCCCTAACCGTAAGTCATCCTTTGGGGGGTTACCCCTAACCGTAAGTCATCCTTTGGGGGGTTACCCCTAACCGTAAGTCATCCTTTGGGGGGTTACCCCTAACCGTAAGTCATCCATGAATACACGACGTGGAATACAGCATCGATTTCCCAGTCGGTTATCACAGTCATTTATTGTTATTTGTCTAAATACTCAAGTCAAGTAGTCACCTATATTTATATAGCACATTTAAAAACAACAGAAGTTGACCCAAAGTCCTTTCCATATAAAAATTACATCATAAAATACTAAATTAAAATAAATGTTTAGCAATACTTCATATAAGAAAAATACAATATAACAACATTTTAAGGAACATGAAACAACAAATAGCCTACTAATTACAAAAGGATAGGAAGGAAAGGTTTTTAGGGAGGATTTGAAACTGTTTTTTTTTAAAGCGATGGTTGGGCTGGATTTGATCTGTAGTGGGGAGACTATTCCAGAGTTTGGGGGCAATTACTGAGAAGGCCCGGTCGCCTTTGGTTTTTTTGGCTCGTTGAGGGGACAGCAAGGGGCAATTGGGAGGTTGACCCGAGTACCCTGGAGGCTGGAGGTGCAGAAACCAGGTCACAAATGTATTCCGGTGCCAGGCCATTTTGGGCTTTAACAGTAGAATTTTAAAATGTATTCTGTGTTCCACTGGTAACCAAGGGAGACAAAGCAAGGCAACAGTGCAGCGTCACTGTCGCATGTATACAGTACTGTACTTCTTATAAGAGATGTTTTTAACCCATTCTGACCTGAGATCAGATTCATACGAGGTTTCCACTGGACACACACTGGTCTGATTAATCCATTCTGACCTGAGATCAGATTCTAGAAAAATGTCAGTCGTTCTTCGATTTTTCAAAAATAGCAGACCTACAAGCTCGTATCGCGCCACTCGGTGGCGCGATATGAGCTTGTAGATCTGCTATTTTTCAATAGCTAAAGCATAACATGATGCTAACACCAAAATGGGTGCCCGGTCAGAATGGGTTAAGCCCTAACCTAGGAAAGGGAAGTACAGTATGAAGCAAAAGGTTTTTCAACTCTAACTTGTAGAAGGTTACTGTTGAGCAGTAAGGAAAATATCTGTTGTTTTATACAACATTTATATTGTATGTTATTACTGCCAATATGATGGTTAGTACATGTGATTAGTAAGAATAGAGAGAACATATGATCTACTAGCACGTTGGGAAGCAACACATTGTGAGCTTGAAATTCAGTTTTGAGCTTGAAATTTTGTTGTTGTTTAGAAATGTCTTGAAGTTCTTTGAAAGTATCCGATATTGGTTAATAATTGAACAATTCTGTAATATTTTAATCATCAACCTACCTAATGTTTTTTTCCTCCCTGTGAAATAATTGATTCGCCATCTGTGACGTTTTTTTTTATCCACAAAGGTAACACAGCAGCCGTGCGACCGTTGTATCGCTCCCGTTAGCAGAATAGGGGGATACTGCATGCCTTGTTTCAGTCCTCGCGTGTTCAATAATTCGAAAGAGCGTGATTTGTTTTGACTCCCGATTACCACATCGGTCACTCTCCCAATGTCTTTTCGCCCCCATCCGTGGTGACCTGAGGTCACTGTACTTACCTGAAAGCCACAGTGCGTATGTACTGTAAGCATGAGTCATGACTGCAGAGAGGGGGACACACTAAATCACAGTATATTAAAGCGTAACAAAGCTAAAATAATGTGCTTGTTCTGTTTCCCCGGGGTGATATATAACCGTTGGCCTCAGTTGAGATTATTTATGCTCATACTTTAACCACTTCAGCCCTATATTTGTTGACCAGAGGCCCCCATGGGTGGATATGACTGGATAATGTAATCTAGAGATACCTATGTGTGGGGAAACACTGCTTGGATTCTTACACGCAAGGTTAAAGAGGACGCATGTTCACGGTATTTATTATTTGTGCAGAGGGAGATGCTTTCTTCTGTCTGACGGTTCTAGGCCTCGGGTAGGCCAGAGGATGTAAACGAGCGATCCCTACTCCACGGTTAACCCCATAACTACCAGGCTCACTAAAAGGTCAAGAACGTACCGTCTGCTGCGTGGCGTGCGTACATGAATATGTAGTGGCAGCAAGTGAGGAAAAAAGATTTATATAGACTTTAAAAATGTATGTATGTAAACTCTGAATAAGCCCCTTGGGTTATGCGGTTTCTTTGGAGGGCGGACTTGGACCAAAATAGTCAACAGTCAGGTACAGCAAATATTTGCCATCTTTCTTCTTTTCCTCTCCTCCACAGCGAAAGCGTCAGAATCCAATAATTGACTTGGTATAATGCACTTCATAAGTAGTCTTGTAGCGCTGAACATCAACACCGATGGGAACAATGGGAAGATTGCACAGAGCAGGGTTCCCCAATAGGGAACAATGGAAGAGTGGATTACATAGAGCAGGGTTCCCCAATAGGGAACAATGGAAGAGCTGATTGCACAGAGCAGGGTTCCCCAATAGGGAACAATGGAAGAGTGGATTACATAGAGCAGGGTTCCCCAATAGGGAACAATGGAAGAGCTGATTACACAGAGCAGGGTTCCCCAATAGGCGGCCCCGAGCTGATGCTCATTTGACGCTCGTTAATGCATCACGGAAGGCAATCATGTTTCTGCAACTGTCAAATAAGTCAAAATCTATTCTAGGATTCATTCATTCATAGACATGATTTGGCCCTTGGAGAAAACTAATTGGGGAACACCTGGCATAGAGGGATTGTCATTTTGAGAAAAGCTGTAATGTGTTCATGAGAAATAGCACTCATTTTCAACATTGAACTCTGTCATTAATTAATATTAGAGTTGTGTGGAAATAATAATGCAAAATGTCCCCCACTTCTGTTTAGCCTATAGACCTGGAGGTCTAGAGCTTGGGGTCATGTGATCTGTGACATCACGACGGTATCCTTTTATTACTCTATGGTACACCGGCGTGATGTCACTGATTCAATGTTGAAAATGAGTGGTATTCCCCTTTAATCCTGACCCGTGCAGTATTTTGGGTGATACGATTAACCCATGAACTATTTAAGCCCAGGCCTGTTTTATACTTCGTAGTTAGATAGTTTGGATATTTTCACGTGTTGGAAATAGCCAATCTACATGTTCACAATGTGTCAGAATCAATACGTTGTAGGATTGGCTATTGTCACTATTTCATTTGCGTTATTTGTTATTGAAACAAATAACATTGTACTCCAGGTTGAAAGAGTTTAATAGCATGATCCTCAGGCCATGTTCAGTCCACCTAAGAGAGGACTGAAATGGGCCGTCTAGCGTCTACCCCTATAATCACCTCAGGACCCTGAACTTTTATTTTGGCAGTCTTGTAAAAGGCTCCCGCTTTCATAACAGCTGTTGCACAAGCGAGCCTGAGGGGGGAGAGGGGGGGGGGGGGGGGGGATGTGTCAAACAGAGAAAGCACGTGTGACTTGCCATCACAAAATCACAAGTTGATTTAATTTCCGTGGTGGAGGCGTTAATCTCCCTACTGCCAGTCCATTCACCATGTCTGTCTGACAAACAGTTGGTCGAATTAATCCATTTAATTGATTTAAAAAATAATATAAAATAATTTAAGGGAGGGAGGGACTAGTGGAGACTCTTAATCATTTTATGCATACTGAATGTAGCCAATCTACAAGCTCACAGTGTGCCGCCTTAGCCTTGCGTAGCGATACTAATATCACTGCGTGGATATTAGTATCGTCCCTCTGGGTATTAGATTTTGTTCTGCAATGTCCTGCTCCTGCCCCATATTTTCATACTGGGCCCTCGTTGGTCTTAGCCTGTTGGCAGATGAATCTGGTTGGCTCGTCACTATTTCGGCCATGAAGTCCTCCCACAATTGAGAAGGCCCAGGCTTAATGAAGGCAGATGAAGGCTGGCTATGCGAGGCTAGCGCCGCCCATGACGCGTTGTGGGCTTGTAGATAGGCTATATTCAGCATTCTACCAAGTGTAAAATCAGACTACGGCTCCATCAAGGCCCACCACATTTTTTTCTATAGATTTCCTCAACTAAAATCTTAGGATATTTAATTTAATTGACTAAAACATACAAAAACATTTAACCCATTATACTGCCTCCTGCTGGACGCAGAGCCAACCGCAGACTGCCGAGCCGATTTCAATGTAGCACATGCTGGGACTGACATCCTCTCTGGAGCGTCCATCTTTAATGCTAAATAAATAGCGTCAATGCTAGCGAGCTAAAATGATGCCATCCTTGCTCTAGAAAGCGCCAATGTTTCCATCTAAACCACCGGATAATCAGCAAAGACCTCCGAACATCGTGCATTTTATCCAAACCATGGAGAGCTCCGTAGATTTCGAGTCGTTCAGCTTTTAGTCAGCCTGTATAATGGGGGGTGGACGGCAGCGCGGTTGCACAATCCGGTCTAGGATCCGGTTTGATATCAATAATAAAGCTTATCAGACGGAACATTACACCAGAACCAGTTGCTGGTTGGATTCCTTATGATGGAACGTTTCGCCCAGGAGCAGTAAAACCGTTAAGTAAAACTATAAAGATGTGCTGTCAAATTCAACACTACAAGAGACATGCAGTAGAAGTCATAACACAATACAAGAGACATGCAGTAGAAGTCATAACACAATACAAGAGACATGCAGTAGAAGTCATAACAGACTACATAAAAGCAGCCAAGCTACGCTACACTGCATGTGATAGTTAAGGTTGTTTTATAAATGCCATTTTGTGTTATTTTCAGTGGTAAGGCGGTATCAAAGTACATTTGTTAATGTTGTTTGTGGGAGTGTAGTTGAACTTCTTAAATACACCACAAAGCAATAAAAAAGGAAGCCTATAGATTCCCTTCTGAATGTGATGGCACAACTCCTAGCGCTTTGCCTCCGCTGACAAATCCATGGCTCATAGATTTTGTGTAACACGATGACAGAACACAGGGCCAGTTTACAGGGATAGAGGCAGGTGTTCTTACTCACCAAGAGAATGCACTACAGCAAAATAAAGCTCATTTGAATAGAAAACAACAACAATAAAAAGCGTTCTATAAGATGTTAATGTATGCAAGAGCTTTGATTGTTGTATTTTGCTATGCTTCTCTGTTCTTCCTGAGCGTAGAGACGCAGATGTTTTACACATCTGCATAAATTGACTGGACTGTCTAAAACCATAGTTTACCATACTAGTGATGATGTTTCTGGTTTTCGATGGTACATTTAACATGCATAGTAATTTTAGTCGCAATTATGTTTTGTCGCTTTGGAGATTATTCTAAGGAGCTTCCAGTCTCCAGTCTTTGGAGAGGACAAACTTCAATGATGTGCTCCATAGTTTGTTCCTCACTTCAGTGATGCTTGTGGAACTCGACTTTGTCTCGTTCCTGACCGCATCCCTGTCGTGGCAATAATCACGTTAACCCACACCCTCTCGTGTAATATTGCTTAATTGGTCGTCTAGAATCTAGACGACCAATTTGGAAGTCGAGCAGTGGGTGGGTTGAATATGTCTTCATGGATTGGTAGGTGGGGAGAGTCTTTGACCTTTTGAAGCATCCTTTGAGAGACTGCTGCTCGCCGGATGTGTGGGGGGGCTATGTTTGATAATTCTGGGAGTGTGTGTGTGTGTGTGTGTGTGTGTGTGTGTGTGTGTGTGTCTGTGTGTCTGTGTGTCTGTGTGTGTGTGTGTCTGTGTGTGTGTGTGATGACCTAGACCAGACAGGGGCACAATATTCTGCTGCAGAGTATGACAGGGCCAATGCTGAGATGAGCAGTGTGGAGGCTGCCTCTTCCCATGATTTTGCACCAGCGAGCTTGCAGGGCAGATTGTTTCTGGACTTCACCTTTGCTGCTGTCCCTTTTAGGTGTTCCTTTTGAAGGACAGGGTTCTGCCGAGGGCCACACACACCGAGATAGGTTGGATAGGGTGCATGCTTGAGTTTGAGTCCGCTCAGATAGATGTTTAGTTCTCTGGCAGCTTTAGCATTGTGGAGATGGAATACACTGGAAACGGAGTATTCCAATGATGTAATGGATCAGCGTTCACGTGGCGTCCTCCGTCAGTACCCAGGCCGGCCCGGGGAAACTAATTACACTTGGTTGCATGCTGAAAATAGCTCACAATGTGTCGCACGCAACGACCATAAATTACTTTTCTTTTAGTTCTACTGGATCTCTTCTCCACTCAGTCCCTCCATAACATTTTAGTCTTGTTTTTAATTTGCTGACGAAATAGTCAATATACTTAGTCATAATTTTAGTCATTATAGCTTAGTGAAAAAAGGGTAGTCGACTTTCATTTTTTGCTATAGTTTTAGTTGACAAGTTGCAGGCCTAGCGACGCCATAGACCGGAGCCACGCCGCTATCAGACCGCGTCTTGTTTCCTCACGACACGACAAGCCCGGGATGAATAAAATGTACTTTTTACTGAGACGGCGTGTTACCATGGCAACTGTGCTTTCCAGCTGAATGCAGACAAGACAAGTAAATGTCCTTTTTTTCCCTCTGGTGACATTCAATCAGTCTTTTTTTTTTTTTTTTATACCCTGAACTCTGAATGTTTGTTGGCATTTAGAGCGTGATAGTGTTATTCTATATTCATATCCCTTAGCCCCCATGCTAGCTTCAGTAGCAAATCCTCCCAGCTGGCATGGCGAAGAAGTGAGACCTTAAGATGACATTTCACTTTGGTCCAACGATTTAATTTTTCAAACGTGCTCAACTTGATTTGACACTGTTATTAGTCAGCCTCTGACATCACCTGCCCCCTGTTGCATGTCCCTGTCATTCACACTGTTATCCCACGCCCTCTATATCTGTATTTGCAAACATGCACATTTTCTTGTAGGAAAAGGGGGTGAAATGTG
Source organism: Protomyctophum bolini (assembly GCF_963924005.1). Lineage (NCBI taxonomy): Eukaryota > Metazoa > Chordata > Actinopteri > Myctophiformes > Myctophidae > Protomyctophum > Protomyctophum bolini. The sequence continues at coordinate 6,898,489 of NC_137875.1, read as the reverse complement.
GTCCCAGAGGAACCAACAGATCTCAGTGGAACAACTGCTGTTGATTTTTAACTGTTCAGTGAGAACATGAACGTGGCACCACAAAGCCAAGGCCTTTGCCATGAGGGACTTCATGCAAGATAGTTTTAGTTTTTACAAATTTAAGAGAACCTTAAGCATTTTTCTACACTGCTCATCTTTGGTACAGGGAACCAACCTGGGCCGGCGCTGCTGGGAGTTCTACATTCTGTCTTTTTAAATCGAGAATCCGTCTGAGATGAAAAGCCTCTGGCAGAGATAGGCGCTGCATGGCCAGGAGAGACCAGTTAAATGGGAAAGAAAACCAATACATAGCACGCTTAAAGTAATGCTCTACTTTGAAAACAGGGAGAAAAATGCAGGCACTCAAGAAGTCAACATGGCATGTCCTGCTGAAGACCACTGGGTCGAAACATGATGGCTTTTTAACTTGACAAGCCATGTTTTTTTTAATAAAGGCTTTTTATTAGACCTTTTTTTCCTCCAGACTTTTTCTGCCCAGGAACTTTTTTATCTCAATGTATTAATAGTACACATGATCCGGGAACACCCTTTTAAACTGAGAGGCCTACTTCATTCTCCCATTGAGCACCGTTGTTGTGTTTTCCTCATTTAATCTACGTTGGTGGACTCTGTTGCACACACACGGTACCTCCATAGTGTCTGTGAAGGATCAATCCCTGGATCAATTCACTGTCACTGATGACCTCTATATTCTCGCGGTGGACATCAAACAAAATAGGGCATACGTTACGTTTGCATACTGTAACAACATCCTCAGTAATCATACATGCTTCATGATATGTGATTTCACAGCCGCAGTAGACTTAGTGAAGTTCAATGCTCCGTAGGTGCACTTTGCTTCATGATGCATAACGCTACCACCGTATACAAGCTGACTGTAATTGCTTCCTCTGGACCGTTATTTGGTGCTGCTCTCCGCGGCCAGCCGGGCCAATGCAAAAACACATGTATGACTTACAGTATTGCATGTATGACCAGTCTGGTTTATTCACAGGCGGTGTAAGGGCCGATTCATACTCCTATTTTACCGCTGTTTCGGCGCTGTAGTGCCGAAATGATTTCGGCTCGTCAGAAATTTTCAGTAGCACCGAAGAGTCGGCCCTAAGAACATCACACATTTGGTGTGGGCGCAAATGGGCAAAACCACTTTTCACGTGAAATCCAAATTCCCACAGCCACTTAAAGGGATAGTTGACCTCCGCCAAATTACTTTTTTTGTCCTATCGATTACTCACTCCAATCGAGACACTTTTTTTATGTTTTTGCCGCATTCCTAAGCCAATCATTTTAATTGGTTTATCTTTATAAATGTTTTCTACTTAAACCCCGTGTGCACAAATAGACCTAACGCTGTCTTTTCTTCAGCTTCACGTCGAGGATCAGTGACCCCGGCGTGCATCGTTTAGTTTAGCACGCAATGCGTGGTGTCGTCCTGACACTCACGTACCGCCAGGCTAATTGACACAATTAATTTCACTCCATTGTTTTGAACCACTTGACCCTCCAGAGCGGTGGCTGTCAGCCCTTTTCATATCAAGGCCCATTATGCATTCGGCAGCTGAGCCACACGGACCTCCATTTGATGACATTTTAGCCTTGCACACCCAAAACTAAAGGATATTGTACACAATCCCATGCTGTATATTGACGTCGATAATTAGGCAAATGTTGATCAAAAGAACTATTCTTCTACATTCTCTAATTTTGTAGACTTTTGTAGAATTAAGTCAAGAAATGCAGACTTCTAGTGGGTCAAGTGGTTCAAAACAATGGAGTGAAATTAATTGTGTCAATTAGCCTTGCGGTACGTGAGTGTCAGGACGACACCACGCATTGCGTGCTAAACTAAACGATGCACGCCGGGGGGGGTCACTGATCCTGGACGTGAAGATAAAGAAGAGACAGCGTTAGGTCCATTTGTGCACACGGGGTTTAAGTAGAAAACATTTATAAAGATAAACTAATTGGCTTAGGAATGCGTCAAAAACAAACAAAAAGTGTCTCGATTGGAGTGGGTAATCGATGGGACAAAAAAAGGTTCCATTTGATTACCAACTCTCCCTCATTTTGCTGAGGACCACCTGTAACCCACTGGTGGGACCACTGGTGGTCCCCGGACCACTGGTTGAGAACCACGGCTCTCGAGAGCCATGATTTGTCAGTTGTTCTCCTTCTCTTCTACACCAAATATCTTTGCCAAAAAATAGCCGAAGTTAGATCAGTGGTTTTCAACCTGTGGATTGTTACAGTACAGTACGTCCAGGGGACTCGGACCCCCACAGATTTATTTATATATTTTTTTTTATATTTTAGAAATAAAAGAAAAAGACTACATCACAAACTATACCATAAAAAACTGTTCAAATATTGGCCAAATTGTCAAACAATATAATACAGAGGCAAACATTTTGAAAATAGACGATCTACAAGCTCACAACGCATCGGGCACTGCTCTTTTTTTTATCATTATATTTTTTTAATGCCCGACTCCTACATTTCCAAATGCTTGTCAGGAGGTGTGTGTGTGTGTGTGTGTGTGTGTGTGTGGGGGGGGGGGGGGGGGTCCCCACTTCCCAGTAAAAATATGATTATTTTGGGGGGGCCGCTGTTTAAAGCAGTTGAGCAGCTTTTATTTATTCTTTAGTTAATGTCTCCCCCCAGGATATGATGCCTGGGTGGTTCATGTGGTTAATATGGTCTTTTTTCAGTGTTCAGGTTCAGGGTCAGTGCCCGGGCGTCACTTTAGTTCATCATGAATGCCGTAATCACGCACTCACCTTATACCGCGAGGTGTAATTGATGCCAATTTGATCTTTTTAACCTTAGCCTTCCCCGAGCAGGTCGCGGAGGAAGTGAATCTTGGAATATTAATAATAATATGGATAATACAGGGAATACAGTGCTGTCAACGTGGAGGGACTTCTGGCTGTGTTTCCTAGCAACAGGCAAGTTTCCACAGCATTGTTTCAAAGAAACACCGGAGAGGAGGAGGAGGAGGAGGAGGGAAGACGGTTGTGATCTTTATCCAGTGCTGGTGCTGCAGAGATGCCAGGTGTCCAATGCAACGGCCCCCCATCCCAGCACAAATTTTATTCCAATTCTCTGTGCGCCGTGCAGGGGATTCTGGTCAAATTGCATTACCATTTGATGCATCAGTGGAGAGCTGCTCATTTCTTCTGACAGATAAAAGGTGCATCTTGTAATTTATATACGTAGTCTTTTTTTTAGTTTTGTCTTTACTGCATTACTCTGCAGGAGGCTTAGCGTCGTCAGTAAGAGAGAGTGTGTGTGTGTGTGTGTGTGTGTGTGTGTGTGTGTGTGTGTGTGTGTGTGTGTGTGTGTCATTTCGTAAACCAAATCTCTTGTGCACACTGCCTGCCTGCCACTGTAGGCCTCCACACAAATGGAACCAAATGGACATGTAATGGTCCATTTGGTTCCATTTGTGCACTGTCAGAGTTACAGACCTGGCTGTAAAGGGTCTATTTGGACCCCCTGGTGGGCCCTTCTAGACCTGACGTTCAGAATCAGGGAGTGCACTATAAACTAATCCATGGAGCAGTGCCCTGTAGGCCAGGTGTAGATAATCAGCTTAATGGTGCAGCTCAGCTGTGGCTGTGCCCAGGGCACCCTTACGTGGATTCGTCTATATAAGCTGAGGTTGCCTTTGATGGCCCCGCATATTCCGGCTACAAAAAGCACAAATGCTATCGGTGCTATTAGTGTTGATTACGTTGCCTAAAACTCTGACGAAAAATCTTCGTCGACTACCTTTCTTTCACTGAGGAAAACTAAATGGAAACTTAACTATAATGACTGAAACTAAGACTAAATATATATTGACAATTTTGTCAACAAATAAACCTAGACTAAAATGTTAGGGAAGGACTAGTGGAGAAGAGATCCAGTAGAACCAAATAGACATGTCGTGATGTTTGATTGCATGCTGAAAATAGCAGATCTACAAGCTCACAGTGCGTCTGCCATTACGCCATCAAGGCCTGCCTAAATTAAATACATTTTAGGTGATAAAATCAACTGCATATTTAGCCAACTAAAATCTTATATATTTAGTCTAAAACTAAAACTATACAAAACTAAAACATTTCAGAAGACTAAATGAAAGTTTATTCAAAAGACTATGACTAAAGCTAAAAAACTAAATTGCGGTGTAAAAGATGTAAGGTTAAATATAAGGGCAATGTGTTTCGTACTGTAATGACCGTCCATCAACTCTCCCTGAATGGATACAGTTTGCAGAGCTTTATAACAAGCTCTGCAAAAGAAAAAGCATTACTTGAAGTTCATTTTTCGCTAGTTCTGTTATCTGCAATAGATGTGACATACAAAAGGTAAAACGCAGCCTTGAAGAAACCTTATGAGAGTTTTTTTTCTTTTCTTTTTAGTCATCAATTTTTCTCTTTCTCTTAAATTACAGCTTCTTCGGAATGTCCTTTGCAATTGAATAGAATCGTGTGCGTTTGCTAAATCTCTCCCCTCTATCTCCTCACTTTCTCGTTCTCTTTCTCTCGCTCTCTCTCACGGGCACGCACACGCACACACACACACACACACACATGCGCGTGCATGCACACACTAATGGCGTTTTGAAAAGGTCAAGGGCAGTCGCTGTACCCGTCATGGTGTATCTCCATCCAAAGTGCAGTTGAATCATAGAAAGAATTGGGTATATATAATTAATTATATATATTTTCTTTTTCTCCACAATTTAATTGGCACGATCCAGTACATTCTTTGTTATATCTGCTTTTATGACCGGTGCTTCTGAATGAATGAACGATAGAATTAATTAGTTTTTTTTAACCTTAATTAAAAACAAGGACAAAAATCGAAACGACAACAATCAAACAAAAAAAAATAATTAATACCCAATCGTAAAATGTATAAAACCAAACATCAAGTATATGCTATTCTCCTCAAGTATGATATCTTAAACTAAAGCTTACTGTAAGTCAAAGTAGTGCACGTTCTGCATGGACTATGACAATGTCCCATTGTCCCAGTGTCCATGTGGACTATGACAATGCAATACTGTAGCAGGGTTCCCCAATGAATTGTCCTCAAGGGCCATATTTTGACTAGGGTACCAGGCTGGGGGCCGAGTCCGCACGCGCACGGTCGAGGTCTTAATTTTCAGGGCAAGACCCCATTTGAAACGGATGTCCAGTTTGACATGCATAGGCTACTGACCCCCATTTAATGCCATTTATATCTGGGGGACAAAAAAAATAAAACCTTTTATTTTTATTTTATTATTTATTCTTCCAGGGGCCACAAGGAGGCGCTCCGCGGGCCGCCTATTGGGGAATCCTGGACTACAGTGTATTTCACTTCAACCCAGTATGTTCTGTGTTTGCGGATACTCGCAGTACAGTAGAACCATGTACAGTACTGTACAGTACAGTACAGTACAGTACAGTAGAACTATGCACTGGTGAAGCCATCTATCATAAACCGTACATTTATGCCAATCCCGTGTATGTACGGGCTACGGTCTTTATATTGTAGTATAACTCATCTGTTATATTTACCGCATAGAGAGCCGCCATCTTGGAGCGGGCAAAAAAAAAACGAATGAACCTTTACATATCGATGAGGCGATGAGGTCCATAGACTCCTGTAATGGCGGCCATCTTTAGCTGTGTTTATCTCCAAATTGAGGCTCAGATGAGGTGATATGAGGTGAGGCACGATGTTAGGAGGTCAATCAAAAATCACACCCGTGTGAACTGAGTGGTGCAACTCTCTCTCCCCCACCCCCCACCTCTCTCTCTCTCTCTCTCTCTCTCTCTCTCTCTCATTAGCACGCAACAGTGCAGCACTATCCCTCTCTCTGTTTCTGGCACAACAGCGCCCCTACTGGTACTCATAGTCATATACTGGTGATCATGTGCTCATTAACCAACACATAGGCACATAGGTGAACACGGGCATTGCTGTTCCTTGGAGTGGTTGCACCACTCAAAAATTAGCGTGAGGCTCCGGTTAGCAGATTAGCGTGTTTCATGCTAGTGACGGGTCAGATGGAGCTACGGAAACGGCGTCTGCTAATACTTAATACATAGAGCCGCGTCACAGAGTGCTCTTTTTGTAGTCTTTTGTAGTTTTTGCCTGGCGCGGGTCAAAGGGGCGCCCAAGAACCGCCTGGCATTTAATGTTGTCGTGTCTAAAAATTGTGCACGCATCATGTATATATTGTACTGTATGTCAGGTCAAGGTGTTCACACCTTGTGCATTTCTTAAAGGTGATGAAAGAGAGAGAGAGAGAGAGAGAAGGGAAGGGAAAAAAAGCAAAGAATGTTGAGAGTGCTGCTCTGGTATGGTCATGGCAATCATTCATTGACACAATAATAACCCCGGCTGTCAGAGGTCTGAAAATGGTTGTTCTTTTATTGAAGTAGTAAAAGAAAAGCTTTTAAAAGAAGGAAGGAGATGGAATGACTGGAAAAAGTAAAACCAAATTGTACATAAAAACACATCTTTTTGAAGCATTCACTCACTGTGTGTGTGTGCGCGTGCGTGTGCGTGCGTGCCTGTTGTGTGATCATCGAGTCCTCTTCCGATGCATCCATTGTGTTGGCGGTGAGAGGCGAAAGATGAAAGCCATACATAATGCATGGTGCCAGACACAGGGCATAGCACTCTTCTCCAGTATCATGGCTGAAGGTGAAATTACCTGCACTCACACACCGCCGCCCGTACGGTGCTCTTATCGAGCAGCGCCGGTGATTTCAAGGTGAAACGGGTCAGCGCTGTACATGATAATAAGTTTAGACGGACCGCTGGGTGTGAACCATCTGCGGGTCCCGTTCTGAGCCCCCTGTAATTCGGTTGAGCAGCTGGAGGGAGGGGCTTTGCAGATGGCCATAGTGGTGCGGTGGTAGAGGGGGGAACAGTGGGGAGACCCCGGGCGGGCTCGCCTCCTCCTCCAATACGATCTGCAGCTTCTCTCTAGTCTGGAGGACCTCCCTGTTCTCTACAGTGCTTTGAAGTCTTTGTTATGGAGGGAACAACGTTAACGCACCTGATGTAACGAGGTGGTGCATGGGGGGGTTCCCCCCGTTTCAATCCCAACCCCTGTGGTACGCTGCGTACTGCACACTGGAAGGCATCTCCATGACCACCACGTTCAATCTGGTGTCTATGTTTAGGGCATGTCGTTAGGCAGATGTCACTCTTCATATGACCACCGCGCTCTGACTGTAGGTGCGCCACCCGTTCAAAACATATCAAAATAAAGGGTAGTGGGTCGCACACACCAAGACTGCAGTTCAAATATAGTTTATTTCATATTTGAAACAAATGGACAAACGTTTCGGCTATCCAGCCTTCATCAGTGTTAGGCAGATGTCTACATTTCTTTATCTAGTTTAAAAATACAAATAAATTGTGGAAAGAAACACATTTATGTCTGTAGATGGTAATGAATGGCGTTTAAAAGGAGTTGTTATTATCTGAAGGAGCAACGCGACATGGTCTGTGTGCTGATCCGCCCTGCTCATGTCATGTGGTCTGGGGTCAGTGCGAGGAACAGTGTGATAGTAGGAACGACCCAGCAGGCTCTCCAGATGGCGCTCTAAAACACAGCCAGACAGTACATACTGTATGTGTTCCTCCTCCATTCACCGTTACCAGAGCCTCATATGGATGCTAAAAGTCTGGATAATTGTGGGGGTTTATTTTAAGAACCGCAACCAAATAGCCTTATTCATCATCCGAAAGGACCCGAGTGTACCCATTTCACTTTTGATTAATGAATAATATTATAGGAAATAAATTGTTGTTTTTGTTTGTCCGTTTGTTTTTCCCCTAGTGGTTGCGCGACCAAGACACCACCAGCACACCACAATAAATAGCATTGCCAGTTTCCCCATTTTGACACCATCCTTTTTTTATTTCTTTTTTTATGCCTGCCCCTATAACGGTAAAAGGCAGTCATTAATAATTCCTGTGTTATTTCTTAGGTCTGTGTGACAGTCCCATCAATATTTGTGAGTGTAAACAATTCACTCTTCCTATAGAAGCCCAAACCACAGAAAGCAAGAAGCAAACAAACACATACTGTACGTAGCAATGGAATACATTATTCTATAGGTTCTATAGAGCGTCAGTTCTAGAGCTGCCATGATAGACGGGTTGAATGCAACGGTGTTCACAATTCATTATTTATGGAGCAGCTGTCTTATTTCGGTGCGTGATCATGTCATAAAAGTGGGAGTCGATCTCGGGCATATTTGCTTATGGCTTTCTTGTTTACATGTAGCGACCGGATTGTCCTACAAGCTTCTTGTAGGTCGGCTGTTTTTGATGCTGCTCGACACTGCCATGCGGCAAAGTCTAAATCAGGCTTAACCCATTCAAACCGGGAAAGCATCTGTGTCATTCTAATATGTTGGCATTTCCAAAAATAGATATACAAGCTCACAGCACGTCACTTTGTGCCTCGCTATGAGCTTGTAGATCTGCAATTTATTTTATTTATTTTTTGGGCTTTTTATTTTATCTTTCTCACTATGTCTAAGCTGTAATCCTGGGTGCTACTCTCCCTCTGCCAAACTGCTTCCTTCAGTGCATGAGGAGTGAGTTTATATTTCCCCCATAGGACACATTATTGCAACCAGTTCCTTTCTCCTGTCCAGGTTAGTTTCAGAATTGTAAGAAACCTCAGTGTGTGAATTTCACTGCTGGGCCACAACACATTTTATGAAGGAGTCTGTTGCAGATCGTATAGCATGTACAATGTACACGCTCTACAACTAATCTACAATGTAAGATCAAACTGGTCAAATTAAACGTAATAAGTCGCACTTATAAGTCGCGGGTGAGAAGTTCAGTATCACGAGAGAGACTCGGAGAAGAACCGCTGCTCCTTCGCCTGGAAAGGAGTCAGCTGAGGTGGTTCGGGCATCTGGTTAGGATGCCTCTCGGGCGTCTCCCTAGGGAGGTCCTCGACGCACATCCCACTGGGAGGAGACCCCGGGGCAGACCAAGGCGCAGTTGGAGGAAACACATCGAATCACTGGCCTTGGAACGTCTCGGAATCCCCCAGGAGGAAGTCACTGATGTTGCTCTGGAGAGGGAAGTCTGGAGCACTCTGGTGGAGCTGTTGCCCCCGTGACCCGACTACGGATAAGCGGTTGAAGATGGATGGATGGAGGGATGATGGAATGAATGCTGCATGCTCTATCGCGCTGGGCATTTAAAAAATAAAAAAGTCTGAATAGTGAATAGTAGATAAACTGCATTATCATTGGCGGGCATGAATCCTTTTTGAGTAATCCCACACTGACAATGCCATGAGATAAAGTATCCATCACTTCAACTTATAGTTCAATGTCTACACCGGGGGGTGGGCAACCACCTACTGTACCTGCTGTGCTACCGGGCTATTGAGATGATCAAAAACAACAATTATTAACCATTATTGCTTGACGTGCAAAACATTCTCTGCTACTGTATTCTGTTGTTTCACTGTCTGGCACTGGGCGATCAGTTCACGCCAGCCTTGGAAAAATGACTAAGTGATCATGTGCCCAAACATGTTGCCCACCCCTGGTCTACACAAATGGAGGTTGTCATGCTTCCCAGGCTGTTTTGTTGCCTTCGGCATGAATGAAATATTGGGCATGGCGCTGCCTGCATAATATTTAAACTGTTTGTAACGCAAGTGTGCATTAAGTGCGACATCATTCAAAACCCCCGTGCAGTTTGAACCACATTAGCGTCGTCGACAGTGACATGATTCCCCTCTTTCCACAAGAGTTGCTGTCTTTCCGCGTTAAGGTGACGCGTCACCCTGAGCTACTGCTCTGCAATACTGGCAGTGGCAAGCTTTTGGCTCTTTAAGGCCGTGACATACTCAAAGTGTCACTGACATGCAAGCATCCGTGACACACGTCAAGAAGAGAGAATGAAAAGAGGAACTCATTTCGGGTGGTGTGTGTGCCAAGCGTCGATCGATGCTCCAAAATAGAACCGATGCTCTTGGAGGTTTCGACGCGTCCAATTGCCTCCACCAGTGTCTCTGCAGCCGTTGTAAACGATGTTTGAGAGTTCACCTGTATCTTTAGGGGTGTTTCAGATCGTTGCAATTTTTATCTGCAATGTCCGAATGCTTAATTTATGATAAAGTAGCCAAACTACTATCTCACAATGTGCATAGTGAGCTTGTTGGCATTTGACACACCGGCATTATGACTTGTCGTGTCATGATTCTTTGGCCTGACAAACACGGTGGCCTGAAGTTAATAAAACCTTTTAAGCAAGTGGAGTTTGCTTTCACGTTGCTATAGTGCAGTATTATTGGTTATTCAGGAAAGAACCGTTTATGCTACCATTTTACAAGTACCAGTTTCGCCTAGTCAGACTTTCAAAGTGACAAAGTCGCCACTCCAGTTTTATTTGAAAACTTGTGAAATGGGACCTTTAAGTACCTTTTGATACCAACACTTTTGTACTTTTACTGAAGTACATTTGGACTTTCGGCCTCTGCATTATTGATACTTTTACTTAAGTAAAACAATGTGAGAACTTCTCCCACCACTATAGGGTCGATGTGGTTGAGTCAGAGCAAGGCTATCTATAACCCAGGTGTCTGTCGAGTGTTCTGGCTGTAGTGTGCAGTTCTAGACGCTGTACAGTGCGTTCCATTTGTATCATTTTATTGTACACAGCGACATCGTCAAGACTGCAGTCACTTCCCATGTCGCTCCTTTGACTGAAAATACTTTTTCGCATGCTATACTTTACCTTTGCTTCAGACTTGCTTACCAAAGCACTCGTGTGTGTTCGGTACTGCTGTCTAATTCGGTACTGCTGTCTAATTTATTAAATTGGTATCTACAGCCTGCTTAGCCACCACTTTCTTTATTGTGCATCAATACCAGTTAATGCTTCAATTAAGTTGTGTAGCGGTGTCACTCCCCGAAAATAGTCTGGAAAGTCACCAGCAGGCAATAAATAGGCCTTTTATGATTTTTATGATTTTGACTTGATAGATATTCCAACCTTCGGTGAGGCCTTTAGGAGAGCCATTCGAGCCGCAAGTGGAGCCTGCAGAACCATTGCGGTTCAAGAATCCACCACTCCTGAATGAAGTGTCTGGTGCTGGGAGTCTGGTGCAACGCACAGGTCCTCGCTGTACTCCTGGTGAGACGTACGTAGGAGGGGCCCGGACAGGAGGCAACCCACAGAGCCTAGTAGTCCCTCCACATACCAGAATTGTACCTCTCAGTCCCGGCTTAGTAGTCCCGGAGTGGTTCCAACGGATTGTGTGGCCCTGATTTGAAATCTGCAACACAATTTCATACAATTACGTGGCCGCGTCATCTCTCTCCCTCTCAGCTAAGGGTGTCCTTGACCTGAAAAGCATTGAAGACCCAGGGCTGATCTGTGTTGATAAGAGGTGTTTTATCTGTGGAAGTGACTGATGCAGACCAGGGAGATGCTGTTGTATAACCCTATGAGCTTTTAATTGCTGTGCAGCTTCGGTTTAACCCATTAAGACTTGGGGCCGATTCTACGAGATGCCTTCTGAATCTGAATCTCGCATTTTCAAGATGAAAAAAATAAAAAATAAAAAGTTCACAAATGGCAGTTTTTTTGCGGCGCAAAGTGCAACAACTTTAGCCAATGCTAACGTCTAAATTAAATGGACGATTCCCTGGTTGTAATGGGTTAACAGGCTGTGATTTGGTTTAATGAACTATTGTGATTTTGTGGCCATGATGATTGGATGGTGTAGTTATGGATATGTGCTGTCTGTCTATCTGCTATCGTTCAATGGCCAATGCTAAATGGACGCTTTCCCATTTTGAATGGGGTAATTGCTGTGCTTAGGATTAACCCATTCTGACCTGAGATCAGATTCATACGAGGTTTCCACTGGACACACACTGGTCTGATTAACCCGTTCTGACCCGAGATCAGATTCTAAAAATGTCAGTCGTTCTTTGATTTTTCAAAAAATAGCAGACCTACAAGCTCGTAGCGCGCCACTCGGTGGCACGCTATGAGCTTGTAGATCTGCTATTTTTCAATAGCTAAAGCATAACATGATGCTAACACCAACATGGGTTCCCGTTCAGAATGGGTTAATGAATGATTGTGTTGTTGTGGCCATGATGATTCAGATGGTGTAGTTATGGATATGGCTTTGTGCTGTCTGTCTATTCCCCCCCCGACAGAGTTACAATGCTACTGCTGTAAGGCAGTGTCTTGAGTGTACAGGGTTTGATGAGGTCAGATGAGGTTAGATCAACATAATGGAACAAATTCTGTATTGGCCATATATGGAGCGTGTCACGAGGCATGACGGATTATTGCGACCTATACCGTCGCAATAATCAATGTTGGACAGAGTTCATTACTTTTGACATTACATATTTTTGGATGATGGAAAAGGCATAGGCTGAAGCTTAAAAGCTTATTTAAAAAGCTGCTATAAGCAAACCTGATATAAGAAAACCTTTTTTTTCCTTTTTTTTCTTCAGACAGCCAGCATTGGGTGAAACGCTCCCCCAATTTCTAATTGTACTCATGAGTAAATAAACTATTTATGCCCTACTACGTTGAACAAGATTGTCATGCAAATGTTGCGAAAACAGCTAAGTTGTGGACATAGCATCCATTGATGTACAATTAAATACTAGGTGGATTTTGACTGACGTTTTCTTTCTCTCTATTTTTCAGACGAATGCACGGTGACGAGGTCATACCTTTTCCTACACAAATTCTGGTTCTTCAGCACCATCTACTACTTCGGTAACTGGGTATTCATCGGGGTAAGTTTCAAGAATGTACCATAGTTAGACCACTGGTTCCCAAACACCGGGTCTGGGCCTGGGTTGTGGGTCTTGACAACGGCCGGCGGTTGTACCAGCATTATATTAGCTTGTTTTCATGTTCTATAAGATCCTAAACATGCCAGATTGTCTCTTTTTGAGACCGATTCCATAACGTGCGTCCAGTGCCAGTGAAATGTGCGAAATTCCAAAGTAGAAGAAGAGATCCTCTGCAACCAGAAAGTGCAGGCCCACATTTAGCGTTCAGAATGAAAAATATTTATCCTAACCCACATATACGACTGATCTCATCAGAATAAGTAATTATAGCCTTATCCTGGTTTTATGGAACGCTGTTCTGGGAGGTAAAATTCCAAGGGGAACGGAGATCCGCCTCAAGATTCAAGGTGCGGTCGGCAACTTCGGAGAAATTAGCACAAGCTGGATTCTGAATGTGAAATGAGCTGTTGCTGCTGCATTCATCAATAGTGTCTGAATATACAGGCATGCTCTGTAGTTGATAACTACACAACACAGGATCCAGAAGGAGGAAGACATACTTATTTTCTTACGTACAGTAATACTACTGCAAAGTCTGCAAGTAAAAGTACGAATTCCACAATGTAGAAATACTGTATTCATTGCGACTGTAGGTCGCAGTTTACTATGAAAACCTGCATCTATCTATATGGAGATGGCCATATGTGGTGGCGTGACGAGGCATGATGTCACAAGGTGTGACCGTGTGACCATATATGGAGGTGTGATGTCACAAGGCGTGACCATATATGGAGGCGTGGGGGGTGACCAGCGGACAAAAAATTGTAAATCAAATCAAATCTTTGTATATTATTTTAAACACAAACATTGTTTATATGTTTTATTAGTCAAATCTTTACTTCTTGGTGTCCGTGGGACAAAATATTTTATAGTACATATAAAATACATATAAATGTGGACGTCCTTGACGTGAAGAGGTTTGTGCACCACTGATAATAACAACATACGTTTTTCAGACAAACTTTTATAATCGATTCTCGGGACTTTAGGTTTAATAAGTGCAACACATGAGTAAATGCACTTATTATCATTTTTCCACCACTGACCGGCGCAACTAGATTCATTAATAAGTGCAACACATGAGTAAATGCACTTATTATCATTTTTCCACCACTGACCGGCGCAACTAGATTCATAAAGTTACACGCTGATATAAGCTTCTGTAGATAGATACTGAACCAAAAATAAGGGCTTGTTAGTTACTTACTTGTCCAGAAGAAGTAGAGCAGATCTGATGTTTACGATCCCTCAGCGCCACACTGTATGTTCACAGTGTTTCATTTATCGATCCACCATACTCCTCTCTGTTCTTCTGCCTTTTGTAGCTTTCTTTAATATATTATTGCTGTTTGCAGCGGCTGAATAGGATTCTTATATCTGTCCACCGTTGTATGAAAGCATAACAGCGTCTGAACCTGCTATTGCCCGTCAGTCGCGCGTGTGCGTGTGTGTGCGTGTGCGTGTGTGTGTGTGTGTGTGTGTGTGTGTGTGCAGAATTGACGAGAAGAAACTCCTCTGATTACTTGAGAGCAACAGTGCAAGAAGTACACAGATTTGTTTTACTTGAGTAGCATTACTACAGTATAAAAATACTGTTAATGTGAGAGATCTGGTCTCTCTCACTCACACACACACACACACACACACACACACACACACACACACACAATTTAATTTTCATGTGTTTCATGTGTTACATGAAAGAGTTACATTATCGTTAAACATCTGCATTGCTTCATTTACACCGTTTAGAGATAATGTCGTTTTTATTTTATTTAGATCAACGTTGGCCTGTTATCTCTCCTAATGGTATCAACATCAATACAGCGGGGGGGAATTGTGGACAAGATCAAATGGTGGTCTGTCTGTGGCTCAAATGCCGAATAAATAATGAGCCTTAAAGGGTTTTTAACCTTGTATTGTAATTCCAGGTGTTCCTCATTGGTCTGGGGGTGTCCTGCTGCCGAGGGAAGAAGTCTGTGATCGAAGGGGAGGTGGAAGCCGACGACTCGGATGTCAGTGACGATGAATATGTCCACTGAGACGCTGTGTTTTGCTGAACGGTGACAAGTAGCAACGGTACATATGCAGTGTTCCAAACCGCGTACTTAACGGTATATTTTTTAGGGGTGATTTAGGAAGCACCATTTCTTAAAACAAGGATTATTTAGTTATCTGTGCCATCTCTGTTGACAGACATGTCTCAGCTTTTTTTGTTTTGAGCTTAGACGGGTGGGTCTTTTCTGGGCAGACTTGGTGATGACTTGGGGATGTTTTTGGGGGAGAGGGCATTGACTCCATAATCGGACTCCAGCCGTGAGAGTTGAAAGGAATTGACTCATTCAGAGTATCATCGCTGTCGGCTGCAAACCGTGTATTGTCCAAAGTGGTTTATTTTCAGGAAATGAAAAGAATCCAACAGAGTTATTATTTAGTCAAAAGACCCTCCAAGACGGAGACTTGACCACTTCCAACCCTAGCATGTCCACATTTTCATTACGTTTCTTTTTTAAATGGCAAACATATCTACAAGCTCACAACTCGTTGCATTATTGTGTACTATATGAGATTGCAGATCGGCTATTAATATATATATATATATGAAATTAAATATGCAGATACTAGGTTGGGACTGTGTCTATGTTCCCCACTTACATAACGCTAAACCTAAGTCTAACCCTAAACGTAACCGTAAGGTAAGTGGGGAACATAGAGCTGTTGTACTGCTTGTCAAGGTGTAAGTTGCAGACTTGAAAAGAAAATAAGGGAATCCAAGGCACTCCGTCTTTGCTGAAAAATGTAATAGTTTATTTGATGAGCAAGGCAAATAAATAACAGGACCTACGCGTTTCGACCAAAAGGTCTTCGTCATCAGACGAAAACCTATTGTTATGTTTGTGTCTGACAGCGATGACATTTTGTTGTACAGTATATCGGTGGATACAGCTTTAACCCATTCTGACCGGGCACCCATTTTGGTGTTGGCATCATGTTATGCTTTAGCTATTGAAAAATAGCAGATCTACAAGCTCATATCGCGCCACCGAGTGGCGCGCTACGAGCTTGTAGGTCTGCTATTTTTGAAAAATTCGAAGGACGACTGACATTTTTTGAATCTGATCTCAGGTCAGAATGGGTTAATCAGACCAGTGTGTGTCCCGTGGAAACCTCGTATGAATCTGATCTCAGGTCAGAATGGGATAAGGATAGAAACAGGGGGTTATACACACTGGTATTTGATTTGTATCGATTGTATTACGTGGAGTAAGACGTGGATTGTCAGAGTTGGCCTCGCTTTAGTGGAAAATAAACTAGATTAAGTAGAAAAATGTAAAGGTTTTGGGCGTTTTGTATCTAAACCTGCATTACTTGCACAATATACTAAAGAGTGCAATAATGGAACAATTGTTGTTACAATTTTGGCAAGCAATTTGGTCAACGGTATAATGAGGCAAATTATATTTTATTTTATTTCATTCACTAGCATTAACGGTCAAAGTGTTGACAATCATTTCAAATAGTAGAACCAACAACAGATGTGTTACAAAGATGTCACTTAAAAATCTGCTATTGGGGAAACTGGACCAGTTTGTTGGTGAATGTCTGAATATAAAGGGTTTTAATGGCTGCTTGTGTGCATCAAACACAACATTATGATGTCTTTGTTCGATTTTTGAGATTTACGAAGATTCATAAGCAGTAGAGACTTAAAAAAATGTAATATTTTACTTGCTTGTTCCCCCCCATCTGTTTATTTTAAGATAATTCACACTGGAATAAAATGTACATGTGTGTATTACTGTATTCTCAATGCAGTAGAATTTACAAACGTTACAGTAATATATTTTGGTTACGCTTGTTTTGCATTGTTTGGTCTCATCTCAGGCCATTTTTAAGTTGGTAATATTATACTTGCATAATGTGCACGATGTTTCAAATACATAAATAGGACCAATTCTAGTTGTCATGTTTTTAGGGTCTAACTAATCCCTGGTTTAATAGCTTTTGGCTCATTGTACTCCAAGAGCGTGAAAGAAGTGAACAAATGTATTTTGCTTTGGAATGAAGATTTTCCTTTTGGTCGTTCTTTCGGTAATACAGTTAAAAAATGACTTGTTTCACACATTTATTTGACCGTCATGCTAAATTAAAGGAAAAAATATTAATGCAACCATAATATGTAAAGCAGAAATTGTCGATAATGCATCAGACATGATCTGGTCAATTATGCATTACTTTATGACACTGGATGTTTGTTTTTAATGAAATGTTTTGTACACTACTGTTCCGATGTATGTAGACTACAACAGACGCATCCAATACTTTTAACGGGGGAAACCCACAATGTACGCACAATTAGACCCCTCTATGGACCTACCAAGTGGTTGGCCTGACCTCAAAAATGTAAAGAAATCTTTTCAGTTTTCTGAAATAAATATTTTCACGATTTTTCAAAAATAGCAGACCTACAAGCTCGTAGCGCGCCACTCTGTGGTGCGCTATGAGCTTGTAGATCTGCTATTTTTTAATAGCTAAATTATAACCCTAAACACCCAAAATGGGTTATGGTTATGGAGAAAACTGGGTGATAGTGATTTGCATGGATTTCATTTTGCAGCTATTTTGGTGTTGAATGAACCTGCAGCTTTGGTTGGTGTAGTTTGTTTCTTGGTTCAAGGCCGTGGGTTGTGTTATCAAGCCTTGGATTTATCCTAAGGTTAATGGCTTGACTTCTATTGATTCGCTGCAAGGTGATTACAGCAAAAGGACAGAGCAAGATGGCTGCAGAAGATTTGTCTAATTATGTGGTCTTTAACCTAAATAAATTTGGATTTGGTTACCCATCAAGTATCGTATTTTTCCATTACCTTACCTGAGCTTACTAAACACATTATCTTTACACACTATACTGTATTACATTGTGTACGGTACAAATGAAGTAGCTGGATTTCACAACTTAATGCACGGTGTGTTAGTGACAATCATTTGATCAAATAGTTTTATTTGACAATTTCACAATTTGTCAAAAAGTACCACAGACGAAAAACTGTCTAAGTCCAAATTCCATTCTGACGCCTCCACGAAAAGGCCTCTTTGTCCTGAACCCTTATCTATCATTTATACATTATGGATAAATAGTGTGGCATTCATTAATGAAGTATATGAATCTATAGCACATTTTATAGCTTTATAGCTTCAGATTTACTTGTGAAAGAAAATACAGTAGTGGTGGGGTCAATGGCATGAGCTCATTTGGTGTCCGTGCCCTCAGTGGGGGTCCTTGAAATTGAAAAGGTCAAAACAAAGGAGACAGGTTTCAAAGCTACATGGAGCTTGGCTCCCCTGAAAGAGAACCTTAATTTAATCCTAGTGTCAATTTGCTGGGCATACACAAATATAGGGTAACATTCAGCAAAAGATGGCAGACCTACAAGCTCATATATTTCATCACAACGAAATGCGTCGACCTGTATACTTAGAATTGTACTTTAGGCCACTTATGGTGTAACTTTTGTCCATTTTGTTTGTCAGTAAATGATAAGTATCTGCCCGTTGGAAAGGCAGGTTCCACACAGGGATTCCAGAATAATATCTACACAGTGATATTAGTTCAAGGTTTGGTCTGTAAACCGTCATGAAACCCTATAGGCTGATCATAGTTTATTCTCCAGTTGGGGTTAAAACCTTAGAGTAGAGTCTAAGGTTAAAACACATGGCAGGCTGTGTATTGTGTACTGCCATTGCTGACCTTACTGTAGTAGCTACATTAGTCAAATCAATAATACGTGTGTTAGGGGGGTCAGTATGTATTGACAAAATGCAGCATGTAGTACTACTGTAAACTCATGATACCCTTGGAAGGACTAGTACTAACTACAGTAAAGGACCACTTCACACATTTTCCATATAATACATAATATAACATTATAATAATAATACATTATAAAATGGTGTCATTTATGTCTACTTGCTCACTTCAATGTTTGTTCAGAGCACTTATTATGACACAAATCTTTGCCAGCCAAGTCTATGGACTTTAAGGTTTGTTTAGGGCACCAATGACAGGATGGATAAAGGAAAGAAACTGTACTGTAAAGTACTGTAACCAATGTGGAAAAAGCTTCACAAGAAACAGTAAATTGAAACGGCACCGGCAAATTCTTGAAAGAAAGGAAGGAGCCAGAAAGGAAAAATGAAATAAAGAGCATGGGGAGAGAGTATGTTTTGCACTCTGTCCGTGTGTATGTGTGTGTGTGTGTGTGTGTGTGTGTGTGTGTGTGTGTGTGTGTGTGTGTATGTGTGTGTGTGTGTGTGTCCGTCCTTCCTTCCTTCCGTCCGTCCGTTATTCTTTATTATTATTATTATTATTATTTGCAAGAACAATGCCTTCTAGTTCAACACTTTCCAGGAAGAGAAAGGGCTGTAGTGGTTTCTATGAGCTTGGAATCCCACTAGGCAAAATGAGCTGGCGCCATTATTATAATGAGGTATTAGTGATGACCAATTATATGAAGATAAGGTTGAAAATGGCTGAAGTGCTCCTTCAATCCTCCTTTTCTCTAAAGACTGAAACAAACACACAGTCATTCTTACTGCCTTCTGCCACTCACAGGTCCACTGAATAGTTGACAATAAGTCAGAACTAAATCTAATTGGATGTTGTTTTGTGCACTAGTTCAATGAGATGAAACGTGTTGTCACGATGCAACCTTTAATTTTGACACTAATTGGCATAGTGTGACCGACCTCGTTAGCCCGTTGTGGTGCCTTTTTGTCTCTGTCCGGTATTTAAAGTTCAATTAACCCCAACATGTTCAACCGATGTCCTGTAATTACTCCTGGCTGAGTATCCTTATTGTGTTCATACGGTATAGGTGTGCCACTTGACCTGTGAACTGTTCCTAGACGTTGGACAAAACCATTCCATTTGTAACTAATTAACCCATTAAGACCTACTGTATGAGGCCGATTCTACAAAAGGATTCTAAATCAGTAGTTCTTTTTTTATTTCTATGTAATTCAAAATTATTCCAAATTTTGTGAACACTTCGAACACAACAAAATTACAAAAATACCAGATGTGACACGCCCCGGGCAGACCAAGGTTCAGATGGAGGGATCATATCTCCAAAATGGTCCGGGAACGCCTCGGGATCGCCCCCCAAAATGACGTTACTAATGTTGCTCTGGAGAGGGAAGTCTGGAACTCTCTGGAGTGGCAGCTGTTGCCCCTGCGACCCGACTACGGATAAGCAGTTGAAGATGGATGGATTTTAATAACTTAAAATCAAATCCCTGTGGTAGTATGCCTTTAAGTACACTAAAGTGTTAATGGTTACTGAAATGATACCTCCCAGCAATCTATTATACCTAACCTAGCCTCGATACCCAGGCTTACCTAACCTAATCCCCGCGTTGCCTTGCCACCCAGCTTTCCTGAACACTTTAAGTACCTAATTTTCCCCTTGCTTGTAATTCAGTGGTGTGAATATAGTGGCATTTCATTCAGGCATGTTCCCATGATAAGTGGCTTTCCATTATGTCACGTTTTTAATGAAGAGTTAAGTCTAAAAAGACCAAAGAGTGGCCGCACACACTGTCAGCCAAAGTGCCGATTATACCCTGAAGAAGGCAGTTAATTGTACCTGCCGAAACGTTGGTTTCTATTCTACTCTGCATCCAAATAAATAATCGGCACTTTGGCTATCAGTGTGTGCGGCCACTCTTTTGTCTTTTGAGACTTAACTTTTTTGATGTTTCTGCCGTGAGCTGGCACCACTACCAAGACTGGTGTGCGTTTAGCATCCTCCTGCACAACGTTTTTAATGAACACAGAAAAGTGAGGGTGACCACTGCTTCTAGCGGGCAGTACCTCCATGTTGAGTCGCTTTGCTCAAACTTTGGAGCTCTCGTTGGAGAGAGGCGGTCAGTGGCTCAGTCAGGACTCAGGAGGCGGAGCGTCCACCCGGGAATCGATAACATTCTTGGTTTGAGGCCCACGCTCCCACAGTGTTATAGTGTGGTTTGAGGCCCACGCTCCCACAGTGTTAGTGTGGTTTGAGGCCCACGCTCCCACAGTGTTAGTGTGGTTTGAGGCCCACGCTCCCACAGTGTTAGTGTTGTCGACGTGTCTTTGATCAAGACACTGAACTGTTCCCGATGAGCAGGATGCTGCAACTCATTGTAAAGCACTTTAGATGAAGTTGCGACAGTATATTTTGTAAAATGCACCATTTATTTATCATTACTGCAGATTGATTGATTGATTGATTGATTGATTGAAAATTGTATTCACAGTATGTAGAATTAGTACATTTCAAAAGAAAGCACAAGTCAATAGAAACTGCTACGAGGACCACACGTTTTCGTACCGCATGTCAGTAGTAACAAACATGCGTGTGTTGTGAAGGTAAATAAATTACTATGACCTTTTTTGATCCTTTACAATTATCGCACAATGGCAAAAGTGAAGAATAGGTACGTATAGGGGTGCAGCTGAAGGAAAATGGTTCAAGGTTGCTAAGCACTCAGGGCAGAGCTTCCCTGACACTTCTATTGTTTAATATCCTCTGCCATGTCACAATCACATAACGCCCAAAGTCCCAATAGTCCAAAAGAACGACTAATTCAATCCAGTTGACTTTCTTTAGTAAGCTATCATTTTTTGGGGGATGGAAGTTGCAGGATTTTGGCGGAAGTACCAGGAGTATTCAGGCTAATTACTTGATTCATTAGTTAGTCATATTATATATCTTTAACTCGAGATGAATTGAATAAAAGATATACAATACTGGCTTCTCGTATCAGATAACGTCAAGCTGTCTGACGTAAGTGAGTATTGAATTAAATTGAATTAAATGATTTCCAAACCTGTTTTTGGATTGTACTAGCAAATGGAATATTTATTTTATCAAAAACCTTGTTACAAAAACATTCACAGCCGTCAGGGTCTTTTATACAATCAATAGAAACGCATATAGCGGAGCTGGCGGGTCATGGAATTAATTCAATTTGGACATGAGCCAGACAGAATTAATTATGCGTGTTGTAAGCTTATGTTTGTCAGACAGGGACGTAGTTTGCCGTTGTAAGGATGTGCAAATAGACAAGGGCATACATTCATTCTCCGTGAATGGAACAAGTGTTGTGAGTCACAGCGGTCGGTCGGACAAATCTGACGGATGTTCTGGACTGACACTCTGCGACGATAGCGCCTCTGCCCTAGGTTGTGAGTTTGTGACCTCTGCCCTAGGTTGTGAGTTTGTGACCTCTGCCCTAGGTTGTGAGTTTGTGACCTCTGCCCTAGGTTGTGAGTTTGTGACCTCTGCCCCTATAGGTTGTGAGTTTGTGACCTCTGCCCTAGGTTGTGAGTTTGTGACAAGGCTTTTCTCTTCGCAGATGAGTAAGGCTGGAACCGAGGCTACTGTATATGAGGTTATGGGGACTTACGTGACCGGTTAAGACTGAGGTTAGGGGATGTTGGGCTTGTGGCTAGTGATTATCTTCCAAACACAGTCAGACAGACAGACAGATCCTCTCCTAGACGGTTTGCCATGCCCTAAAAATGGTTAATACTGTAGGAGTAAGTAAGTAAGCCGAGCCATGAGGCCGACAGGGCAGGAGCCTATCTCCTGTTTCTGTAGCGTGAGGCAGCTTGATACACCTCCTGGAAATGATGTACAAGTAGGCCTACACCCCCTGGACATGACACTAGTATGTCACAGGGACTTACAGTATACCCCCAACCCAACCCGTAATGCTGAGTGCCAAGCAGGGAGGCACTTAGTTTGTACCATTTTTATAGTGTTTGTTATGACCCGACCGGGGATCGAACCCCGGCCTCCCAGTCTCAGGGTGGACACTCTTAACACCACAGCTGGCCACTGAGCTGGTTACTGTAGTAGTTTATACTATTATCATCACTGTCGCCGGGTGGAAACCTTGTATGTCCAAAATCATTACTTTTTAGGAAATGGAAGACAGAGCCTATTTACAGATGGACCCAATGTAGTCATAATTTTGTCTTTCTAAGTATGTTCGTTTTAATACCTTTAGTATTTCTTGTTAATACTTTTCATTAGTTGAATACCCTTCAAACTATATAGCAGCGTTGATATATTGAACAGTTTGCGTTGCAGTTTCAAGCCCACACAAGGAAAGATAATAGTTGTGTGTGTGTACTATTGAACCCAGCGCAATCTCTTTCTATGTGCTCAACCTACCAATCACTCAGATAGTTCCTGTTGGGCTCAGCTCTCCTGACAGCTTTTTGATTTACGAATAGGTGACTGTTTGCCTTACCCTTCAGCAGCCAGCCCTGCCTCTGGGGAGAAAAGTGCTTGAAATGAGAGAGAGAGGCAGGATCAATGTAGTTATGTTGATCCTAGTGTTTGGGGCCCCTAAGCAGGTTAACCTGGCTGGCCTGCGCTTGCCTGTGGGACCTGCCACCGTCATTCCCACATGAAGACCGTTTGGCCTCGTCCAGCAGGCTTGTCGACATCTCCCAGCATCAGTTTCCACCAAACCAAACCAAATGAAATACGCTTCTCCACAGCATGGACGGAGACAGCCCTATTCCATGGACTTTTGACCTGGCATTTTCTTACTTGAGTAAAAGTATCAATGCTGCAATGTAGAAATGCTCTGTTAGAAATAAAATGTCCGGAATTCAAAATTGACTTGAGTAAAAGTACGAAAGTATTGGCATCAAAATGTCCCATTTCAAGTTTTCAAATTTAACTAGTAACTACATTTTCAAATGTAGTGGAGTAAAAGTACAATATCTGGATCTGAGATGTAGTGGAGTAGAATAAAGTATTGAAAATGCTGCATGTTAAAACTGCGGGTGGAGGTCATTGAACATTTAACAATGTAGTACCTCTAATGTCACCAACCTAACATCTCTCACAACGTCACATCTACTGGTTGACAATTGCTTTATTCTCAATGGAATCACGTCGCTCTGTCGAGAGAGACATGGGTCTGACGTACTAACAGTCCGCCAGGCATCAGTCCGACACCATAACCCCAAACCCTAACCTAACCCTAACCAGGTCTTTAGTCCGACACCATAACCCCAAACCCTAACCTAACCCACCAGGTCTTTAGTCCGACACCATAACCCCAAACCCTAACCTACCCCACCAGGTCTTTAGTCCGACACCATAACCCCAAAGCCTAACCTAACCCTAACCAGGTCTTTAGTCCGACACCATAACCTCAAAGCCTAACCTAACCCACCAGGTCTTTAGTCCGACACCATAACCCCAAACCCTAACCTAACCCTAACCAGGTCTTTAGTCCGACACCATAACCTCAAACCCTAACCAGGTCTTTAGTCCGACACCATAACCCCAAACCCTAACCTAACCCTAACCAGGTCTTTAGTCCGACACCATAACCCCAAACCCTAACCAGGTCTTTAGTCCGACACTGACCATACCCCAAACCCTAACCTAACCCTAACTAGGTATTTTGTCCTTCAGTCGACTTTGAGGCTTAATCAGGACTAGACTGAGCTGTCTGTGGACATTGCTCAATACTTTATTGCCATGTCAACAGAGTTGATTGGAATTTGTTTCAGTGCTCTAAAGAAACAAACATACAACAGTGGGTCCCGACCCACGCAGCAGGAGGATTCACTTTAATCGCAGTAAAGCTTTCTGGTGTGAACTGTGAATGTCACCTTAGCTAGTAAATCTTGGTTACAGTACATTGAAAATGAGGTCCTGGCCTGCCCCTCATGTACTCCGAGCTGGAATAAAGGTCATGATGGTGATGATGATGATGAAGATGAAATCCTTGGGTGGTCTAGTAGTAAACATTGACAGTTAGCTCGCCACGGGCTCAGTCCTGCCATCACAGTCCCTTGACGACAGGCCATGAAGTGCCCTTAAGCATGTCATTTAACCTTGAGATGTCTCGAGATGTCCAACAGCTCTGTGGACAACACTACACTGTGTCCCTGTGTGTGGCGCCGAGGCATGGTATGGTGAAAACATCTTCTATAGACGCACCACAAAGGCAAAACTACAGGTGTAGCTTACTCTACCACAATACCTTAAAATAATACCTTACCGTAATACCACATTACCAGACATTACAAACAGATCTGCTTAAGATGATGTTTGTAAATGTCGTTTTTGTAATTGTTTCAATAATTCC
This sequence comes from Protomyctophum bolini, assembly GCF_963924005.1. Lineage (NCBI taxonomy): Eukaryota > Metazoa > Chordata > Actinopteri > Myctophiformes > Myctophidae > Protomyctophum > Protomyctophum bolini. The sequence goes on along the minus strand of NC_137875.1, from coordinate 6,873,419 downwards.
TTTGTGCTGGTGTGGAAAGCAGCAGCTAGTTTATATTCAGTTTAAGTTGAGATGAAGAAAATGCCCAGCACTCATTATATGTCCTTTTACATGATTTTATTTACCTCTGAGACTGATAACGCGTACGTTTTCTGCTACGGCAGTACGTTGTCTGCCACGGCAGTACTTCTCTCTATATTCAGTTAAAAAAACAGACTTATTTTTAAAGCTATTCAATATGCCCTCTTCCCGCCTTCCACTAAACATGCGAGAATAGTATTTTGGCATGAAAAGGTATTTATATACCTTTTCATTATAGTCAGCCACATTTTGAGTGAAAGGGCAGGGTTAACACAGTGTTGCCATTAATTGATACTAATTGAGATTGTTCGCATCAGACAGAGTCAGGTGGGGCAGGCTGCCAGGCTCTAGCTGCTGCACTCTATGGAATGGAGCCTTAATTAGTATAATTGGTAACACCTATGTTTACCCACGATTTCAACATGGCTGCCATGCCATGTTCCATGAAAAAGGTCATAACAGCTTTAGGCTATAGCCAATGTTAGACAATTAACGTTAACTCGATCACATGGGGAATTGTGCACGTGTGGGATGTGGTTTGCAATGAATTTCACGTATATAAAAAAGGACATTTCTATTGCTTAACCACATAAACCCCAGCATCCATATTTCATGGGCGGAGGGGTATTAGCCAACAATAGCCATTGTGATCTTTATCAGCTATTTTTGGCAAAGAGATGCTGTGTATATGGAAAAATGCTGTCCAACTACAGTGCCAACACAGGTTCTGTCTGTGTGTGTGTGTGGCTGTGCCTTTAACAAGTCCATTGCAGTCCTGGATTGGAGGGTGGAGCCAGAGATGATTAGTGGGAGGGGAGACACCTGGCCATTGTCTCTCCAAACACTATTTAAGAGACCTTCTCTCAAAGCACTTCAAGACTGCTTTTCTCCACATGCTGCAGGGGCTGCCGCAGGAGAGCACCTTTGTTCAGTCTTTGTTTTGGTTCTAGACTTTGGGCAGCATGTTTCCCTGCCGGTATGATTTGGAAACTTTAATTGAATTGCTTGCGTTGTCTTTTTTCACAATTATGTAAGTAAAATACTTATTTTTGGATTGTCCTCCGGTGTGGTTTCCCCTTCTTCGTTATGGCCTCAGAGCCAGCCATAACAATGTATACTCCACCGTCACACAAGTGTCCCTTGACGACAATAACTGACTGACCAGCTACCTTGTTGGGACGAGGCCTGCTGACATTGGAGAGGAGACGCACCTATAGCTGCCATCTTCCATCCTGTACCGGAGAACACACTGGAGCTGAGCTAACTAACCATGGAGAAGACAGACCATCTGCATGGGGAGCCGATGTCGGACCAGTAGGTTAGTGTCATCTGGGCCCACCAACTATAGTTGACTATAGACTATAGTCATCAATCAACATGTCCGTAGGCTACAAAGACAAAAGTGTCCGTGGCAAATTTTACATTTACTGTTTCACATACCATTATAATGTTCCTATAGTTCCTACTGTATGTTGATCATAAGACCCAATTACTGAATGTTGTCTCCAGATTGTCTTCAGAATATGTATGGCACATTAGGAGTTCAACTGGTGGTGATTCTCTCTCATAACTCTGAGTGTACAAATGGACTCGTAAGGTTACATTTGTACACTTTCAGAGTTACATAACTGTTGTCATGCAGTCGCAATTTGCAACACTAGATATTTTTTAAATAATGGGATGAATCTGGAGTTAAACTCAACAACATTTGCAGCTGTAAGGCAAGCTTGAATTATCCTCTTTCAATCTGCAAAGCATTTGTTTCATAAAATTCCACCATAGACATATGTTATGAGTATGACAAATAACTGATATAAGTATTGAGTTTAGAGCCGCTCATCAGAAGTCACTGAATGGCTCTGCGTACCTACATACTACCACCTGTTTCGAATTTGCACATAATACAGGAAACGGCAGCACGATGCGTTAATTAAAACTCCATCATCCTTCAGTTTCTACCCTAATTGAAAAGGGGGTGCAAAGCCTGTTTATCTGTTCCTCCTCTTCCACCAAACCACTTTGTTTGCACAAATTGGAAATCACATGCACCACATTGCATGATGCTTCCAACTTGCAGATTTACCGTAGGCTACAGTTTGCATTTGAATGACTATGTCATTGCGCAACATTTTACTGTGATGCAAAATACATCACATTTTCCACATTCACCAGCCACTCCACTTTTCACTACGCACACACACACACACACACACACACACACACACACACACACACACACACACACACACACCACAGTACAGTATGAGTAGTACAGTACACGAGTACAGTACAGTATTAGTACAGCACACAGCAGTGCCAGTAGTACAATACACTGTGTAGTACAGTACAGTACAGCACAGTACCAGTAGTACAGTACCATATTAGTACTACAGTCAGTGGCGGCCTTATATATGTTTCAATCGTTTCGATTGAAACGGGCCTCGAGGCTCCAGGGGCCTCCCAAAAGGGGGAAAAAATGTAATTATTATTATTTGTAGTAGTAGTAATACTATTTGCATTGCATCGCAGCCTTCCAATCAGCCTTGTCAATTATTCAGTCTCATCCTGTACGTCCACTTACAGTACCACTACAGTAGTTGGCAGCAGCTAATAATCACTGCAGGTACTTGACCTGTCATGTCACGTTGACCTGTGTTGTTTCCCGGTGTGTGTTTCTCTCACTGCACTAGCAGCGCTGTATTGGGACCAGTATTGGTTGGCTACCGGCCGCTGCTCTGCCGCATAGATTCATGGTTAATCTTTAAAAAATAAGTTATTTATTGCAGCTCTAAAGTGGAAATCCCTTGCTTTCAATCCTTGACTTAAATCAGCTGTTCATTACTAACTAAGTGTGTGAGCACTTGACACTAAATGCTTTGAGAAAGACTTTAAATAAATTACAATGAAATGTGGAAATACTATAATGCTGTAATGAAAACGATTGGTAAAAGACAGTTTAATGTTAAGAGTAATTTATTTCAAAGTGTGGGTGTGCACGAGTGTGCGCGTGCTTGCGTGCATAAATTAGATTATACATTGCTTTGAAATCACCTTAAACAAGTAAACCAAGCCAGGAGTTGGTTGGTGCACTAGTGTCTCAATAGAGGGCGCCAGACTGCAATCAGAAATGACAGAAAATTGGATCCAGGAAGCAATGTCTGCATTCACAATTCAATAGGCAGCTTTGCAATGCATTTATGCAGCCTTGCCTGCAATGTATTTATCATAATGCAATGAAACCTCGGTAACTATACTGCAATGCCCATTATTAACCTGAGCTGCGGTGTCACAATACCAGAGCTGTTGGAAAAAACCCCCAAACTGTTCTCTCATCGTCAGCCCAATTAACTTATGGGAAGCTATAGCTAGTGTAAGCACTGGGATCTTTGCCCTGTTCATTTCCTGCCAGCCTCCTTCTCTCCCATCACTCTGTGGCAAGTGGTCTCTTGATGCTAATCATTCTCTCTCTGACCGTCTCGATGGGTGGATTGCTGCTGCTTCATGTGCATAAGGAGTATAAGGAGGCTCCTTATCCTCTTAGTCTTCTTGGAGCCTGATTCATGATCCTTTTTATTCCTGTTATTTTTGCTGTTGTTGCTGTTTGATGTTATTTATGCTGCTGCATTGTCTGAAGGAAGCCAAACAAAAAATAGTTTTACTCTTATGTACCTGTACACAGGAGCGCCAGGCCCTGTTTATTGTAATGACACAGTGTCTCCCCCCGATTTAGTCTGGTCACGCCCACGCCCACAAAAAGGACCCCCCATGTAATTTGTACACAAGATGTAATAGAGTACAACCTTGAACCTTGTCGCTGAAAATCGCAGATCTACAAGCTCGCAAAGTGGTGCGAATATGACACAATCTGAGCTCGCGCGGCTCCCTCATACGACGGAGCAAAAATTGTGCTCAAAGGGGGAACAGGAACATGCTATGATGTTCTCTGGGTTGAAGTTGATGGCTGCTGCCATATACAGGCAGACTGCCTGGCCCAATAAATAAGATTTCCTATAAGCCATATGGATGGTGCTATCTTTGCTCCATCTGCCTTCCTCCCTCCCTCCCCTCCTCCCCCAGTAAAACCTAACTGATCTTATCCAGTTAACCTTCTCAAGGCGCATCACGGCCACAGAAGCCTATTAGACTGTGAAAGTTAGCCAGAAATCAGAAAGCAGTGAAAGCACATTATGTGTGGATTTGTGAGGCGAGTTGGGCAGCTTACTGGCTACTGATCTGGTACAGATGGAAGGGGATGGACTATCTAATCTCAAGTTGGCTTCTGGGGGACCGCATATAGAACTACATTCCTTTTAAGTACTATTCAGTTCAACGGCTGAGTTTTCTTCAGCTTTCTAAAGACATTATAGACTTATTTATACTATTCAGGAGTAGATCTAATTTAGAAAATTCCACTCTCTTGTCTGTTGCTTTGGGATAAGAATCGTTCTCTGTTATGCAATGATTTCAATCCTTGAGCTTTAAAAGCAATGAATAAAATGTTATCTGAACCAATCTGTAATACAGTATATGTTTAATACAATATAACTAGACATGTGTAGCAGCTCACAACCTCAGCCTAAAAGAGAAAGACTACAAGTAATATCTCCCCCAAGTCATAGGGATATGCCTTTGGCTTGGTGGTTAAAGGACCACTTTTCAACCTATCTTCATATAATAGGTCCTCACTAATAATCATGATAAAATGGCACCATTTTTTTCTACTCAGGCTGTGTCTCATAGGAGGGCTGTGGGCAGTTCAGAAACCCGTCCACCAGTGACGACATCATTAGGCAGATATTTTTTTAAACAATATTTTTTTACAAAAATGTTTAGATTTGTATTATCGTGAGAACGTTTTCCATTTTCGCATTGCAACTTTTCAGGACTAGAAAGCCTGCAGTTTCTATTAGCTTGGATTCCCCATCAATGATGTCACTGGTGGACGAGACACAGACTGAGTAGATTTTTTTTTGGCAATTTTATCGTGATTATTAGTGAGGACCTATTATATTAAGATAGGTTGAAAAGTGGTGAAGTGGTCCTTTAAGATGTTGGATTTCCATGCAGGAGACCTGCAGGTTTGACTCCCGGATGTTACACATGGTTGGAGGTGGTCTCCCTACTCTTTAGACCAAACAGTGGGGGGTGCATACTTAGTTTAGACTAGTCATTGGTTAGACATGGGTTAAGGTTAGGTTTAGGTGTGCTGCCCCGTGGGAGGTTAAGTTTAGGGTGAGGGTTTGAGATAGGTTGTAGTAAACTAAGTACTGCACCCAACAGTGGCTCACAGGCCCCTTTATGAGTCGCGAGTAAATATCTCCTTTATTTATTTATTTTTCCTACATTTCATTTTTAATTATTTCAAAATATTAAAATTTCGGCCAAACATCAAATTTCCCTTTTGGGTCACGTACGGGCTAAGGGCCGATTCATACTCCTATTTTACCGCTGTTTCGGCGCTGTAGTGCCGAAATGATTTCGGCTTGTCAGAAATTTTCAGTAGCACCGAAGAGTCGACTTTAGGACGGTACCCACCCCCCCGAACCTAAAATGACGTCACATTGTAGGCTCTACAGCGCCGAACCGACTTTTATTCGGCTCTAAAATAGGAGTATGAATCGGCCCTAAAAGGTTTCCGGTTGTCAATGTCGATACTCAAAAGTATAACTAGAAGCGCCGCCATCTTTATTGTAGTTTAGACATCCTTGAAATGACCTCTCTCCATCACTAGAGGGAGACAACGGACGAACAACTGCCAGAATGTAGCTTTAACCTTTTACGTTATGCGTAACAATTGCGTTATGTGGGCAAGTTGATTTGTTAGTAAAGAGCAATGCAATATCACAACAGCAGACCACATAAACTCGACACAACCCCTGAAGCAGTACGAACATATTTCCTCTTTTATTTACATTCCTTTTCAAATGTTAACATTTTTCGCTATAACTTTTGATCAGGTTGGCATTTTTTTTTTCTCTTCTTTTCATTAAAATAAATTGGCACAAGTAAAACATATGTAGACAAAAGTTTATTTACACCATACAACATTTTGTTTTTAAATATTTTATACAGAGCTGCAGATGAGAGAGCTTGCTGGGATCCTTCAAGCATAATTCTGCAGTATTAAAGTTGTGAAATATATTATTTATATAAAAGTGAGTATTATCTTTATTGCATTTAAAGCAATGAAGAATGTAGCTTGACAAACATTCATTTTAATATGACAGAAAAAATCCTCTTTGACTCCCATGTTTTTATATTATAAAGTAAAAAGTGTAGTAATGGCCAAACAGACTGTTATAAACTTTTTAAAAACCTGCATAAATATATACATTGTGCTTCCGGGTCCAGTTTTTATGAAATCAAAACTGAACCCGACGAAGCTTGGGGATACCACGTCATGACGTGTCATTTATATAGTTTGTTTTGAGGTGTCGTCTAGAGAGAGAGATAGAGAGAGTACTTTGTTTTTGTCATAGCCAATTTCTCAACAGATATCTTTGAAACACATGATGGTAAATATACACCAGGCCTCACACTACACTAGTGAGAATACAAAAAGTAACACTGATGTTTGTTTCCCCCCCCAAACCCCCCCACCCCTTTTGTCCCTCAGTCGCTCGCTGTGACCTCGCGTTTATATGTCCTTCGTATCGTATTGGCACATGTTGTCCCTGCCATACTCCTATTATCCAGATATGTATGCCAAGGCTGTTAGAAAAGTCTGTCGCTTTTTTTTCTTTTCTTTTTTGTTGTTTTTTGTGTTGTTTTTCTTGTTTGTTCTTTTCTTCAGTGCAAAATACATCCTCGCTCTCCTTCGGGTTTTTTTTTTTTCCTGGTTTGCATTTTTTGTCCCCCCCTAGATTTTAGTTCCAAAAAAACGGAGGTCTTTTTAGACCTCCGTCTGGAAGTCTCCCTCCTGGACGTCTAGGGGGAGGTTGACACACTTCTCCCACTCTGCGGGAGTCATCTCCAACGAGTCCTTGTGTGGGTCAGATTCTAGTACATTCATAGTGGCGTAGTTCTGGTACTCACAGGCTGGGTTGTAGCTCTCCCATGGATTCTTGTTTTGTTGCATCATCATTGCCTTGTCCTGTGATCAGAGACAGTGATTATAGAGACAGACAGGATAGCATTGTCGAGAGCTAGAATAAAACATTCTCAACCTTTTACTTTCATTCATTCAAGGACGCGACGGTTTGATATTATCAGGCCTATGGTTCGAAATTCCTTTAACCCATTTTGACCTGGGAACGATTCTACAAATGTCTTCTAAATCCCGACTGTTTTCTTGAAAAAGCTATGTTTTTCTATGTCAGTCGTTCTCCAACACTTTCATGTCACTTTTCACGATTCTTCAAAAATAGCAGATCTACAAGCTCATACGCTGCTATTTAATTAACTCTGAGAACGTGCAAATGGACCCTTTGTACACTCTCAGTGTAAAAAGCCCCCCCCCCCCGGTGTTGAAACGGAGCAGGTTGTCATTGTCGGCGAAACAACAATGTCGGAAGAACTATCAAATAACGGAATAAACGGATATTGATTTATTTACTTTTGTTTAAGTGGACGACACACTATTCTCACAGAGTTTGAAGTGGATAATGCTTCCCTTGAAGCCCAGCGACTCCGGTCGACTGTGGGCTCCAGCTGTGAAGCCCTTTTGTAATCTTGAATTTGTTGTTATTGACAGTCACAATGGAACGAGAGATAGAAAGAGAGAGAGAGAGAGAGAGAGAGAGAGAGAGACTGCTGCCAGTCAGTCTACTCTACACAATGGTTACTAATGTTGTCTGCAGCCAGCTCTGCAGTAGATTCATTTGGGGGGGGGGGGGGGGGGATTGGTGTTCAGGATGTGGTTATCGTTTTCTGTACAAAAGTCCTTGCAGTGGTAACTAAGCAACAAGCAGCAAATTACATTGTGCTGTGGGGGTGATTGAAATGTGAGTGAAAGAGGATTACATGCAGTGGGAAAGGCTGCTGTTGTTTAGCTGACAGCGCCTATACGCGCACGTGCACACACACACACACACACACACACACACACACACACACACACACACACACACACACACACACACACACACACACACACACACACACACACACACAATGGTGTAGCTATGTTTGGTCAACAGCCAATTGGTGCATTACACAACACAGAGGCCATTTCTGTGGATAAATGTCGACCATCCATGGCCATTATCTAGATCTCTGGTTAAGTGTGGAGAGAGAGAGAGAGAGAGAAAGCGAGAGAGAGAGAGAAAGCGAAAGCGAGAGTTGTTTTGGACGGTTCTCGTGTCGAAAGCCGGCGGGTTAGAATTGGAAACAATTGCACTTCAAAACAGCACTTTCAATACCTACTCCAGTGAGCATAATTCACAAACAAAAGACTCCCCCCAACCCCCCCCCCCACACACACACACACACACACACACACACACGCACACACGCGAGCGCGCACACACACACACACACACAGACACACACACACACACGCGCACATGCACACACACACACACACACACACACACACACGCACACACGCACACACGCACTTAAGTGAATAAATAGCAAAACTCGAGGCAATTATGTCTATAGATGTTGATAGATTAAAGAATCGGCCATGCATTAATGGAATAATGATGGGTTTGCTGGGGGTAGATAAATGTGCAATGTAAATAAAAGTGCATTCATGGCCTTGCTTGCGTTTTGGAAATGGATGCACTCTATTGCAGCCGGATTACGAAACACAGCCATCGCCCTCCCTCCTTCCCCTAATTCTGGCCTTGTGGAGAAAAACGATTCGACTGCTTTAGGAGGGGGGGGGGGGGGGGGGAGGCAGCCCTCCGCCCCTGCCAGCTGTTGGCAAGCCAAGTAGGTATAGGAGGCCCCTCTTCCACATGAATACATTAGCCGGATAACCGCTCATTTGCACAATCACACACTACGTATCCTGTGCTGGCGATCGAAAAACAGAATGTTTGGATAGAGATGGTGGTTCTCTCTCTCTATTGAGCCACCCCCTTCCCCCCCCCTCCCCATCTTTTTTGGGGGTTTCCTGTTACTCACCATGCTGCCCATATTTGGTATGTCTCGAAATCGGTCCAGGGTTTGAAATTTCTGATTCAGTTCCTGGAACAGCTCCATGTGTCTTTTCCTGGTGTGCATGACTTTCTGCAATGGCAAGGGGTTTGTCTTGTATTCACAGCCAAATAATGCAAATCAATGCATCTTTTTCGTCTCTCCACCCCCTACAGCTATTCTGTTTTATATTTGAAAGTGTCTTTGTCATATTAGTACAGGCCACATTTTAATAGTGGGCCAGAAAATCAATGTAATGTTTTTCTGCATATGTTACAAATACCTTCTAAAATAAAGGAAACACTAGCATAATAAAAACAAGCCACAATTCACTAAGACTTCTCTGCCATAATGTGTCTACTCTGGACTCTAGAGTGCTTGAATTCGGCATTATTTATTGCATAAAGTCAGTCCATCGTTATCATATTATCCATGGAGATGGAAAACAATGATGGTCTGGCCTTAGTGTTGCACTCAGCCCTGTTCACACTTGCTTGAAATGCTGGCAATTTACTGATATAGTCTTTCATACCAGCAATATCACGTCACCCTACCTACAGTAGTCGAAATCCCTGCATTGTCATCACGACATGTACAGTACATGTACAGTACATGTACAGTATGTACAGTACACAGTGTTTTTATACCAGTATTGTCATGACAGTGAGTCATGACGGTCTTTTTCATAAGGATACATGAATCCTATGAAACAAACTTGTTGTTTTATGAACAAGATGCTTCATAAAAAACAATGTTGGTATATTACTGAAATGATGAGAAATGTACATTTCGGTGCCATGTGTGAACACTGATATTTTTGCATGCCGGCATTCAATGATGATTTAGGTTGCTGGCGGCAATATCATGTCACGCTAGCGAGTAAAACATTGCTATCGTGCGAACCTGTGAACCTGAAACAAACCCAAGGCGATGCATCCTACACACAACGGCTGCCGCATCATCGCTTCGTTTAACATGTTTCCTTTATTTTTTTTCAATTTGTATTACATGTGCAGAAAAGCCTTGAATGCAAAAGGTATTGCTCAAACCTGTAGACAGGGCGGTTGGTTACGTATCTATTTCCTCGGGTTGCAAGCCAATATAAGTATTGTTTAAGAGACACTTGGAAAAATCTGATGTGAAATGTGCAAATGACTTTTCTTTTAAAAAGCATTCATTGGGTGAATGTGTAGGAGATGGAGAGGAATAACACAAAACATGGATGTGAGAACTGCTGCCTTGTTTGTCAGTTGATAACCTTGCTTTTACCTTGACTATACACAGCACAAACATACATTTTTTGTTTGGTTAAGATGATGTGAGAAGTAACTCCAATAAGCTTAAGTGCCACAACAGTAGTGGTAGTGGTAAATCAAATGGCAAACACAAACGCAACGGAATGTCACTCGACAGCGGTAAAAAAAAAGCTAGAGATGCAGAGATGAACAAACGTGACGAGACCAAACGGTCAACTTACTTCAAAGTCCAGGTCAGAGTACCGTGACTTCCTTCTCTGTAAAAAAGAAGGGGAAAAAAGGAGAGAAAAAAGAATCATGATATTATATTAGACTTTGAGAGTATTCAGTATCGTGCAGTGCATAAATAATCAATCCAAATTGTTAACAATATGACACAATTGATTTTCAACATCCCTATTTATAATAATAATGATGAACATTATTTATAGAGCATCTTTCATGACAAAGAATGCAGCACACAGTGCTTTACAGAACAAGAAAAGCTAAAAACATAAAACAGCATCAAAATCAAAGCAAAGTCAAGAATGGCATAAGGGCCTAAAAAAAACATATTAAAACTATGAGTCTTTGAAATGTAAAATTCTTGAGAATGACTGACTACTGACTGTAGCAGTGTTAATTTTGACAGTGACAAATAGTTTTAGTTCAATTTAGTCAACTGAAATTGTTTAGTATTACTGCTAGAAACTGCTGCCGTGGGGAGGGCTTTCAGTCTGAATAATGAAGTGAAACGAAATGAAGATTCAGACCTGAGGGCCGCATTAAGTGAAGGTGAGGGCCCCATATGGCCCCCCGGGGCCGCTAGTCGCCCATGTATGAACAGAATGAACCCTGCTGCAGTGCCTCTAAGTGAAGGTGAGGGCCCCATATGGCCCCCCGGGGCCGCTAGTCGCCCATGTATGAACAGAATGAACCCTGCTGCAGTGCCTCTAAGTGAAGGTGAGGGCCCCATATGGCCCCCCGGGGCCGCTAGTCGCCCATGTATGAACCAAATGAACCCTGCTCTCTTTACCTCCAAGGAGCTCATAGATATGGTGGAGCCCGTGTCGCTCCTGGCCAGCCCCGAGCCGTCTCCCTCCATCTCGGCCAGGAAGTTCTTGACGGCCGTGCGCGGCTCGAAGGGCAGCGTTGTCTGGCCCAGCTGGTGCTGCTCCCCCGGCGGGAGGGGCCCGCTGCCGCCGCCGTACTGCTGGTGGTCCGCGGCGGCACTGAGGTTCATGTGGTCCACCATGCTGCCCCCCACCCCCACCGGGCCCCCCAGGCCGTAGTCTGGACTCAGCTTGTAGTGAGACATCAGCCTCTCGTGGTGGTGGGGCAGCGTGCCGCCGCCGCCGTCGTCCTTCAACAGCGTGGGCACGCTGCCGCCCGCGGCCTGGCGCGGCATGACGATGTAGTCCGTCTCCATCATCTGCTGGCCCGGCCCCAGGTGGCCCTGGGGGCCCCCCATGTGGCCCCCCTCCATGTCGTGGTGGTGGCCGACGCCCATGTCTGAGGGTTGGACCAAACGGTCAGACGTCATATGATTTATTTTTACATTTTTATTTTTTTATCCCGCTATTTCTGTAACTCATTTTTCACCCGGTGCCTAAGCTGTAATCCTGGTTTCTACTCTCCCTCTGCCAACCTGGGGAGAGCTTCCTTTCAACGCACGAGCAGGCCGCTTCTTTTCACCTGACAGGGAGGAGTTTCCCTGGTTGGACGTAGCGCGTGGAAGGAACACGTTATTCCAACCAGTTCCTTTCCCCTCCATCAGGGGCTCGGCTGGCCAGGGGGAGGCCAGGATTACTGCATGTTTTTTTTGTGAGAGTACCTACCCTAGGGGGACACGGGGAGAACATGCAAACTCCACACAGAATGGCCCTGATGACTGAAAACGCCTACAGCATCCCTGGTGGGAATCGAACCTTCCAGGACCTTCTAGTTGTGAGGCGATATCGCTACAGCACTGTGCCCCCATCCCGTGGAAAGGATTCTAACAATTACACAAAAGACCTGCGATCCTCTCACGATTGCGATCGTGGGGGATTAAGTCAAAAGGGGCGTGGCCTTCCTTACCGATGTCCTGCTCGCTCTGGCGCATGGCGTCGTCCGTGCACAGGTAGACGGTGCGGCGCATGTCTGCGTTTCCGTCGCCCATGTCTCCGTGCACGCCTCCTCCTCCTCCCAGGGGCATGTGCAGCGCCCCGGGCTGCTGGATGAGGACCTTGGACATGATGTTGCCGGGCAGCGTGGCGTAGTTGAGGCCGCCGCCCCCCTCGGGCGCCTTCTCGTCCTCCTCGTCGTTCAGGGAGATGCGGGAGAGCGTGCCGGTGATGGTGGCCGCGCGGCACGAGCCCATGTCTTTGTGGAGCGCTGTGCAGAGGGGGAAAGAATCACACTGTGAATATTTAGGCTGTGGACCCCCCTCCCATCCCCCATCTGAAGGGTCGTGTCCACCACTATGGTGTAAGAAACCTTATATAAATGTTTAACATTTGGAGCTTATTCCAGTGTGCGGACCTGATTTATTTTTCTTCTTGTGCCAGGGACCCCCATACATGATTTTTGTTGTTAAAATGTTTCTAAACTATTCCAAAAAATAACATACTTTTCAAGATTTCTTGGAAATGGCAGATCTACTAGTTAATAACGTGTCGTTATCTTATAAATCGGCTATTGAAGCCTAAGTATTTAGGGTTAAAGTGGTTAAACTGATGCTGTATGAAGTCATTTTGCTGGGGGGACCCCCTGGAACCTCCTCAGGGACCCCTGTGTGGCCCCAGACCCCACTCTGTGAACCACTGTACTCAGATAATACTTTCATAGCGAGGATACTGTCTCTGAGCTGCAACACCACATGGACAAATACACAGATAAGTTGAGTCAATATGCACTCAGATTGAATGGACATTTCTCAAATTGGATTTTCTGTTTTTACTGTATATTTTTAAAACGTGACTGCAGAGAACACGTGGTGAATATTAAACGGTGCATATACTGTAGTTAGTGTAGTACAATTGACACCCTGTTTAAGAGAGAATTCTCGGAAATAGCCAATCTACGAGGTCGCAACGTGTTGCGTCGCAGCGCATTGCGTGCTTTTGATCGGCATTATTTTGTACGAATCTTCGCCTACAATGACATGACATGCTCACAACATCGAAAGCTTTCAGATCTGCTATTTTTGAGTGGTGCAACCACTCCAAGGAACAGCAATGTCCGTGACTCCGTGTTCACCTATGCCTGTGTTCACCTATGTGCCTATGTGTTGGTTAATGAGCACCAGTATATGACTATGAGTACCAGTAGGGGCACTGTTGTGCCATAAACGGAGAGAGGGATAGTGCTGCACTGTTGCCTGCTAATGAGAGAGAGAGAGAGAGAGAGAGAGAGGTGGGGGGGTGGGAGTTGCACCACTCAGTTCACACAGGTGTGATTCTTTGTCAAAGATTTTGGTGTAGATGAGAAGAAACGGCACTACCGAGTACGGTCGTAACTCGGGTCCGTTTTTACTAGGAATGGAGACTTGAAAGTTGGTAAATACATGCAGACGAAATCTGCACTTGGGGAGTAATTTTCACTCCCTAGAACCTCTCTGTGAAAACGCTACACCACGTCTCACTAGTGTCCTGCATGTTAAGGGTCACCTTGTAGAGGAAAACAAGGACGCCGCCCGCCTCCGCCTCTCTGATCAGGAGAAGAACCTCCACTGTTGATTTGTTTTTCGAGGGCATTCTCATCATCATTGAAGCCTTGAACCAGGAGGGAGCAATTTACAAAAAAGGGCTCACACAAGACTATACACGGGAAAAAAACATGAGATAAAAAAAATCTAAGCGTTTCTTTTTGTTCCTGCTTAATTTGCTGCATGTACGTACAGTAGCCTGGAAGACCCGGGAGAGAGAGACGATGCGTGTCCACGGGGGAAAGAGATGCACAATTTATACGTAGTGGAAATGAGAGGTCTGAACTAAAAATACATTATACTGTTGTACACGGCGTGGTTGGGTGAAAAGCTCTTATCTCCTGCATCCAAAGCTGTTACTTCCAGAACATGGGATTTAGTTTTCGAGTCTTATCAAATATAGTTATTATTTATTTGGTCACAAGCTCTTAATACGGTACTTTGAATTGGTTGTAATTTGTATCTTGTAGATTGGCTCTTTATTCCTACTTAAACACCTAAAACAAAACGAAAAGTTTAAATCTGGAGATGTGATGTTGTTTCTCCTGGATGGCAACAATACACAGTATAATATGATGTTTAACAGCCCTATCCTTGGGCATGTCATGATAGGCAAGCATTTGCATAAATTTTCTCCCCACCCAAGAAATGCGCAAAAAATAGTGTTGTGACGCGCTGTGACTTAAGTAGATCTGCAATTTGTCCAATCAAAGCATTGGTATCAAAATGTACCAAAAGTAGAAAAGTCTAATTATGTCCCATTTCACATGTTTTCAAATGTATACAAGGATTTAAAAAATGTGTCTCATCGCAGCTCTCATCCACCTCTCATCCAAAAATATATATATATCCTCAAAATACTGTACAGTACTTGAGAAAACGTACGTAGTTACTTTACACCACATAGAGAGTGAGATGGCTTGTAAAGTATAACCTGTGGGCTTTTCCTGTCCTTGATATCAACCTCTAAGAATTATTTTAGCCCAAACAAATTAATTATTTTGCCTGAAGTGCATCCACTGTGGAAATCCACACCTCCAGACGGTCAAAAAAAGGAGACAGCCCAGACGCTAGACTAAAGGGTGATCTCCATTTAAAAAAACTAATCGTGGACTAATTGGTCAGTACCTGCAGCACGTTGGCACAGCGATAAAGAAAGAAGAAATTACCTACAGAGATTGTAATAAGAATAGTGAATATGTTCATGGTCTGGTCATTAGTTTAGTACATTATTCCAGAACATGGGCTGTTAACATGTCAATACACCAGTCGTTAGTTTAGTACATTATTCCAGAACAATTAGCCTTAATTGGGAGACATCGAAGAGGAAGGATGGATGGAGAAGGATCAATTATGGAATGTCAGAAAAGGTTCTGACATCCATAGGCTATATACTGATATTGATGACATCAGGGATCTCCATATATGGGCCTAATTGCGACAGAAGGTCACATTTACTATGGCTTTCTCCATGTATGGGGGTTTTGAGTGATACACTGACGGACAAACAACTAAACGCACGATTCCATATAGTTAACTGCGACCTTCGGTCACAATAATATTTTTCCAAATAAAATATGTTCAGTATATCTGACTGATGAAAAATGTGTTTGTATAATGTGTTATATGTGTTATTAATGTGTTTGTATGTGTTGTGCAGTATAATACCGCTATACAAAAGTGTGATGTGTTGCAACGATCGTAGATTGATCCGAAACATTATCTTGTGCATCGTAATCGAATTGAATTGTGAGGGCAGTGCCAATGCACACCTCTACTGAATTCTATTTAAACTTCAACAATGCCATATGACGCAAATAAGGAAAATCACTGCCACCCCAGTCATCGCTTTAGGCAGACATTTATTCGCTCTGCTACGATAGCAGAGAGAATAAAACATGTCCGTGCTTTCCCTGCTAACTCTTTGATTTGTTTTGTAAATTGACTACTAAGAAAAGCATTATATATTATTATAATTATTAATTATTATGTATCATTGTGAACCCTCTTATCGTCCCATTGTGGGGGTCCCCTGGGGTCTATGCATACGAGGCCTACCCTACACTGAAACCTGTCGCAGGCTTTTAGAGGCAGCTGCACACTAATGACCTCGTTAGCAGGAGACCATTACGGCCCTTACCTGATCGACAGGCGATGTCCACATCCTTCTCGAAGTCGGTCTGTTGGTACAAGACGGACAAATGGTTAACGCTGCTCCAAATAACATCATCTATGCTGTAGTACTGTAACATATGAGGCATCAGTAAAAAAACAAAACAGAAGCCAGCATTACAGTAAGTGCTTTTGATAATGTAAGTGCTTGACTGGGCAAATGCAAAAGCTACAGGTCCATTCGTTCGTCTCTGCTAATTAGACACCCATGCAAAAAAAATAAAAAAATGCTTGCAGTTAAAAAATAAATAAGGCCTGCTCGTCTGGAAAGCATTTGGGCGCTTCTCCGTTGCTAATGACTGTATTGAACCGGCGTCCTCTGACACCATTTCCAGTACTGTGAAAATGATTTAAATCTGAGGGATATTAGAATACTAATGGCAGATCATAGCCATGATGTGCCGCTGGTGTTGTGCTAGATGGAAGAGATGTGTGTCCCATTTCAAAGGTCAGCCGGGGAACACTGCTCTATTAAAGCCCCGTTTATGTTTCGGTGTGCCACGGCCCTTTGCATGGCCAAAAGAAGAAAACGTGCCGATCTACAAGCTCCGAACGCGTCGAGGCCGCAGCACGTTCTGAGCTTGTAGATCGGCTCTTTTTTGGGCACGCGATACTGTTATACGGGTGGGTGGGTGGTGGGGGGTGGGGTGGGGTGGGCGGTCGTAGGCGAGGCCTCAAACCCCCTGAGGGGGATAACGGGAAATGAGAAAGATGCACGTCAAAAACACGAACAATGCGCTGCACCAAACGGAGACGGGGGACTTGGGGCTGCGTACGAGAACCGAATAAAATGGATGTCGGCCCATTTGTCGGAGGGCCAAGTCGTCTACCCTGCGTGTAATTGCGGTTTGCACCGACGGATTATTTTTGGGGGAAAAGATAAGCCCGTGGGACACAATACCCTATCCAGGAGAGGAGATATTAAACGGAATAATAAAAGAATGAAAAATCACATTAGGTGCACAAGTTAAATTAAGGTTGTGGGAGAACAAAAAGCTGTGTGTGGTTATCATAAATAACCGTGTAACAGAACACTACACAGTGCTGTGGGTCTTTTTTTATTTTTTAAATGAAAGCTGATCTAATAATGCTTGCATGGGGGGGGTGACTCTGCTTACCATAATCTGAGCGTGGCCGTTGGGGAAGGTTCCTGTCGCGTCACCGCTGATTGGGTCTTGACAGTTTCTGAGCCGACATCTGAAAGCGTCTTGTACCTACGAGCACAGGGACGGTACTATGAGCACAGGGACGGTACTATGAGCACAGGGACGGTACTATGAGCACAGGGACGGTACTATGAGCACAGGGACGGTACAACTTGTATGCCCTATATATAAATTTGGTTTAATGCAAAACTAGAAATGTGTTCCGATATGATTCATATACATATAAACACTATACTGCATGTACACGGTGTGTTTTGATAAGGGAGTGTACAGTACATTGGCGCCAAAGACTTGCTGGATGTCAGAATAATTAGTTGGAAGCTATATAATCCTGGATGTATATCACTCAGACTGGGTACTGTACCTCTCTCCTCAGGATACAGTGGACCATCACGATGACGAAACCCTGCAGGGAGTCGAAGACGGCGAAAAGGATCTGAAAGAGAATGGAGCGCTTGTCCGTCATGGCGAGGACCGCAGACATCCAGGTCAACGCCAACAGAGGTAGGACGACGCACGAACTCCACAGGGAGGCCCTGAGGGAGAGAGACATAAATAAACATAGAGAGAGAGAGATGAAAGGAGGGAAAGTACAACATAAAAGGAGACAGAAATACATACTAAAGGTCAAGGTCTAGTGCGTCTCTCAACCCTGTTGTATCACATCATCACTTCTACCAAAATACCCCCGGGGGCATTTTCACTGTGACACATTCAGATAGTGTAGCCATGTCTCTGTAACTCAGAGTGGGTGTCGTAGCACCCTAGGGTGCCTCGACGCAAATCTATAGGGATGCCTTACAATAGTAGTACTACTACTAGTAATAATAATATTTGTAATTAATCACCATCACTTCAGTTCAATCACTTATAGTAGACCCTCTGCACTTGGTAAAACGGACCCGAGTTGCATTGTTATTGTTTTCATCTACACCAACTTTCTTCACCAAAAATAGCAGATCTACCAGCTCACACAACGTATCACAACATGCGTTGTGAGCTTGTAGATCGGCTATTTTTGGTGAATGGGACTTTTGTTTGATGTACAGTATGGACTGCCAAGGCCAGAAAGTAGTTATTTGCCACTTAGTAGGCGTTCTCGCATAACTTGCTGGTATGATGACGATGTCACGTGCATATACCCTCTATAATGTAACAGATATTCTCTCAAGTTTCCTCTGTGACATACATACTGTATCTTGTGGGGAATGACTTGCATATTTACATACGTACCGCAATATGATGTAAGATTCTGAAAATGATCTGTGATTTAGCAGTGCCGTGGATGGAAAAGTAATTTACAGGGGTTGACTTGAGCAAAAAAAATTGCTCTACAGTATACAGCCTGCCTGCCTAACGTACCCTGGCTTCAGAAAGCGCTGAGGTATCATGTTAGTGCACGTGGACAGACACTCACACACCCCGTGCGGTGCAGTATCGCCGTGGTGTTATTGATTCGCAGACATTGACGCTTGGCACTTACATTGCATTGCTCGCTGTAGTCGCTGACAAAGCAGTTGTTGATACAACACCACATTTGGCACACTTGAGCGTTAATCCTGTGTGCGGCTCGCTCATCTGTCTGTGGGACACAGAAACGACAACATGACAAACAGTTCCTAGTTTACTGACTGTTACCGCCGTCGTCCTACTGACGTCAAGGCCTTACAAAAGGCCACAAAATGTACAATTTAGGCATTTAGCAGTTCGCTCTTAATCCAGAGCGATTTACAGTAAGCAAGGTCAACACAAGGTAATCAAATGCATAGAGACAGTAATCTAGGATCATAGATAAACCCAGAACAAATCATCAGTCTAAGGGCCGATTCATACTCCTATTTTACAGCTGTTTCGGCGCTGTAGTGCCGAAAAGATTTTGGCTCGTCAGAAGTGTTCAGTAGCACCGAAGAGACGACTTTAGGACGGTACCCGCCCCCCCGAACCTCAAATGACGTTACATTGTACAGAGCCGAACCGACTTTTATTCAGCTCTAAAATAGGAGTATGAATCGGCCCTAACATCTATAATGTGTACATTGAAACTACAGTATACACACTATAGGATGCCAGGTCTACAAAATAACCTGCCATCTGTCTACATCATTGGTGACCCCTAGGGGTCCTTGAAGGGGTTCCAAAACCACCAGCCTGCCTATCATGCTAAATTACATTTTAACCTTTGCATAAGCCTTCAAGGTTGTCAAGGCTAGGGCAAGTGCTACGGGCTAATGTGGAGTCTGAAGAGGTGCATGAGTCTTCAGATTAAGGCTAGAAGATTAGGAGGGTTACACACCGGCATTCTGAAACCCGCTATTCCAACACATCGCCATTCTGACTCACCACGTTACTGACCCTTTCCCTAACCCTAACCACATTACTGACCCTGTACCTAACCCTAACCGCACATTGAAGCCACGCAGTCATAATGGTGATGCGTCTGTTCCACAGAGTTTGTTCCACAGAGTTTGTTCCACAGTTTGGGAGCCAGAAGGAAGAATAGTTTGGTGTAGCGTCGTCCCGGATGTTTTAGGGGAAGGATATATAAAACAATGTTCTGTGCCGCCAGCCACAGCAGATATTTTCTCCATATTTCTCCCATAAACACACTCCCTTTATCGTACAGTTTCTCAGGTTAACATGGTTTACAGTGTCTGCCGCATTGCCAGTGGCATTTTGGGACAGTTGGATATCCGACTTGAGTGTGGCTTAGAGCGTGCAGACCAAGATACATCTTTTAGAAATCAGATTTTTGAGACGGGCAGAGCTGGCCAGAAATTGGATTTGGGGCTGCCAGCCTGAACATACAGTAGCCTAAATCCCCCCCCTCCCTCATCACCATATCAGGCGTAGTCGGATATGTGGCTGTTTAAAGGATGTGCGTCTTGGTCTGATTCTGCCAAGAAGAGACGATGCCAGATCATTCCCATGAGAGATCTGACCTCTTTATGTTTATCTGCCTCTAATTTTCACTCCACCGCCAGAAGAAGGGGGTCTAGATTTCCATACGGGGGGGGTGGGGAAAAGAAAAGGATGTGATTTAGTGAGGCGCTGTTACTCAAACAATGGGTCGGGACCAATTTTTCAGTCGCAGCCCAGAATTCTTCCCAAAATGTTGATCAAATCTAACTAAACTCTAGAAAAGGGGGGGGGGGGGGTGTATCTTTGGAGGTCTCTTTCATGCCGTTTCGTATAGCCAAAGAATGGCTATTCTGATCAACCTTTTCCTGTTATATCTCCTATGGTATACCATGGAATTGTGGACAAACTTTTACGATATCTAGATCTGAGAGGCTAAATCTCATCTCAAATGCAGAATAAATAATGGTTGTTGAAAGGTTGGAAACCACTGCATTAGCCATTAGGTAATTGACACTGGGTGAAAGAAAATGGGGTTACAACAATCGTGGAGCTAAACATTTAGGGGGGGTAAAAACCAGCAGTGCTAACCTGTGTTGTGGCTCGTAGCCGGCACGGTGCTTCAGCTTCTTGTCCAGAATGCCGTCCCTGGACACCAGCTTATTGAAGACCAGGATGCCGATCACCATGTTGACCTGTCGGTGGAACACAAACAGCATTTAGTGTTTGCAATCACACGGCTATACACACACACAGCCTGGGCTATTTATAAAGACCTTGGGCTGAGACGGTCCTCGCAGGGAAATAATCCAGGTCATTTTGTTTGCAGAGACTCGTTCCTCCGTTTCCCCGTGGTGTAAAGTAACTTGAGTACAGTAAAGTAACTTGAGTACATTAGGGCAGTGTACAACCGTGGTGTAAAGTAACTTGAGTACATTATAGGGCAGTGTACAATGTTGACGTATTTGTACTTTACTTGAGTATTTCCACTTCCCAGTGTTTTCACTTCTATTCCACTACATCTCAGAGGCAAATATTGTACTTTTACTCCACTACATTTATTTGAAAAGTTTTGTTACTAGTTACTTTGAGTATTACTACAAAACATACATTAAACACTTCAGCCCTATATATATATATATATTTTGGCCATTTGAAAATAGACGATCTTCCAGATTGTAGCCTCGTCCATGGATGGATGAGGCGCCGTGCAATAAGGCCAACATGGCAGCCTTTGGGGAAGATCTGGCCGACAAGAATCACTCGTCTTTTTTTTCAAAGGCACCTTTTTGGACACTATTATCAGTGCCTGGTGCTATAACGGAGAGCTGAGACAGGTTGGAGACCTTTTTGGAGACTATTATCAGTGCCTGGCGCTAACGGAGAGCTGAGGCAGGTTGAGGATGTGCTGTGACTATTATCAGACTATTATCAGACTACAGTATTATCAGACTATTATCAGTGCCTGGCGCTAACGGAGAGCTGAGGCAGGTTGAGGATGTGCTGTGACTATTATCAGACTATTATCAGACTACAGTATTATCAGACTATTATCAGTGCCTGGCGCTAACGGAGAGCTGAGGCAGGTTGAGGATGTGCTGTGACTATTATCAGACTATTATCAGACTACAGTATTATCAGACTATTATCAGTGCCTGGCGCTAACGGAGAGCTGAGGCAGGTTGAGGATGTGCTGTGACTGACTATTATCAGACTATTATCAGTGCCTGGAGCTAACGGAGAGCTGAGGCAGGTTGAGGATGTGCTGTGACTATCATCAGACTATTATCAGACTATTATCAGTGCCTGGCGCTAACGGAGAGCTGAGGCAGGTTGAGAATGTGCTGTGACTATCATCAGACTATTATCAGACTATTATCAGTGCCTGGCGCTAACGGAGAGCTGAGGCAGGTTGAGGATGTGCTGTGCTTTCAACGACGCTGGGATCCTTCCTACACCTTTCTTTCAATGGGACTCAAACTAATCTAGCAGTGGTGGAAAATAACGAAGTACAATTACTTCGTTACTGTACTTAAGTACACATTTTGAGAATTTGTACTTTTATTTACTATTTTTATTTTTCTGTATTTTTACTTTTACTTCGTTACATTTACAAGTAAAAAATCGTACTTTTAATCCGCTACATTAAAATTGGACACCTTTCGTTACTCGCTACACATTTCCACGCGAAATATGCGCAATCTCCGCATTTTCCACATAAAGTTTATAAAGTCATCGCCTCACTCATTCGTTCACATTCACACAGAAGCATGGTGGTGCGGTGCGTTGAAAAAGCTGGACAAGAAGCGCCCGTCTCTCTCTCTCTCTCTCTCTCTCTGTCTCTCTCTGGTGCGGTGAATAAATAACAGCGAGCCGCGCTGTGTGTGTGTGTGTGTGTGTGTGTGTGTGCGTGTGTGCGTGTGTGCGTGTGTGCGTGTGTGCGTGTGTGTGTGTGTGTGTGTGTGTGTGTGTGTGTGTCTGACGTGCGCTGCATCTGCTGGTTATTGCAGTTCTGTTTTCGTCACATTATGTGACGAAAACAGAACTGCAATAACCAGCAGATGCAGCGCATGTGTATGGGACTCACATACACATCTTAACGTCAGGAATGTTACACGACTCACCCATCCAGGTGATTGCAATAATAATCACTGTAGGCCTAGTCTTTACCGTGCATTGCATGTCTGTCGAACGGGATGGTCGTTAAAGTTGATATCGGTTTCAACTTTATCCCCCAATAATGTAATACACATTTACATGCATCTCAATGGGAGACAGTTTGCCCTGCAAAGTGGAGTGGGTGGGGCTTAATTAGTGAAGGGCTAATTATAATGCGTGAATTCACGAAATTATAATGTCTGTTTTGCAAATTGCAATGGCTCTCCCCATTCTCCCCTAAATTACTGTGGACCCCAATCTGAAATATATTTTTGTGTGAGCTTGCTTGCACCCTGAGTTGTTTGTAATGATAATGAGTGGCCAGTTTAGTTTCTAGTGTTTATCCCAACACAAACATATAAATGCCATTGATAATGAATGGCCAGTTTCGAGACGAGTGTTGAAATAAAGCCACTTTTGGACTTCATTTCTTTGTAGGCATTTTGAAAAGCATGTTGTACTTTTTACTTGTACTTTGTAATTTTTACTTTTATACTTAAGTACATTTTTACACAGAGTACTTTTTGTACTTAAGTACATTTAATTTGAGGTACTTTTATACTTTTACTTAAGTAACTTTCTTAATGGGTACTTTGTACTTTTACTTAAGTAATTTTCAAGTAGAGAATCAGTACTTCTACTTAAGTAAAATATTTTTGTACTTTTTCCACCACTGTAATCTAGCCCAGCTAAAATAACATATCGATATAAATACTAAGCCTGTTAGATTAAAAGCTAACCATGATGGAACTGGAGTAGCAGATACTGTATGTTCTGTGCTTTTGACTTAGATTAATTTGTGTTGCTGTAGTCTAGTTCAGACTAAAGATTCAGGAAGAGACTAAACTGATTTAAAGCTTTCATGGCATTCTTTTTTCTTTTTCTTTTTTTCTTTTTTAGACTTTTTTAGACAACCTGAACCTTGAACATTCAGTGGATTTGCTGTGTCTGTCAATCATCGCCTCTGCTCCCCCCAGGGGCTGATGCATAGAGGATGGTGACATCATGTGACCCGACACACGGGCACTTTTTCAGGCCAAAAACAGGCCACAGAAAATCCACTGAATGTTCACAGTTCAGGTTTTTTGGGTGAAATTGACTTGTGTATACGTGTGAACAATCTCTCATCCCATTTAGAGCTTCCATGTCATGTTTTGATAACACATACTGTACGTGCATACAAATATAGGCGTATACACCCTGTAGGAAGTGTCAGGGATAGACTGAAATCTCATCACTTAAGCCTATAGTGCATAGTTTGTAGCACAACGATTATGTCGCTTGCCAAAAATGAACAGATCTTCAGGCTGGAAAGATCTGTTCCTCTTGGCGAGTGGCGGAGGCCGCGTGCGGTGGTGTTTTAAATGAAGCTTCACACCTCCTTGGGAGGCGAGGTGTTTCCAGGCGCATTGTGGCTTGGAGTTGGCTTGTAAACAGCACGTGTCTGACCCACATTCATCATCTGTCTACTTGTCCCAGAACAGCAGCACAGCAGAGAAATGGAGCACAGTTTTGAGATGAACACGGCAGCAATGTGCAGGACGAACGTGCGTTCATATAAAGCATGGGAAAGCATTTTAGGTAGTGCAGTTGTGTTCGTGGGTGGCTATGGGGAGAGTATTGTTTATTGAGAGGTGTAAATATAATGTGGGTGACTCAAATACACAGTCTAATTGATGTGATTAAATAAGGAAGTAATTGATAAATATCCTTAGCTATTCACCAGATTAAAAAGAACACCTCAATTAGGTATTAGATTGAAATGTACTATTCCTTTGCTGACTATGTATAGCCTTTCATCGTAAAAAATATACAGCTTTCTTTCTTGAAAGAAAGGAGGTGAAGCGGCGAACAGACTGAGTCAATGCCAGCGTCCTGACTTCCCACATTCACACAGTGGGGCGACCACTGGAGGCAATGTGGGGTTCAGTATCTTATTGCCCATGGACACTTCGACATATAGACAGGAGGAGCTGGGATTCAAACCGCCGACCCATGTATCATTGGACCACTTGCTCTACCTCCTGAGCTACAGCCACAACTATACCATTTTGTCCACCTGCCCATTTAGACCTGTAACGGATCTGTGTTACTTTAGAATGTAACCACATTAACCATTACAAGCTCATAGCACGGCACCGAGTGCCTCGCTATGAGCTTGATGATCTGCTATTTTTTTTTAATCTTGAAATGTATATTCTTTTTTTAACTGAAATATTAGCTTCTGGGTTTCCCTGGGACAACATATTTAGAGATGGCTGTCTGCAGCCAAATACACATCATTCTGGGGGTCCATGACATGAAAGCGTCTGAGCACCAGTGGACCACTGACATAGAAACATAGGTTTCTCATAAAACTGTCAGGATTTAAAGACATTTGTAGAATGAGAAGCCTTGTAGAATGTAGACTTGTAGAATGAGAAGCCTTGTAGAATGTAGATTTGTAGAATGAGAAGCCTTGTAGAATGTAGATTTGTAGAATGAGAAGCCTTACCAGCACAACAGCGGCTGCCGGTCCAACAAAGGCATAAAGCAGACCTCCTTCCAAAGACAGCCAGCAGCTGTGAGAGCAAAAAGGAAAGCCGAAATTAGCATCCGGCATGTCATTAACTGCACACACACACACACACACAAGTACACAATGTCATTCTGCCTCAAATGTCAAGGGAGCCGTCGCACATGTGTCACTGTCATGGATCTATTTCTAAAAAGCTGCACAGGGTAATATAATGCTAAAGAGGTTTTAAGCATAATTGTTTATTCCTCTGTGTGTGCTGCGGGTGCGGGGAATTGGCTGCACCTAATTGGGCGCCTGGCTGTTAAAAAAGAAAGTGATTGAGTTCTTGTCGGGCTGTGTCAGGTACCCCCGTTACCTCAACTACGTAATTCATAATTAGCTGACGAATGAGGTTCACAACAATTTAGCTTTGTATACTGTAGGATACTTTTACCGCACACAGTACTATGGGTATTGGCATGAGTCTACTACTGCATTCATTCACTGTATACCGTACTAGCAGTGTTTATGGATAAAGAAAAGGTCCCTTTTTATGTTTCCTACAATAAAAAAAACTATATATAGTAGAAAATTGCAGATCTACAAGCTCAGAACACGTTGCATCTTGGCGTGTTGTGAGTTCCCAAAGTGGGGTCCTTGAGGGAGTTCCAGGGGGTCCCCAGCTAAATGATAGTTTGGAACCAAATGGACCCTTATGGCTCTATAACCATTTGGTTCCATTTGTACACTCAGAGTTAAATTAACATTGCTTTTACAATATAAATTGGGGGTCCCAGAGATAGAAAAGCCATTAAATGGGGGGGTCCGTAGACTAATGCATGTCAAACTGGGGGTCCTTGAAAATGATGATGGATGTCAACTTCAAAATAAAAAATAAAAACGGTCAAAATGACCTCAGAATTGTTAGTTAGTGTTAAACGGTTTGAGAATCACTGCTAGAGCCGTAAAAATCTGGCATATCTTTTCAAATGGGGGTCCGCAAGGCTAATTAGTGTAAATTTGGGGGTCCTGGCATGAAATGGTTTGGGAACCTCTGTTGTAGAGCATTGTAGATCTGCTAATATTCATGATTAAATAGGGTATTAAATAAGTGGTCAATTCTGGTACCCGGTCGCAGATATAAAGCTTGGGAAACACTGGTATACTGAATGCAGTGATGATATAAACTAAGATTACTTACTACTGTGGGGTCCCGTAGCCTTTTGCTTTGGTGAATCCCATTGAGATGGCGACCACTAAGGCTGGTAAACCTTTAAGAGAAAACAGAGACAGAGAAGGAATAGTTTGAAATGGCGACCACTAAGGCTGGTAAACCTTTAAGAGAAAACAGAGACAGAGAAAGAATAGTTAGTATCTGAGTGAGCAGAGTGAGTGAAAACCACCATTTCCTTTTTGTCTAATTAATCGCAGTCACGTAATTAGCCTGGCCTAGCCGCCGTGATTTCTGGTATAGAGGTTCTGGTGGTTCTGGTGCCGCCCGGATCACGGTGTCGGATATATATCGGTTCATCGATCTGAGCGCCCACCCTTGCCCGCCTCTGCCCCTCCCCTCCCTGGTAGAAAACGGCAGACAACACTGACGTCACCACATTTGGAGTGACGTCCCTTTGCACTGTAGTTCACTGCACTGTAGTTCACTGCACTGTAGTTCACTGCCCTGTAGTTCACTGCACTGTAGTTCACTCCCACTCCTAGACCAGGACATGTGTCTTGTTCCCCCAGGCTTTTATTGTTGAGCCCAATGTGAGCAGAAATAAAAGCCTGGGTAACGAGGCTGTATTAGAATATACAGTTGGATTATGCATTTTATTACAGCCTGCATGGACACTGACTGCACTTCACTTTTGCTCAGACAAAATCGCAGCAATGCTTAAAATCTAGTACACAACCAGTGGATTCGCCCAGACTTTCTCGCTCTTGGCCTCTTCAGCATGGATCAGTGTTATGGATTGTTGCATTCCAGCCGTGATGCACGCACGCACGGTCGCACGCACGCACGCACGCACGCACACGCAGTGTGTAGTCAGAATATTAACACTTTGCCACTTGATGAAAGCCGTTTCCTGGAGGCTTTCCTATGGCTTTGTTCAGCCTGCAGAAATAAAACCAAAAACATTTGTTTCCGAAAGGCAATCTTTAAGACTGACGGTCAACGCTGTAATTTACAAGCGTTCAGATCGTATATTATTATTCACACATCGCTGGGTCTATTTTCTGCGTGGGTTGCCGTGGTAACGGCGTAACAACACAGGCGTGAGTAATGCTTAACATTACAGGCTGTGTTGTTGTACTTGTACGATGCATTTACAACCACAAGGCTTCAGTGTCCAGGGTGGCCAGACTGAGACAGATCTTAAAAAAATAAAATAAAAATTAATCGAATTTCAACCACCTAGGAATGCGGTTTAATAGAATCTGATTCGCAGGAAACTAAATAAATCTCTTTTTGCTTTTTTCGCTGTTGAAACCTTCACCTCAGCAGAGGGGTGAAGGTTCCTATATTGTTCAGATGATCACATAAATCACTGCATACTCTGTTACTGTATACTGTTACTGTATACTGCAGGCCACTGGTCTTTCAACCGTTGTGTTCGAGCCTTCGGGACCACCAGGCTTTTTTTTGTACACATACATGTACTGTAGAAATGCATACTGTAGACATACATTAAACGGGGGTCTGTGTGGCTTAATGCATATCAAACTGGGGGTCCTTGAAATTAACTATACTGTAACTATTACTCGAATTTACACCCTAAAGTGCTTCTTCCTCTGTGCTAATTTAACTCTGAGAGCGTACACAGTACACTACAAATGGACAAAAATGGACCGTAACTCACTGCAAAGGCCAATTCAGATTTTAGTCTCCGCGTGGACGATGTGCATTCTGAAAGGGCATCTGCTATATCCTTGAATTTGAACAGAGATGGAGCAATTTACCGTGTCGTTATATTCGACACTAGAGGACAGGCTTTAACAGATCCCGGCAGGTACTTTCCATGTCCATTATAGAGCAAGAAAAATAGTGAAAGTAGCTCCTACTGTGAGCTTATGTACCCGCCATATTATTCTCTGCTGTGCATCTTAGGTGCACAGCATGTTCCACCCCCTAGTGTGTCTGTCGTTGAGGGGTGATTTCACCCACGTGCTTCATCTTACTGTACCAACATATACAGTATAGATAGAGCCTGAGTAGTTAACCCATTCTGACCTGAGATCAGATTCTAAAAAATGTCAGTCGTTCTTCGATTTTTCAAAAATAGCAGACCTACAAGCTCGTAGCGCGCCACTCGGTGGCGCGCTATGAGCTTGTAGATCTGCTATTTTTCAATAGCTAAAGCATGTCATGATGCTAACACCGAAATGGGTTCCCGTTCAGAATGGGTTAAGGTTTGCTTTGACGTTTGCAGCTGCATGATTCATTTTATTGATTGTTGATTGTTGAATGATTGCACAATATACTGTACAGTATATGCATGTATATACACAGTATACATATTTTCCAGCAAATAGTAACACTGCGAAATAACTAAGAGAGCCTCGTTTGTTGCTAGGTAACAAGAAGAGTGAGTGTGGGCTGTCATAATGAAATTGATTTCTCTCCACTTTTTTTCTTTTCTTTTATTAAGCGTTCTCAAGCAAGTGTGATGTACTTTGTCAATAACAAAGAATGGCAGCGAGAACAAGTGGAAGGTATTGTGTGCAAGGCAATGGTGGACGGTTTCTTTCCACTCCAAAGTAACTAATACATTTACTCAAGTACTTTACTTTACTTGAGTAATTAGATTTTTCCCCCCAATATTTTAAATTCTGTTACACTACATCTCAGAGGCAAATATTGCATTTTGTTTTTATCTTATATAGTGTGTGTGTGTGTGTGTGTGTGTGTGTGTGTGTGTGTGTGTGTGTGTGTGTGTGTGTGTGTGTGTGTGTGTGTGTGTGTGTGTGTGTGTGTGTGTGTATTAACATATGTACTGTATGGCCATGTGAGCTTCAACACGTATTGTGAGAGGAGGCAGCAACACAGAACACACCTGTCTTTGCATAATATGGCTAATTGGCTAAACGATACCGGGGTTTCCCACCAACCCTGTTGGGGGTGTTAGACCCGTATGTTGACCCGTATGTTGAAATGCAGCATTTATTTTTAATGTTTTAACAGCGTCATGCAGTCTGGGGGTGCGCACGCTTTTCCGACACACCAAAGGTCCGAAGCGCGGGGACATTCGATGCGATGGTCCGACATGCGCTGCTCCCGTGCTTGCGGTTATGTTTAGGTTAGGGATTGAGGTCTCGGATCAATAGTATGTCGGAACAAAAGCCTGTACCCGCAGTCTGACCATACAGTACCAACGTTGTTTATTTCAGCCCCAGGCTTCCAAAGCAACTAATGAGAGCTGCATCAATATGCCTAACCCACAGATATAGATCATGTTACATGGTTAGTTATGAGCATTCCTTCCCATGATAGAACTTAAAGTACGCATGCATTGCAAATTAAACCGACACTATGCTTATTAGTGACGTGTCCGTGTTTCGGTAAACGTGTATTACATTTTATTTGGTTGCCGCGGATACATCGAATTTCCTGAACGACCTCTTGTTCCCGAGGGTTCTGGATGAATGAGGCTCTGCTGTGATCCGAACGGGGTGGCTCGCAGCCTATTTATCAGACCTAAGGTCATTGGACAAGACGAGGCCATTCCCTCTAACCCTCAGAGAGTTTGAAGGTAAAATGCATAAACATTACACGGCAAAGAACCTCGCCCGGGAACACGACTCAATCGTGACACGAAAAGTGAAAACCAAAATATGAGAATGAGAAGTTGTGTGCATTAAGCCAAAAGAGGTTAAGTTAAATCAATGATGATTTTAACCGTGTGAACCTTTAGCATCCCAATTCTGTGCGTGTGAAAATTCGGAGAAAAGGGAGCGATATACAAGCTCACAAAGTATTGCAACATGACGTGTCCAGCATGTCTATCGTCTGCTTGCCTCTGCTTGCCTCTTGAAGAGGGCGGTCTCAAGCCTTATGACCTGCTGTAAAAACCAATTGCCCTTCGGGGACACTAATAAATAACCTAATAAATAACCTTGTCTATAGAGATCTGGTGTAGAGGGAATAAAGGAGCATGTATTGGGTAGCCTACACCGCTCAACAAAGCAACGTACAGAGTTTAAGTGGGCGAAGGGAAATCCCATCCTTCAGATTGTTTTTATCTCCACATTAATCAAAATCAAATTAATCAAAAACCTATATTTGTTTGTATCCTGATGGCTGCTTGGTATGAAATGAATCTCTGCCAACGACAGATACAGCATCTATCTACCTCCTAACTCCACTTGAGCTGCATTTGGGTAACGTGATAATAATATAAGGACACATTGAATGTATATAAACTCACCACAGGCCATGCCAACTTTGATGACGCAGTATTGTGTTGTTCTAAAACCTGTCTCCCCGCCCTGGGAGCTCCACACGGTCTAACATCTTCTCCCCCCTCCCACGCAGAGGCGCAGCGGGGATAGTGTGGGGATATGTACCATTGTATTTTAAATATCGATTGTCTTCGCTTCAGCTACTGTACACACATTTCAAGCCCCACTCATCTCACAGGTATACATACTATGCTTCATTTGGCCTAGAGGCAGAAAACTAAATATAATAGCTTGTGTTGTATGTCTGGGAGGATTCGGAAAATATTACCAGATCACTGACTGACTATAGAGTAAACTATAGTTGCACAGATTGAAGTCTTACCCCATCCGAGACAGAGAAAGCGCTTGCGGATCAGCCGGGTCCGGACCTTCCCCGTCACGGCCATGTAGGACTGCCAGGCCTCGGTCAGAACCCAGCAGAACGACGCCAGGAAGAAGAAGTGGAGGAAGGCCGTGGTCATGGTGCAGACCAGCTGTTGAGACACAGAACGCACAGGGTTAGGGTTTAGAAGAAGACGAGACATGGAGGCAGAATGCACAGGGTTAGGGTTTAGAAGAAGACGAGACATGGAGGCAGAACGCACAGGGTTAGGGTTTAGAAGAAGACGAGACATGGAGGCAGAACGCACGCACAGGGTTAGGGTTTAGAAGAACAAGTGGAGGAAGGCTACATGTGTTCATGGTGCAGACCAGCTGTTGGGACATGGAGGCAGAACACACAGGGTTAGGGTTCAGAAAGAAGAGGCAGAAAGAAGAGGTGTAGGAAACAATGGTTCCATTTGTACACTCTCAGAGTTCATGGGGTCCTTGGAAATAACAAAAAGTTTGAGAACCACTATAGTACTAGCCTCGGAAACCCAGACGTTTTTAATTCCAGGGAGGAAAAAAAAAACGTCTGGGTCCGAGTCCACTTCAATTTGGCATAGAGTAGCGCAAACGTCGATCACTCTCTGCTGATTTCTGATCGTCTGCACCTTTGTTAAATTGACGCACACACGCACACGTAAACACTCCTCTCTCTCTCTGTCGCTCTAATTAATTAGTCTCATGTCCAGCAGCTGCACACAGTTTCGGGAGCTGCCTATGCCCTAGAAAGCATAGGTGAGTTCCAGGCTACTATAGTACTAGTGGACTCCTAATAGTGTCACAGTAAATCAGTGTCATATCCTGAAGAAAACCTGGAGATTCAGTGATTATGCATTATGATCAAAATAAGAAAATCTAAAATTTGCCACGGACGACAAGGCTCTGTCTTTGCCACTGACACATTCCATTTAGTCTGTGTACAGTACGGACATACAGTATCGATGACCTCTGGTACCCCAGTTTGACACTCCAGAGCCAGGTGCATTATTTGCTGCATGCCACTCATGGTCTCTCCACCCTGTACTATTCATTTAAGGCAGAAAAGCACACAAAAACAAAACCTTGAACAAAGAATATAAGAGAAATGATTCTACATCTTGTCTACTCTATAGTAGGCCTATACTGTGAGATAATGGTGAAAATATATTATTTATGGTTTTGCACTCCCTCACGGACCCCCCATGGGGGCTCCCGGATCGATGGATCAATAGGAGAATGGAAACGCAGGCGATCTATGAATGCATAGATTCTGATCGTTATGCGTGTTAATTCACTCAAGTGGTCCTTACGGGCCCATTTCCATTCCATTTGAACGGTCTCAGAATCACATTTACACTCAGGATTTCACTGCATAGAGGCTGAGTAATTAAATGCGCACTGTCTGTGACATGGAAAAGGAAAGAATCACTTGTGTGTGTGTGTGTGTGTGTGTGTGTGTGTGTGTGTGTGTGTGTGTGTGTGTGTGTGTCTGTCTCAAACTGATTTTTCTTCAACGTTTCATTAGTTATGATATACGAATTAGGTTATTACCACTTTAATACTGTAGCTGCAGTTTAAAATACAAAGGTCAATGTTAAACCACAATGCATATATGCAGAAGAATACTAATGATCAGTGGTGGAACAAGTACTCAATTGGTTAACTTAAGTAAAGGTATCAATACTGCAATGTAGAACTACTCCGTTACAAGTATGTAAAAGTCTGGAATTCAAAATGTACTTGAGTAAAAGTACAAAAGTATTGGCATCAAAATGCACTTAAAGCACCTAAAGTAAAAGTGTCCCATTTCAAGTTTTCAAATGTATAAAAATCTATTGAAAATAGCAGATCTACAAGCTCACAATGGTCGCATCGTGACACATTGTGAGCTTGTTAGATGGGCTATTTTCAAATGGTCGAAATGTAAATTATATATAGGGCTGAAGTGGCTGCTAATGTATGTTTTTTGTAATAACAATCAAAATCTATAAACTAACTTTACGTTTTCAAGTAAACGTAGTTCAGTAAAAGTACAATATTTCCCCCTGAAAAATGTAGTGGACTGGAAGAAAAAGTATTGGAAATTAACCCATTCTGACCGGGAACCTGTTTTGGTGTTTAGCATCATGTTATGCTTTAGCTATTGAAAAACAGCAGATCTACAAGCTCATAGCGCGCCACCGAGTGGCGCGCTACGAGCTTGTAGGTCTGCTATTTTTGAAAAATCGAAGAACGACTGACATTTTTAGAATCTGATCTCGGGTCAGAATGGGTTCATCAGACCAGTGTGTGTCGAGTGGAAACCTCGTATGAATCTGATCTCAGGTCAGAAGTAAAGTACAAAATACCTCAACATTGTACACAAGTACAGTATGTTACTTTCCAGCATCTGCTAATGATCCCAGCCGTGGCTAAGCTAAGCTACGCTCACACAAACAGACAGACATGGCGTCGGCACGTCACAGTCCTCTGCGGTGGAACTCATTAGTATGCTGGGGACCGTCTACCTGGAGGCATGGAAGTCAAGGTCAACTGTTCTACACAGATAGGAGCGCCGGGCTACAAACCAACCACCGCGCAGCTCCACTCATCTAGAAGACACAAAGGCCTTAGGCCTTGATCAGACTGCGGGCTAATATCCCACGTTTTCTCTCAAATCTGCTCTTTAGGACTGGCTGACTGACTGTCCACAGTCCACGCTGTTACTGTATTTTTTAGCCTAGTGATCAGGTTGGATTTGTTGCAAAAATAGCAGATGTATAAGCTCAGTGAGTTGCGTTTGCGAACCCCCCGCCCCCCGTCACACGACAACGTGTAACGCAGGCCTAGGTGTCTCAGAGCGAGACGCACATTTAGAAATGGGATTTGAATCACACATCAGAACGCCGTCGTATAGCAATGAGATTCAAAGATTTCACAGAAATCTGTTTGCATGTGGGTTTTTTTACTCTTATCGGATAAAAATCTGATTTGGGATGACAGTGATTTCGTGGATCACAGTGATTTCTTCTGACGAGAAATGTTCATTCATTTTTTCACTGACAAACTAATTAAACACTAAGCTGTGGTGATTAAAACTCAGCATGCAACCCAGAGTAAAAGCAGGCATTACGACGCCATCACGGTCGGCCAAATAAAAATGTAGTCGACTATATCAACTGTAGTTTTAATATTATACTGTATGTAGTCGACCAAAACTAGATCAACACTAACATTTCAGATGACTAGTGAAATATGAATAAAACTACATCAGAATTAGCTGTCAAACTCAACATGGCTTTAGAGGCGGGGAGAGTGCCTCTTGTTGCATTGACAAGTCTTGCCTTCGGTTGCTTGTCTGTTGCTTTTCCCCGCGCGAAAAGCATCTCCGGGGCGTAAGTGTTTAAGAAGAGGATTTGGAGGAAATTGAAAAAGAACTATACTTAGGAGTGGCGTCAGTGTGCGCTGACATTTGTAAGAGGAGATTAAGCTGTATGAGTTCGGGGCCCTCTGGTGATTTGCAGTGTGAAGCTGTGGTAATCTGCACAAGAGAGGCAACAATGGAGTGCCCTATAGCCTCTCATGTATTCCGCTCGTGTTATTATTTTTTTCCCCGTATGATTTGTATTTACCTTCCTACCGTACATGTGGATGTGTTCCATGTGCAGAATACTTTTTCCTATGTCGATTTATCATGTGGATTGTACTGTCGAGGAAATGTGGAATACACTAAGTTATACATTTTAACCCATTCTGACCGGGCACCCATTTTGGTGTTGGCATCATGTTATGCTTTAGCTATTGAAAAATAGCAGATCTACAAGCTCATATCGCGCCACCGAGTGGCGCGATACGAGCTTGTAGGTCTGCTATTTTTGAAAAATTCAAAGAACGACTGACATTTTTAGAATCTGATCTCAGGTCAAAATGGGTTAATCAGACCAGTGTGTGTCCAGTGGAAACCTCGTATGAATCTGATCTCAGGTCAGAATGGGTTAAGGAGATCAAATCACTCATGGGAAGCTAAGCTATGAGAAGTTGTTTTCTTGTCCCATTATTATCTTTACTGACATTTGACCTGTGACTTTGTGCGGTCTGAGGGGGGTCTTCCCATTGGCTCATGTGTTAAGACCCACCTACTCTCCCTGAGGGAGTAGGAATGTATTTAAGCTGAAGTCTGACTGAGTTGTGTTGAGTCAGTACGTGGTGTTCCATTGCAACGCTTCATTGCTGGCTCCGTATTCGAATACAAGATGTGCAGACCAGTGTTGATTTCGTAGACTAAAACGTTTACACTGATGAGAGAACTAAATGGAAACTATAGACCTATACGCCAGTCGGGCAACTTGCATCGTTCCCAAGTAGGCCGGTGACCGAAGGGCACTGGTCTAGTGAAAACTAAGCTACGATGACTAAAGACTAAATCATTATATTGACCATTTCGTCAAACGATTAAAAAAAACGAGACAAAAATGTTAGAGAGGGACTAGTGGAGAAGAGGAGATCTAGTAGAACTCAAAGAGAAGTCATTATGTTTGGTTGCGCACTTTGAAAATAGAAGATCTCCAAGTTCACCATGATGCGTTGTGAGCTTGTAGATATTTTCAGTATGCAGCCCAAGTGTAAAATCAGCCATTATAAAGCCATCAAGGCCCGCCAAGTTACGCTTTATTCGACAAAATCAACTGTAGATTAATCGACTAAAATCTTATTTAGTCGACTAAAACTAGACTAACATTTCAGATGACTTAAATATGACTAAAAACACTGATGCATTGCTACTTTTTTACCGTATGTTAAACCTTGTGTACATGCCTGCTACTTTTCTATGCGATAAGACGTAAGGTACTCTAAATGCACATAATATCTTCTAAATCGCTTCAGGCCCGTTTCTTTCCTGTGTTTTCTACTTGCTCTCCATTTCTCTGCCCACCCCCCCCTCCCCTTTCCTGAAAACTACTAAATTATATTTCACCTTATTTATTCCTGTAAAACCTGTGACGTGACGGAAAAGTTTATTCTCATTCTCATTCCATAGTGTTAATACACACCCACGTACTATACCGTTGGCAATGCAATCCCATGGAGAGAAACATAGAAAACCATGCAACACTTCTATAATGTTAGCAGCAGGGGTTTGAGGCATAAGACGAATCCCACAGTACCTCCATGGAAATTACATGAAATGGTGTTTACCTACAGCGAGGATATTAATTATGCCTACATGGATTCAGTTAGCATGATTATTTTCTTTCCTTCTGTGTGCATTATAGACCCATAAATGCATAAAACGATACACAAGAGTAACCAGAAACCGCACACAACCAAAACATGTAGTATTTAGTTGCGGAATTGTATCTGTAAGCCGTATGGTACAGTGCTCTACAATGAGAGCCCAAGTACATCGTCACACTCTGTCTGTCTGTCTTGGTGATGGGGATGGGTATAGCCTGGGGATGGGTGATGGGGATGGGTATAGCCTGCCTCATCACCACAAGTCCATGCAAGGAGCAGTTGGTGGATCGAAAAGGTATTCACATTTCTGCAATGTAGAAATACTCTGTTACAAGTCTGGAATTCATTGACTTCAGTAAAAGTACAAGAGTATTGCTATAGGTCAGATAATTTAAAAAAAATGTCCTCCTTCCAGCTAGGCACACAGAAAGGATATATTGCACTATTTATCATGGCTGGCATGAAGCAATTTCATTTGTCACGTTTTTTTAAATTTAAACTAGAAAAG
Source organism: Protomyctophum bolini (assembly GCF_963924005.1). Lineage (NCBI taxonomy): Eukaryota > Metazoa > Chordata > Actinopteri > Myctophiformes > Myctophidae > Protomyctophum > Protomyctophum bolini. The sequence goes on along the minus strand of NC_137875.1, from coordinate 6,836,479 downwards.
ACAATTTGCCAATTTATGTGGTGGAAGTGACAGAAAAGATGGCAGATTTCCAATGGAATCGTGCATCACACAGACAGTCCTCGTGATGGTCATGACATCTGGCGTTTTTGGCTGAAAATAGCCATTACTTACTAAAATATGAGTTTTTCTACAGCACATTTGCATATGATTGACAATAAAAGCTTAAAATCTTGCAATACATTTTAGTATTCTCATTGACGCATTTCCCGTTTTTTAACATGACATCTCTGTTTGGGGACAGGTATTGTGGGGGAAAAAGGAAACCATATACCGTAAAGGAAAAATACAATTCAAATGTTTAGGTAGAACAATATATGTACTGTATTTGATACAGCAGAATACATGAAATACTTTAATTAATGCAAGTAGAAGTTTGAAATTCTGGATGTGGGACATTTGGCACAATTGAGGAATCAATGATATGCCTCGTGAACCAAAAGTAAATTGTGTGACTGACTGTGTGTCGTGCTTCAGAGACATTTGAGTGGTTTCAGTGGTTTACAGTGAGATATTTAATAATAAGTAAAGCATTAGATAAAAGTAAACTAAATTACAGCCTTGGGACACAAAACAATCCTTGGTTGCCGAATCGCCCTTAACTGAAAACTGTAATTCACCATTAATCAACTTTAATGTGACAGGTCAGAGTGTAATGCATGCACATGCACTGCACTGTAGTATCCATGTGCAAGACAAACACAAAGAAAATGATAAAGTTTGCACAGTGCTAATACACTCCCACTTGAGAGTTCAACAACAGCTTGGTGAACTTGCAATAACCAGCGAGAACAAATTAGCAAAGTGTAAACTTTATTGTTTTCTTTAAGCTTATGCTAATGTTGTGAACGCTGCTAGCAGTTTAGAGTTGAAGCAAATGCCTTAATGGTGAACTATAAGTCATTAAGCAACTACCGCTGCACCATTTGAGAGCATCTTAACAAATTGCATCTCAGTGTGGTACAACAGCTGCACAGTGTCTGATCGGAAAGGCCCTGCAACGGGTAGTAAAAACGGCCCAGTACATCATTGGCACCCAACTCCCGTCCATTGGGGATCTACAGCGCCAAAGATGTCTGCATAGGGCGAGGGGCATCCTGAAAGACCCCTCTCACCCAAACCACAGACTCTTTGAGATGTCTGCGTAGGGCGTCCTGAAAGACGCCTCTCACCCAAACCACAGACTCTTTGAGATGTCTGCGTAGGGCGAGGGGCATCCTGAAAGACCCCTCTCACCCAAACCACAGACTCTTTGAGATGTCTGCTTAGGGCGAGAGGCATCCTGAAAGACCCCCCTCACCCAAACCACAGACTCTTTGAGATGTCTGCGTAGGGCGAGGGGCATCCTGAAAGACCCCTCTCACCCAAACCACAGACTCTTTGAGATGTCTGCGTAGGGCGAGGGGCATCCCGAAAGACCCCTCTCACCCAAACCACAGACTCTTTGAGATGTCTGCGTAGGGCGAGGGGCATCCTGAAAGACCCCTCTCACCCAAACCACAGACTCTTTGAGATGTCTGCGTAGGGCGAGGGGCATCCTGAAAGACCCCTCTCACCCAAACCACAGACTCTTTGAGATGTCTGCGTAGGGCGAGGGGCATCCTGAAAGACCCCTCTCACCCAAACCACAGACTCTTTGAGATGTCTGCGTAGGGCGAGGGGCATCCTGAAAGACCCCTCTCACCCAAACCACAGACTCTTTGAGATGTCTGCGTAGGGCGAGGGGCATCCTGAAAGACCCCTCTCACCCAAACCACAGACTCTTTGAGATGTCTGCGTAGGGCGAGGGGCATCCTGAAAGACCCCTCTCACCCAAACCACAGACTCTTTGAGATGTCTGCGTAGGGCGAGGGGCATCCTGAAAGACCCCTCTCACCCAAACCACAGACTCTTTGAGATGTCTGCGTAGGGCGAGGGGCATCCTGAAAGACCCCTCTCACCCAAACCACAGACTCTTTGAGATGTCTGCGTAGGGCGAGGGGCGTCCTGAAAGACCCCTCTCACCCAAACCACAGACTCTTTGAGATGTCTGCGTAGGGCGAGGGGCGTCCTGAAAGACCCCTCTCACCCAAACCACAGACTCTTTGAGATGTCTGCGTAGGGCGAGGGGCATCCTGAAAGACCCCTCTCACCCAAACCACAGACTCTTTGAGATGTCTGCGTAGGGCGAGAGGCGTCCTGAAAGACCCCTCTCACCCAAACCACAGACTCTTTGAGATGTCTGCGTAGGGCGAGGGGCATCCTGAAAGACCCCTCTCACCCAAACCACAGACTCTTTGCCCTCCTTCCACCCAGGAGGCGCTATAGGTCTATTGGTTCCCGCACCAGTAGGCTCAGGAACAGCTTCTTTGCTGTTGCTGTCTCCCTGCTGAACTCTGCCCCTCCTCAATGACGCTGAACAATGACCCAATGACCCATCTGAACTCTCATGCTCACACCATACAGTACATACACTAGCATGTTATGGCTTGTGTGGGTGGGTGTGTATATATATGCATATATATCTTCATGCATTTTGTTCCTCTTAGTGTATTTATTCCCATTACTGCATTACTGTATTGCACTCTGGCTAGACGCCACTATTCATTTCACTGTCAAAGTATTTGTATACTATGTGCAGTGACCCCCTCAAAGAGTACATTTATGTTGATTAGCAAACGTAGTGCATGCACATGCACGGTATTATCCAGGTTCAGTACAAACAGAATATCAACAACAAAACAAAGTCCACACACTACTAATACATTATACTCCCACTGTTTATTACAGGTTCAACAATTCAGTCACGTCTGATCTGGATACAGCCGCTGTAGAACTGTAGAACGTTTGTAATAAACAGAGGGAGCATATAAGCAGCGTGCAGACTTTATAGTTTTCTTTAAGCTTATGTTAATGACGAGTGAAGCAGTTTAGAGTTGAGGGAAATGCTTATAAGCACATGAACCTTCCTAGACGTCGCTGCCACCTGGCCGTGTGATAATTAAAGATGCAAATGTTGCTGAGCAGACATGGTGGAACATGTGGGAGGAGTGGGACACACATTAGTGGGCAAGCTGCTGTTTACAAAATGTCAATCGCGTTCAGGTTCACTAAAGCCTAGTGAATTTCATGGCAATTTCCTTCTTGCATAATGTAAATAGTGCTTTTACCTTAAGTAAATGCATCTCAATTTCCCTGCTGTGAACCAGCGTCGGGCACAAGCGTGGTACGTGTCAGTTGTGTTTGCCTTAGATCACTGACAAAGCACGCATGCCCTTTCATGGTGGCACATGTCTATTGTGAGGTCGACCAATGACACAAGGTCTTGGTTGGCTACAGTACGCCTTTGAAACGCGTGAAAGCAAAGGACGTTGCGAGAACTGGATGACGGCATGTCATCATACAACAAGCAAGGTGTCTGTGTCAACTGGAAACCTTGTGTTCCAATAGATCCAAGGTTTTTATTATTTAGTCACAATCTCCTGCTAATCATTTCCATTGGTTCAATGTTGTACGACGAAGTAGGGCATTAAAACACATTCGCCGCCATTGGCGTAGATCTGCGTCAAATCTTAATTCAGTGGTCTACCGCCCCTTGACGTAGATCTTCGTCAAATGGTGGTTTATCATAGTGGTTTATGATAGCTCGATGTTGCAATGCTACATACATTAGCATTGGGTTGCTAGGCAATGAAGTAGGAAAAATTACATATATTTAAAAGTTGAAATTCTGAGGTGTCTGGCCGTCAGCGACGAAGGTTGAAACCCAGAGCACACGCTGCCCTTTAGAAAGGCAAATGCCGGGGGATGTTGAGCTCACTGTGTCAGTATCCATGGCAACAGAGGACCCAAGAAAGGGACCACATTAAAACACTACTGCAGAGGTGACGTCGACGGGCATGACGGTACGGCCAGGGGCTGCATGGCACTATGTTGCAACACAGCACAGCCCTGGGGTGGCTGTCTGTCTACGGCAGGGTGCCATGACGCAAGTCCAGGGGTGCCTCAGAATACTTTGATGATATTTGGAATTAACTAATGTCACCACTTGCGTTCTCTTTCAGCGTACAGTACACCAAGTCTTTGTGAAGCGTTGTGAGCTTGTAGATCGGCTATTTTTGTTGAGTGTTCCCCCCCAGAACAGGAAGTATAAAAGTCATTTTAAGGTCTGTCCTAATGGAAAACAAATATTCTCTCCAGTTTCCCTTGTGACATACTCTATCTTTGGGGATAATATTTACATATTTATGTACCGTTAATATGACAATAGGTGTGCTATAAAGTAACCATGTAATTCAGGGGTGACATGGGGGGTGGCCCTGAGCCAGAAATGTGTGAGAAGTTGAACTGGTCTTTGTGGTGTTGTGGGGCTTGAGAATGTGACCATGTTTGGCTGAGCCGAGGTGTAGGCCTGGAGCGATATAGCTGTTACTTAACCACATTAACACTAGCACGTCTAAGCGGTCCATCTGACCGATTTTGAGATTTTTAAGTGGATTTTCTTTGCCCATGAAGTTCTGCGAAAGTTCCCCTTGCATGACTTTTTCTAAATATTCGATTCAAATCGTCTGTTTTCTTTTCCTCCATCTGAGACGTTCTGTAAATTTTAGGCATACTTATACCTACTATGACTGCTCTTTTTCGCCAACATTCGCCCCCCTTACAAGCAGTGAAGTTCACACGTCCCTCCCGGCTGAAGACGGGCATTGTTCAAACTAATGTCTCATTTGCATTCCAACTACTTCCACATGTAGGCAAACTTACATTACGAATGTAGGCTACTCACAACATGTAGACTAAATGTTGTTTTAGAGGTTATATTTTGTTAGATGCGGTTTGCAGAAATAACAATGTCTGACTTTATTTTTCCCGAAACGGAAAAAAATATATATGGTGAAATATGGTGTGTGTTGACTGACTGGCGTATTGTTTTCGCCAAGCGCATAGCTCAATAAATAAATGTTGACTATACTCGCCGATATTCAATTAAATATTCAATATAGCCTACCCTGCAGAAGGCAACCCGTTTCCCGAAACGTTGGAATAATAAAGTTTATATAGCATCGTGACTATACGAGCTGTGCATGGTCGGTTTGACCCGACAAGACATTTTCCTTTCCTTGGAACGAGAATGCCAAATAAAAATGACAGTGTTTGAAATCATTCCACCCCGATGGACCTCCCCGAACCTCTAAATGTTTTGTCAGTCAAAAGATAACAGTTCTGTCCGTCCTTCTTTGTTCTGTAAACTTTTCTGCAAGCGACCGGTGGAACTGATTTGCCTGCACGCACGCATGGCTCTTTCCTTTTTTTTCTCTCTCCCTCCCTCACGGAGGCATGTAAATGTCCATGAATCCAAGTAACTGACGGTGAGGTATGCGGAAGTGCATTTTATATAACGCTGTAGCACTATTTGTGGCTGTGATGCGTCACATGACTTGATCTATCCTATGGTATATAAACCCTGCTGCTATAAACCTGCTACTGCTGCTGAGATGCGGACCTCTGGAGCTGGCACAATCAATCAAATATATATTAATTACATCGATGTGCCCGGCCCTTTACCCATACACGTGTAGCCTATAATGTTTCCCCCTCTATATAAAAATGACAATATATAACTCTAATGTCGCACCCCAACGCCCAGTATTGTTTTTTGTTATTTGGTCTAAAAGGTTAATCACACATTCAAAGACCAAATAATTTGCAGGCAATGGGGTGGTCAAAAAGAAACCTCTTGGCCACCTGAAGCATGTGTGGTTGTGCTTGATTTGTAGCTTGATTTGATCACATTTGTCTCATGGCTAAATGCAGGTACAGTGCAGTGCATAATGCATCTGTTTCATAACCTACTTAACTGTCAAGCAGTAAGTCCAGCTGAGCCCCACTGTGTCGCTGTCCATGGTGCTGTAATGGCCATCTCTGACTGTCTCTCTCTCTCTCTCTCTCTCTCTGGCTCATTCCGAGTCTGTTTGTAATGTTTTTTTAGGGTCTCAATGGAAATAGTGTGGGATTATGCGGGACTAAACTGTAATATTGCAGGATTATGCAACTACTTAACCCATTCTGACCGGGCACCCATTTTGGTGTTGGCATCATGTTATGCTTTAGCTATTGAAAAATAGCAGATCTACAAGCTCATATCGCGCCACCGAGTGGCGCGATACGAGCTTGTAGGTCTGCTATTTTTGAAAAATCGAAGAACGACTGACATTTTTTAGAATCTGATCTCAGGTCAGAATTGGTTAATCAGACCAGTGTGTGTCCAGTGGAAACCTCGTATGAATCTGATCTCAGGTCAGAATGGGTTAAACGTTGGTACAGGCAGGGGAGCAAGCGGTTGGTCAGGAATTAAAGGACGACTTAACCACTTTTCAACCTACGTATATTCATATAATTGGTCCTCACTAATGTTCATGATAAAATAACACCCTCCTGTGTGTCTCATAGGGAGGGCTGGGGGCATTTCAGAAACCGCTCATCCAGTGACATCATCGTTATAGGCGTTACATTAATAGAATTGTAACTTTTCAGGAATAGAAAAGCCTGCAGTTTCTATTAGCTTGGATTCCCCGTCGATGATGTCGATGCAAGACAAGGCTTTCTGAACTGCCCACAGCCCTCCTATGAGACGAGTAATCATGAACATTAGTGAGAACCAATAATATGAATATACTGTACGTGGTGAAGAAATGAAATCATTACACGTCAAAAATCCAACAGGAACAACGGACATGGAACAAAACATGGACTCTACTGTACAGTAGAAAACATGGACTCTACTATACAGTAGAAAACATGGACTCTACTATACAGAGGCTTCAGTGGTTAAATATCTTGATAGTGCAGCGGAGGAGACCAAACAGCCATGTTAATTGATTGTTAAAGAGAGGCAATATTTTTAATTATTTAAATTATAGTTAATCAAGAGAGCGTGGATTTTTAAAATGAAGGAAACTGCCTTTCACGCGTGCTACAGTATGGTGATTGATCACATCATTATCCTTAGAACCTGATGTTCCAATCCACGGAACCTGGGGTAATTAATTTCCTGCAGCGGGGACTAATGGCCCCTTGTAAAGGCACAATTCATTAATTTTGACCGTTTGAATGAGGCCTGTTTGAATTGTTTACCTTTTGATTGCAATTGTTTCCTATTGCATTTCAGATTTATGAGAAGAGGAGCAGTAATTCTTAAACTAAAGAATGTTCTCCTGACATTTGTCTTTCTTTTTTTTATTACTGAGTGATAAGGATGTGTTCTTACTGAATCAGCCTATAATCCTGTCCCAACATACATGTTGACCTTGAATTGTTTCATAGATGCCCCCTGTTCTCCATTTCCCCACCACTCCCACAGTAACATGTTGTTAGAATGGAGCTAGTTGTCTTGCCACCGTGCCCCTAGTTGTCTTCATTCTAATGCCAGTATTTTAGTAGGTCCTTCACAAATGGTCTATTAATAGTGTCCTGGTACTCACCGTTGCAGAACCCAGCGGTGGAGTTCTCAACGGGCCTGAGTATTAAGGCCTGGGCCGGGCCTTGGTTCTGTCTTGAGGCTGACAAACGGTGCATGTGTGAGTAGTACCAGGACACTATTAATAGGCCAGTTTGGACCTACTAAAATTCCTGGATTTAGAATGAAGACAACTAGTTCCGTTCTAACTTCATTTTACTGTGGGGGGAAATGGAGAACAAAACAATTCAAGGCCAACATGTATTAAGGTCTGATTCAGGGTACATGTGTTTGGTCTGGATCTCCTAGATAAAGTACAAGTGTCCAGGATTCAAAATTGTCTTGAGTAAAAGTACAAAGGTATTGGTTATCATACGTATGTGTATTTTATTTAAAATAAATTATGTAATATATCTACAAGTTCATGTGACGCATTGTGAGCTTGCAGATTGGCTATTTTCAAATAGCCAAAGTTTAAATAGGGCTGAAGTGGTTAATGCATGTTTTGTAATAATAATTCTAATCTACAATGTAACTGGTAACTAACGTTTTCAAATAATTATAGTATAGAGTAAAAAGTAGGCTACGATATTTGAGTAGAAGTACTGTAAATTGGAAATACTACAGTAAAGTGAAAGTACCTACATTTTTCACTTACAGTACAATTTAACTCAAGAGTACTTGAGCACATGTACTTACATTTCACCACTGTTTATCCCATTTTGGGCGGGAACCCCTTTTGGCGTTGGCATTATGTTATGATTTAGATATTGAAAAATAGCAGATCTACAAGCTCATAGCTGCTATTTTTGAAAAATCGAAGAACGACTGACATAGAAACATAGCTTTTTCAGAAAAGTCTCAGGATGTAGAAGACACTTTTTAGAATCTGATCTCAGGTCAAAATGGATTAACTCAAGAGTACTTGGAGCACATGTACTTACATTTCACCACTATTTATATATGGGCCTAAAGGGACAGACAGACAGATACAGAGATTGTTGGATTCATTGTTTTCCGGGAAAAATGCTAATCTGACCGAAATCCCAGTCGAGCATGCACAAGGCAATGTCTGAAGTCTGAAGTCGATCAGTCAGACCGTTGTCGAGACGTCTCCCAGACAGAATTATAGATAGATTATTATACATTATGGTGATCGTTGATCAAATCAGGCCCCTCTTTCTGTAATGAGTTCATCTTTAGAACTGCCACTAAGAGAGTACGGGACTCCCACTCTGTCTTCCTGGACAGGACTTTAACAACTCTCGTTGCTTTAAACACGGTAAAATAGTCTGTAATAGTGTACAAATGTTACCAAAATGGACCCTCAGGGGCTTGGAGTTTTGACTAGGATTTGACTGTGTAAGGGGGCTTATTTTGTGTTCATGAAATGATGTATTTATTTATTTATTTACAATATGTCTTGGTAGTATAGTCATTGCAGTCTCAATCGTATTTTTTAATGGGTTAATGCTCCAGTGATTCCTCCGCAGGGAATAGAGTTTATTAAATTCTAATTGAATTTGAGAGGACAGTCATTGTAGAGGTTTTTGCCTTTTATGGATTGACTAACAGCTACTTAAAGGTGCAACCTGGGAGTTTCCTAGCGGTAAATGGGAACTTTGTTAAGCCACTGGACTGAGTAACAGGGGAGCGAGTCGATACACGAACACAAGCCAGCGACTGTATACTGTAACGCATACTGTTTCTACAAGAACAAACAAACAAGTAATGATTTATTATGCGAGTCACTTCTCTTCTGCGTCATATTTCCCAAGGTTGCAGCACTAATGAAAGTGAGAGAGAGAGCAGGCACATAGCCTAACCTAACAAATTAAACCCCAAACTCTCTGAGTTAAAGTTGCTTGGCCCTGAAAGTGTATTGTTAGTATTGTTTTATTTACATTGCCCGTGGGGCTTTCTTTGCCCAGGAAGATTCAGAATAAAAGGCGCCCAGCAGATGAGGCAGATTTTACTCTGAAAAGCTCCGCCTTCCATTAACCCATTCTGGGCGGGCACCCATTTTGGTGTTAGCACTACGTTATGCTTTAGCTATTGAAAAATAGCAGATCTACAAGCTCATAGCGCGCCACCGAGTGGCGCGCTACGAGCTTGTAGGTCTGCTATTTTTGAAAAATCGAAGAACGAATGACATTTTTTAGAATCTGATCTCGGGTCAGAATTGGTTAATCAGACCAGTGTGTGTCCAGTGGAAACCTCGTATGAATCTGATCTCAGGTCAGAATGGGTTAACCCCCAAAACAGGGAGACATAATCTTCCATTATTTGGTCGCTCTGTCACCTCTAAACTCTCTCTAGAAGCGTTTATATTCCAAACCAGATGCTAGGTTAAGTCTAGGTTATTAAGAAATGAACACAGAACATTGCCGTTTTGATCAGAGCACCATAGATTTAGAGTTATGAGCCACTTTAGTCGGGCCGTGAACAAGGAAGTGAATGGCAGTGCGCCCTAAGACGTCCCCATGCCGGCGTCCTGGTCACCCTAGTGTGTTAAAACGAGACGGGTGTAATAACGGCGTGGTCTTCCACGTGGATCTCGGACTTCATGTGGCCCGTCTAGAAAACAATCCAGCCAGTCTAATTGTCTAATGTTGTTTTTGAGCATTAAGGCCACCTACCACACAAGCTGAATTCAGTACACTTCAGTACACTTCAGTACCACAGTACACTTCAGAAACAAGCCCAAAAACAAGCAACCCAACAACTACCAATATTTACAAGCAATTTCACAGAAAATAAATAATCTCAAAGTCACTTATAAAAAGTAGACTTGGCAACACTGGCCATCACTGCCATCAGTCACGTCATCAGTACTATATGACAACTGTTGTCTACATATTTGGGCAATGTTTAAGCCTCGGATAGGGCTTAAACATGCCATTGACTTCCATTGTAAAATTAAAGTTTCTAAAAAAAGATATAAAATATGTGGAAAGACAACATTTCCTTGGCCTACTGGCAGCATGCACAGCACATTTGGCACGACGGCTCTGTCCACCAGTTTGCGAGATTGGCCCAGAACGCGAACGCACACACACACACACACACACACACACACACACACACACACACACACACACACACACACACACACACACACACAGACTCACAGACAGACTCACAGACAGACTCAGACATACGTAGAGCCTCTCCCAGATGGCTTGGCCCCTAGAGGAGCCGTATGCCGTAAAAGAAGAGGGTATAGATTTATCTCCCCGAAACAATCCTCAAGCTGTAGGGAAGCTATAATTCTTCCCTGCAAATCTTATTAAAAGGAGGCTGTTGACTGCCGTTGCTGCTACTACCTTTCCAGCTTTGTATGCAGGATGTGTGACCGCTTGAAGGGAACGTACTGTACCTACATGTGAACTGCAGTGTAGATTCTAGAGACAAACACAGTATTATGCCTTGTTGGCGTTTTTTTTCCCTCATACTGAATTCAGACTTTTTATATTGCGTTCTGAAGTGGTTACTTGAATAAGTACCGGTATGTCTGCTTTTGGTACTACGTTGCTGTCCGGAGGAAACCTTATAACTCAATTTTTTATATTTTTATTCCATAAATCAGTGCTATTGAACACCCTTTACGTTTGTTGAAAATATTGAACCAATGGAAAGTAGTAAAAAAAACGCATTGGACAAAACCTCTTGACTCCACTGGACCCTCAAACTGTCTGCTAAAACAGGTAGCTGTTTTAGCAGACAAACTCCTTCTCAAGCAAGTAATTGACAATATCTAAAAGTCACAACACCAACTTTGATGAGGCAGCATTGCATCGTTTAAAAAAATATAAGGTTTTATTAATTTCCTTAAAAACTTATATTTTTCATTTCCTGAAAAATAAAACCTTTTGGAGTTATGAGCTTTCCTCCGGACAGCAGAGATAGATTATGTCTGTACTTGTTTCAGACTATAGTGCTATTCTATTTTTGTGTTGAAAACTAGCACTGTTGCTAATATACTGTAAGCAATATGCATCTGGTTCGTCCAATGTGACTGTGACGTCCAGTGCCAAATACAAACACAACATACGCTTACAGTCGAAACATGGCATTCATAAATACCGCTGCCCTAAAACATCCCCGTGTCCTCACAAGTGTAGCAGTAACACAAACACGTGCGTGTGCTTCCTTCTGTGTGCGCGTGCGCGTGTTGAAGGTGACGCGGTGCAGATGCTAAGGTTGAGTTGTCCTCGTTATACGCAAAGAACGCGGCTGCTTGCTGCTCTGAGCGCTGTGCGTGTGCTTCTGGTGGAACACTTGGAGGGAGAGAGAGAGAGAGAGAGATGTGAAAAAAGCAAGCGCTCCTCCGCTCACCTCATTACATCTCAAGGAGGCTTTGCTTCCTCCTCTCATGAATAGCAAACAAACAGCCCCTTTGGGAGGGAGGGCGTTTATTAGAATCTGGAGAGATGAGGGAAGGAAGGGATGGACTCTCCAGTTGAAGAGCAAACAGTAGCGAGGTGCCAAAGTGAATCTCTCCGGCGTGGGTGACACGTCTTAACTGCACCGTATCGATCCAATCGTGCATTACTTTTTTCTTTTTCTTTTTGTTTTTTCTTTTACTCGTGCCGACATGTATCTCTTTCCACCCCCACCCCCCCCCCACCACCCCCCCCCCCCTACACATAAAATATAAAATAAGTCATGTATAGAGTACATTACAGTATAGTATAATTGTGCGTGCGTGTACTATACTGTTATTTCACTTAGAATGCAAGGCGGTTGGCAGAGGAAGTGTAGCCCCTCAGGATTACATTAGATCATTGACACTGGGTGAAAAAATTGTGGGATAAAAAGAAAGAAAGAAAAAAAAAGAAAATGCATTGTGACCAGCAGGTCCAGGGTTCGGTACTGAGCAGAACTGGCCAGGTTATTGCATGGGTGTGACGTCGCTTGGAAACCAAACAAATCCGCCAGTGCACATTTGGTCTGACCCCCCGCCATAAAGTTTGGGAACCAGTCTACAGCGTCACATACAACAGATGCCACTGCCTAGCAACAACAGTTTGCGCTGACCCAGACGACACATGGACCCACCAACCCACCAACCCACAGACAGACAACTTGACTAGAGATGCATTTCCTTTGCGCCACATGAGGCACAACGGTGATTAATTAAAGCAGTGGTTCTCAACCAGTGGTCCGGGGACCACCACTGGTCCTTGAGGGGGGGGGGTTCCGTCTGGTCCCCAGATTTAACTTATTGTTAAATAATTGCATTACTTAATTCACAAGACGTCTACACATAATTAGAGGATGTAGAAGAATTGTTACTTTGATCCATCAATCAATTTGCCCGTTGTCTCTCCTATAATAGTATGGTATATTATGGTACCACATCAATACAGCATGGAACAAATGGTGGTCTGTTGCTCAAATGCCGAATAAATAATGGACCTTGATATGAAAAGGGTTTGAAAAGCACTGAATTAAAGCACACTGATGATACAAAGCACACTAGATGATACCGCAAGCGCTCAGAATATCAATTGAGTACGACCGTACGTCAAAATAAGTTCAAGGTCACCTCTGGAAAGCTTCTGTACTGTACAAAATGTGCACCGTCCTTCGTATCTTGTACAATGTAGTCATTTAATTATGAAAGACTTCATAACCAAATAATGGCCCATGTGGCCCTTTAAATCCACAGTAAAGCACATAATGTATGGCACTAAAAAGACACTTACTGTAAATGCCACGATATTCAGTCTCTGTGACAAACAACTATTACTAGCCTGTGCAACGTTTAAATGAAGGATAATCCTTCTAATGCACCATGGGATCTCTTAGTCGTATACGTGTTTAGCATGTCCAAACATCTAGTCTTGATTTCCTCAAACGCTCCTTTATACTGAGGAAAAGGTTAATTAGACAGATATAAAACGCTTAACTGATTTCTGTGTTGATCTTATGTCCTGTCATTTAAGGAAGTGTAGATGTTAATTTATGACTGCCTGTGTTTAATAGCGCAAAACCTTGGCCATCAAGCTAGCTTTGTCTTCATTCTCTTCCCGTAGCAGTGCAAAGACAGTCACTCGGCACAGAAGAAACAAACAGTGTCAGCCTTGGTGCCCAAAGTAATCACACCCGCCCCAGTTTATGATATTCTGTCACGTACAGATATTTAAACACTTTAAGCCCTATAGCCGGTACTTTGTACCATCTATCACAAAAATAATAGACAATCCATAATCTCTTGTAGATTGTAGAGCTGCTATTTTTTTGCTGAAGTTCTCCTCAGAATAGGGATGCTAAGTGGTTAATGTACACAAATAAATATAAACATCCTATATCCTATCACACAAAGATTTGGCGTCCCCTCTGTAGTAACTCTGTCTGAGGTGGTCCTGGACCAGTTCTAAATGTCTACAGTATAGCTCACTGGTTCTCAAACTTTTAAGGCCAAAATAATCTATTGAACTGAGGACCCCCAAAATAATCCTACTTGACCTGGGGTCCCCCCAGAATAATCCTATTTGAATTTAGCCTAAGTTCCAGCCTGAACTCGCTGCGTTCCGCGATTCTGAATTGTCACTCGCTACTCGCTACTCAGTCTGGAAAGTCTCCTATTCTCCACAGGTAGGCGGGACATATGAACGTTGAAATGGAACTGTGGCTTCTGATTGGTCTGTGGTGCGGGTTGAGGAAAAACACCAGTTTGATGTTGTATCAATGCGCGCTGCGCAGCTACTGCTGTTGTCCTGCAACATCCCCTTGACATTACCTAAACTCACCCCACACAGCTACTGCTGTTGTCCTGCAACATCCCCTTATCATGACCTAAACTCACCCCACACAGCCGTCATTGTTTTTGTAGGCCTACTACTGAATCGTTTACTTTTTTCAACAGTGAGAGAAGCATATGGACAGACTGGTGCTGGCTGATGACGTACTGTATCAGCAACAACGTGGCTACGTAACACTTGACGTTATGAAATGCGAGTCAAGCAGCCTCTGTCTCAGACTGGGTAGCGCAGTGACATTTTCAGATCCGTGGAACGCAGAGAATCAGGCTGGAAGACTAATTTGAACTAGGGGGACCCTAGGGGGAAAAAACAAACAAAAAAACATTGGGACCCTGATAAGACAGTTGGAATGTATGTAGGAGTTGATGCATTTGACTCTGTTCCACTCATACAGATTGTCTATAGCACAAATCTACTAGCAAACACTTAGATTTTCATCTTGCTTACAATATTTCACAAGTTTGATGATTACTTTTGATGCAGTAATGGTCTCTTTTTTTAATCTTTTTTTTATGTAAGTCCTTACATTGTCACTTCACTGTCTCCCCAAAATGCGTGTGGTTGAGAATCAATGGTCTAGCTCAGCAGACAGACTGTGAGTCGTCTGCCTGTATGTTTATCTTCTTGCCATAAACCAAGCTGAACAAAGACACACACGCGTGTGCACACACACACATACACACACACACACACACACACACACACACACGCACACACACACACACACGCACACGCACACGCACACGCACACGCACGCGCACAAGCACAGACACACGCACAGCCCTCCTGCTCCATAACAAAGACACGATTTCTATTAGACAATGGGCCACACTCGGAATCCATAAACAATGGAGCCAATTACAGGATATATACGTACAGTAGCTACACACTTTGTGGTGAAAGATGGCGGCGGCGGTGGGAGGCTGGCGGTAACGGCAATTAAAAGATGGCGGCAGTGAGAGGTGGCAATTAAAAGCACCACAGGGGCCCTGAGCTGCTCTCCCTCCTCCTCCTCCTATACTGTACTGGACTACTGTACTGCCCAGGCTGTCCAGCACAGCATGCTGTTTTGTTTGCCTATATCAGGTAGGGGTGGCATTTGTTTAATAGAATCAGCACCCTAGGCTAGGTATATCGATATGGTACAGTCATATTTTAACTTCTTTCTTAACCCCAAGACCTGAGGAGGCCGATTCTTAATCCTTCTAAATCCTAAAAAAAAACTGCATGTTTCTATATCAGTGGTTCTCAATTTTCAAGGATCCTCAAAATTATATTTATTTGGCCACCGACCACCACCATCTGAAACGTTTGAATACTACTGATACTGTAACTAGTAACTAAGGTTTTCAAATAATTGTAGTGGAGTGAAAGTAGCCTACAAAATTTGCCTCTGAGCTGTAGTATTTTTTATTTTTTTTCTCCTCAAAAAACTCGTCTTATCGTCCCTGTGCAATCAGTGCATAATTGGATTCATCTCGTCTTGTCGTCCCTGGCATTTAACCCATTCTGAACGGGAACCCTTTTTGGTGTTAGCATCATGTTATGCTTTAGCTATTGAAAAATAGCAGATCTACAAGCTCATAGCGCGCCACCGAGTGGCGCGCTATGAGCTTGTAGGTCTGCTATTTTTGAAAAATCTAAGAACGACTGTGACATTTTTAGAATCTGATCTCAGGTCAGAATGCGTTAATCAGACCAGTGTGTGTCCAGTGGAAACCTCGTATGAATCTGATCTCAGGTCAGAATGGGTTAAACTGTTACAGTACCCAAGTACACCACTGCATACAAGGTTTCTACCCGACACATACATACAAAATACATACAGTACATACATGCACACGCACGCACGCACATGCGCGGCGCGCACACACGTGCACATACAGTACATACAGGAGCAGGAGAGACGGTCGGAGAAGGAAAAAGGAGAGTAGCTATTAATAAATGCATTGCCCTGGAAGCCTCGGTTTACTGTGCCCGATAAAACTGTACAGTAGCTAAGGAGAGATTGGATTGTCCTGCAATAAAATGTTTTTTCCTACGAAAAGAGATAAGGATGTGTCGTCCCTGTTCTCGCACGAGACGAGACGCAGATTAGTTCACAAGGAGAAAAGAGATAAAGGCAACAGACAAAAAGAAAAGTTGGAAACTTTATAGTGAAATTCTTTCGTATTCTTTTTTTTGTATAAATAAGTGTAAGGTTGCATGGGTGTAAATTGGATGAGAAAATACATGCGCGCACGCACAGTGACACACACATACACACACACACACACACACACACACACACACACACACACACACACACACACACACACACACACAATGTATACTGTAGTACAGTAATAACAGTATATGTACGATAGCCTACTATATGACACATTTTTCACCTCTGCAATTTTGCCAGATGGACCATCCTATACTTACACGTGTTGTCTTGTGTAATTGTGTTGTGCGGAGATAGAGGACAGATTTGTGCTGTGTAAATGTATTGATTTCTTATCCCACGTCTTGGTTCAGATGTTTTAAGCTATAGACTATAGAGAGAGAGAGAGAGAGAGAGCCCTTCATCAGCACTTTCTGTACCGCGGCAGCATGGCCGCCAAACACCCCTACTACCAGCACTAGTACCAACTCACATTCAGCATGGTCCACAAACAACCCTACTACCAGAACTGGTACCAACTCACATTCAGCATGGTCCACAAACACCCCTACTACCAGTAGTACCAACTCACATTCAGCATGGTCCACAAACACCCCTACTACCAGAACTAGTACCAACTCACATTCAGCATGGTCCACAAACACCCCTACTACCAGAACTAGTACCAACTCACATTCAGCATGGTCCACAAACACCCCTACTACCAGAACTAGTACCAACTCACATTCAGCATGGTCCACAAACACCCCTACTACCAGTACTGGTACCAACTCACATTCAGTGGTGGAAAAAGTACTACATCTTTTTAATTAAGCATTTCTGGGAGGGAACCCCATTTGTGGTGTTGGACCAATTTGGTGTTCTAAGCATTGTTATACTTTAGCTATTGGAAAATAGCAGATCTACGAGCTTTTAGGTCTGCTGTTTTTGAAAAGTCGTGAAAATGTGGCGCAAATCTTTGAAATTATATTTCAGAGCTAACATTTTTAACTAAAATATTGGCTTCTGGGGGGTCCCTGGAACTACACATTTTCAGATGGGGGTCCGTGGCCCGATAGAGTCCTTGACATGAAAAAGGTTGAGCACAACTGACATAGAAACATGGGTTTTTCAGAAAACTATTAGGATTTAGAAGCCTTTTTTGAACCTCAGTGACCTCAGTCCAGAATGGGTTAAAGGAGTAGATAACTAAGCTGCTAATTTGATGTCCGGCTGCGCTTCCGGTAGGAGACACTGTACCTGCTCTGGCTCAGCTGTGCCTGCCCCGTGCAATTTGTATCCCTTTATCTTCATGAATGTGGACACGGAAAACGTTTAATACTAGTGCCGTTTAAATGTGAAAACATACTTAGCGAAAGATGGGATTTGGATTAGGAAATAAGAAATTAAGAACAGATTATGTTTGAATCCAAATATTTTGCCTGTATAAAAACAGATAAATACCAAGAAGACTGCTATAGCTGACTTTTTTCTTAACGTTTTGTTTATTCACTTTTTAGTTTTTTACAAATAAATTGAGAAATACAAACAGAGTAACTATTATACAAAAGTTAAACAGCCGTTTTGAATGTAGCCAGGATGCCAAAATAATCATCCACGGCACGTCGCATGTTTACTTTAACCCATTCTGACCTGAGATCAGATTCATACGAGGTTTTCACTGGACACACACTGGTCTGATTAACCCATTCTGACCTGAGATCAGATTCTAAAAATGTCAGTCGTTCTTCGATTTTTCAAAAATAGCAGACCTACAAGCTCGTAGCGCACCACTCGGTGGCGCGCTATGAGCTTGTAGATCTGCTATTTTTCAATAGCTAAAGCAACGGGTTCCCGGTCAGAATGGGTTAACACGAGCAGAGAAAGTAGACTTTGGGACGGGGTCTGTGCATGTGCTCCCTTTCCGTGTGCATACAGTACACGCTCTCTGGCAGTGACATGGCAGTGAAAGTACAGTAGACACGCTCTACTGTACCAAGCATCCAAGTGACTCACAGTCTAGCCTTCATTCTACACAAAGTCTGCCACAGTTGTCCATTCCTAAATTAACCCATTCTGACCTGAGATCAGATTCATACGAGGTTTCCACTGGACACACACTGGTCTGATTAACCCATTCTGACCTGAGATCAGATTCTAAAAATGTCAGTCGTTCTTCGATTTTTCAAAAATAGCAGACCTACAAGCTCGTAGCGCGCCACTCGGTGGCGCGCTATGAGCTTGTAGATCTGCTATTTTTCAATAGCTAAAGCATAAAATGATGCCAACACCAAAACGGGTTCCCGTTCAGAATGGGTTAAAATCCAGATGCGCTAAAACGTCATATTCGCCTCCTTTTCAGAGACATTTGGGACTAGTATACATACAGCATGTTGAAAAATGAGCGTCCTCTTCACAGATAGATACCGAGCCTGACTAGACATCATGAGTGTGTGTGTGTGTGTGTGATGAGTGCGGAGACCATTTGTTTCCCAAACACAGGATCGGCACCCATTTGTGGGTCGTGGACACCTTTTTATGGGTCCCTTCTTTATTTTATTTCTAATTATTATTTTCAAGACATTCCCCCAAAAAAAGCAAAAAATTAGAATCATGAATTGAAAACAAATTCAATGATTTAGAAAGATCCAAATTTTGTATGAATCATGGATTTGTTCCCCCAAATTAAGGAATTATACAAATTAACGGATTCCCTCGCTACTTAATATTTTCCAGTAGGCCTAATTTCATTACTGCTCCGCAGCCAAGGTCCTTCCTTGACATGAAAACGTTTGAGAGGCTTACAGCCCAGTATTTTTTTATTGTTTTACCCTTCTGTAGTTTTTAGACTGTACAACTGTACAAACTACAAAATCAGCCTATGGGGGTTTCCTTCCCCCTCTCTGTGGAAGACAGACATACAGTAAACAGTACAGTGGGAGAGACAGGAGCCGTGATTAGATGTGACAAGGCCTCAAATCAGCTCGGCTCTCAGAAAAGGCCTGGAGGGCTGTCCATCTTAAAGCCTGGGATACAGTGTCAGATCTGGGGCACTAACAAACAAACCGCCGCTGTCCGGCAGAGACCTCCTATCTCCATGTTTATACAGTTTTTTTGTAAATTAACCCATTTTGTGTTCCGAGCTTGTCAATTTGCTATTTTTGCGATTTCTTTTTTTTTTTTACATTTGAATCCCGAAAAGCAACTGTTTTGGACAAGAGGTTTCCACTGGACGGAGACGAGGCGTAAATGGTCATGGCGAACTGTAACTGTTAGTTCTTTCCGCTCACTGCGTGGAACAACGTATAAAATCAGCCATTATTTACAACGCCATCAAGACCCGCCAAAATATTTATTTTGTTGACAAAATCAACTGTAGATTTTACTAGACTAACACTAAAACATTTCAGATGACTAAAATATGGCTACAACAACTAAATGGAATTTCATTCATCAAGACCCGCCAAAATATATATATTTTTGACAAAATCAACTGTAGATTTTACTAGACTAACACTAAAACATTTCAGATTACTAAAATATGGTTACAACTAAATGGAATTTCATTCATCAAGACCTGCCAAAATATTTTTTTTGTTGACTAAATCAACTGTAGATTTTACTAGACTTTAACACTAAAACATTTCAAATATGGCTTGAATTTCATTCAAAAGACCTTGTGACCTAAACTAAATCAAAAGCTGCCATGTCAAAAACAGCACTGCAGTGCACACACACACCACAAGTGTTGGACACAGAACTGTATCATAATATGTATTACTGTATGTAGGGCAACTGATGTCAGTACATCACAAAGCCAACCGTCTAATTACAAACAGAGCCGGCGAGGTGAATAGCATCTAAATAAAGATAAACACTCATCTGCATTTATAGAAATATGTATTTTCCACCGTCTCGCGGCTCCTTAGAAGTATCAGCTACAGCTACAGCTTCGGAGCTAACTTATTTGTTCATTTAAAGTCAAGCCATTAAAAAATGAAAGTGAACCTTACCTAGGGTTTATAATAGAATGCGTAGCCTCATTCCCCCCTCAGCAATACCAATTATTTCATACTGTACATATGTTAGATATATCCAACAGGATAAAGGTCAAAGGTATAGGGTAAGGGTAACCGTGATTTTCTTTGGTTGAAATAAGTGTAAATAAATAAATAAATGGTTATATAATAGAGAAAAGTGTTGTTCTTGCGATGCTGCCAAATCACTGAGAATGGCATATGCGTGGGCAGATAAAAATCACAGTAAATCACAGCTATACTGTTTGCCAAACAATCGCTTACATTAGCCACTTGTTTACTGACTTGCTACAGAGCAAGTGGGGGGTAGGAAATATGATACATATTATTGTATTGTTCCTAACGGTTCCTCCTTTAAATTGCCGTGGATGGCCTTTCTAACCCCCGGTCGGCCAGTTTGGAACCATCTCAAAGATGACAGAGAGATGGATTCACCCCCCCCCCCCCCCCCCCCCCCTCCTCTTCTATGATTCCTACATCTCATTTCAGTAATTGAAGCTTTACAGCATTTCTGAGCAACAGCTAGAGAGCTTCTATAGTCCCAACTGCAACTCTTTTTGCCGGGCGGTTTTATTGTGACCATGAGTGAATGCATCCAAGGAAGCCACTGCAAGCATTTCATTAGATACACTGTGTGCGTGTGCGTGTGCGTGTGCGTGTGCGTGTGTGTGTGTGTGTGTGTGTGTGTGTGTGTGTGTGTGTGTGTGTGACTGTGTGTGTTGTGTGTGCATGCGTGCGTGTGTGTCCTCCATGACTGAGAATGAAATAAGATACATGATTAACACATTAAGAAGACCTGAGGCCAATTCCACAAATGCTTTCTAAATCAATGGTTCTCAAACTTCTCAAACCAAGGAGGACCCCCAAATAGAAATATATTTGGCCGCGGACCTCCCATCTGAAAAAAGGTTTCCAGGGACACCCAGAAGAGGACTGGAGGCTGAACCCTTGACCGTCAAACAGGCCAATGAAATAAACAGTAATAATAGTGACATCACACTATCAGCCCCTCCCCTTTATCATACGACTACAGCTGTGGGTGCGGCTTCACTTATGGATCACCACCCATCAGGCAAACCAGGCATACTTAATGAACTGGTGGGCATGTCCACATAAAAGCATGATTTTAACAAATACTGTACACTTTTTGGGAAAAGTTCTTCCTCCTTATATTATAAAAAAATCGTAGCACTCCATCTTCAACACCTTAAGATTTTTCAAAACATGTTCAAAAATAGCTGCGAGCTTGTACATCTGCTATTTTTTGTTCTAAACCAGTGTTCTAAATCCGATAGTTTTCTGAAAAACTTATGTTGCTATAATAGCTGAAATCTAAATTAACACAGATGCGTTCCCATCTGTGTCAAAAACCAGTTAAGGATGCCGCTTATTCCATGCCACAATATTACCATATCCAAAATCCCAATGAAATACTGATGCAGTGCCCAGCCCTAACTTCATCCCACACACTGACTGATGCTACATAACTATGCTGAATTGGTAATGATCCATTCCCTCCAACTATGTCAATAAACCTTGCAGCGATATTTAGTTTCAACATCCTTGCACAGTCCTTTGTCTGTTCTTTCTTAAAGTCTCATCTATACCAAGATGCCGTTCGCTCAATATAACCAATAACTGAAAGTAACTCAAATAAGAAACGTGACATGATGCCTCAATGAACAACGATACAACAAATTGCTCCGATAATCTTGAAGATTGTCTCTCAATGCTTTCCAAGACAAACAATGTAGAGATCGAGAGCCACATTGTTGTGTGAATGCATGAAAAACTTTGTGGTCATGAAACCGTTTAGAAATCTGCTACACTTTTCTTTTCTTTTCTTAAACTGAAGGCTAAAGCTGTCTATTGATGGTTTCATATACTGAAATGCTATACGTACTGTGCATTGTACCTGAAGGACAGGCCAGGACAGGGTTGCCTTAAAAGCACAGTGATGTGCAAAATGACATAAAGCCCGATATGATAGTCGTTAAACATAAGAAAATAGGCCTGGGCCGTGGCTCAGCGGTCCAGGCACCTTGGCCGGTAGCCCGAGTCTGGCAGTGTGCCGCGGGTTCGACTCCCGACGGCCTTTACTGCATGTCACTCCCCCATCTCTCTCCCCATGTCCTGTCAGCCTACTGTCTGTCACTCTATAAAAAATATAAAATAAAGTTGAAAGCCGCAAAAAAAAAAAGATTAAAAAAGAAATTAAAAAATGTAAAAAAGAAAAATCCCTATCTACTGTATATAAGATATTATGATATAAGATAATGTATACTTTAATGTCCCTGCTGGGAAACCTGTCCTGGGAGACACTGTCCTTCGATTCCACCCAAGAAAAAAGGCATACATCAAACAGCACATGTAATAGTATGCACATGCATTACACACATACACTTACTGTACACACACATACTATACACAATTTATGACAATGGTGACATATTGCACTACCCCATCACCAACATCCTACATGAACCTGTTACCATTGAGGTGACATATAGCACAGCCCCCATGGCCAAAAAAACACCTACATTACTTGTTAATCATAATTTATGTGGTGTGAGCAAGGCCATGGACCATAGCACATAGCTCCAATACCCTTTAAAACCTGAGACCAGAATGTCTTCTAAAATGATGACAGTTTTATGAAAAACGTATGTTTCTATATCAGTGTCAAGGACCCCACAAATTATGTAATTGGCGCCTACCCCCACGGCCCCACCTTCCTTGGCGACAAAAGGTTCGAGAACTCGAGAACTACTGTACTTAGAAGGCATTTGTAGAATCGCTCAGCTCTTGGGAACCCTAAATCTTCTCCCAGAAAGCGCCAGAAGGCGCCAGAGCTGAACCACTGGCTGGGGAATGTGAGCTGGGTCAGACACTGTTCTCTAATGGCCAGACCAGTGTTGAATTTGACACGGGGCCAGCGGGCCACACACCGAAGTCAGACCTTTGTGAAGTGAGACCAGTCAGTCGTAAAGCCAGGCCAGACAAGGCCTTGGTAAAGTAACACTGTTGATTTATACCTTTGTGCTGATCCATATCTGTTTGGCTTTTTTTGTTTTTTTTAGATAGACACAGTGTAGAGACACAAAGCGGGGAGTTACACACAGCAAAGGCCCACACTGCGCAAAAGGTTTGGAATACGGATGTGTATATTACAGGAAACCCCCGTTAATCTTTCCAACAAACTCCCGTAAACTCCCGAATTGTACCATCACACCTGTATATTACATGTAAATACAGTTCCCGTAATTGCCCATTAACTCCTCTTTTCACGCAGTGCCAGCCCGGGGAATCTAACCAGGATCTCACCGCCAGGCATCAGAGCCCGTATGATATGCATGACAACCACTCGGGCCATCAATGAGTGGCTAATTGGATAAATAATGATTAAGATGCAAGGCAACCATTAGACAGTTAACGTATCATAAAAAGCACACTTACCATATGGTGGGTCTGCGTCTGTCCAACGAGGATCAATATGTTTGAGCAGATTATGGACAAACAGAAGTTGATCAGGATGATGGACCGTTCCGATCGGATGTATCTGCCGTGAGGATAAAAGATTTGTAGCACGTCAGCTCATTGCAAGGTCAATGGTTCAGGTTCATAGGAGAAAGGAGTCGTAGCACGTCAGCTCATTGCAAGGTCAATGGTTCAGGTTCATAGGAGAAAGGATTCGTAGCATATTACCGTATTGCAAGGTCAATGGTTCACAGATTTATAATCTTTCATTATTATTTTGACCCCCCCACCCCAGTACCATCTGTTGACCCTGACCATTACACTGTAACAAAGATGTCTTACTAAATCATATTAATGCAATAACAGCAAATTCAGATGTAGTCTTATGAATAACACACCATTTAGTTTAGTCCTTTTTTATTCATCTGAAATTCTTAGTCGACTAAACATCTAAATCTTAGGGTTAATTTTGACAGCAAATTCTGATTAGTCTTAGTCTTTTGAATAACACACCATTTAGTTTTAATCCCATTTGGTCATCGGAATTTGTTTAGTGTTATAGTCTAGTCTTCTTAGTCGACTAAATATCACAATCTTAGTCTTTAGTCTTTTAGTCTTAGTCAACAAACCTATCCTTTGAAGGCTGTTGCACAGTAAAGTACACCTTGTTTAATGCAACTCTGAGAGTTTGCAAATTAACCAAATGCCATTTTGGTTATCTTTGCATATAATCTCAGAGTTACATTAACCCATTCTGACCGGGCACCCATTTTGGTGTTGGCATCATGTTATGCTTTAGCTATTGAAAAATAGCAGATCTACAAGCTCATATCGCGCCACCGAGTGGCGCGATACGAGCTTGTAGGTCTGCTATTTTTGAAAAATTCGAAGAACGACGGACATTTTTAGAATCTGATCTCAGGTCAGAATGGGTTAATCAGACCAGTGTGTGTCCCGTGGAAACCTGGTATGAATCTGATCTCAGGTCAGAATGGGTTAAAACCACATGAACTACTAGAACCTGGTCTGGGGCAATCTCACATTTTACTACACACTACAGTAATCAACACTAGGGGTTACTACAGGAGGGCCACCAAATCCTTGTGTGATAAGTAGTATATTGTTTTTACATTAACCACTTGAACCCCAGCATCCCTATCGGTTTCCTGGCTTGGAGAGTCTGCCATTGTAGGGAGCACGGTGAAACCGTTTCATATTTGATAGAAAGCTTTATGTACGGGAGTAGAGGGGAAAGCTTAACATAGAAAGAGTTAATGAACTAGTGGGTGTGGCCACATAAAAATAATAATTTTAGCACTTGTTTCCACACTTAAAATAAATAAAAACTGCACTGCATCTTCAATTGTCTGAAAATACACGTTAACATGAATCCAACATTGATGATAGTGCTGTCAAACAAGTCTACAGTAGTTGAATCGGAAACACCATTTCATACAACATGTAGTGTGTGTGTGTGGGGGGGGGGGGGGGGGTCTCTGCTTCATCTCTCTCTCTCTTTCGCTCTCTCTCTCTCGGCTAATAAGGAAGTTGAACGTTGAAGACCCCCCCGCTCTAGTGGGTCATAATTACCTCCATAGCACAGCGTAGACCACTGCCAGTGTGATCAGGGCGAGGCAGGAGAGACCGCAGCCAACGATCAGTGTCACAGATGGAACCCCCGAGTATTCCATGGTCTGTGGAGGAGGAGGGAGAGGCAGGCATACGTCTTTACTGGTCACCACACCACACAAATCAAAAGCAAGGGGCCATTATGAAGCGCCCCTCAGAGGTGTGTGTGTGTGTGTGTGTGTGTGTGTGTGTGTGTGTGTGTGTGTGTGTGCCTGCGTGTGGGCGCTGCATCAGTGACCTAGAAGGTCAAAGCTGAAACCTCATTATGTCCAAATGAAATTGTAGCACTGAAACGAACCACGTGATCTGGTTGTCTGTGTGTGTTGTCTGTGTGTGTTGTCTGTGTGTGTTGTCTGTGTGTGTTGTCTGTGTGTGTTGTCTGTGTGTGTTGTCTGTGTGTCTGTGTGTGTTGTCTGTGTGTGTTGTCTGTGTGTCTGTGTGTGTTGTCTGTGTGTGTTGTCTGTGTGTGTTGTCTGTGTGTCTGTGTGTGTTGTCTGTGTGTGTTGTCTGTGTGTGTTGTCTGTGTGTGTTGTCTGTGTGTGTTGTCTGTGTGTGTTGTCTGTGTGTGTTGTCTGTGTGTCTGTGTGTGTTGTCTGTGTGTGTTGTCTGTGTGTGTTGTCTGTGTGTGTTGTCTGTGTGTGTTGTGTTGTCTGTGTGTGTTGTCTGTGTGTCTGTGTGTGTTGTCTGTGTGTGTTGTCTGTGTGTGTTGTCTGTGTGTGTTGTCTGTGTGTGTTGTCTGTGTGTGTTGTCTGTGTGTGTTGTCTGTGTGTCTGTGTGTGTTGTCTGTGTGTGTTGTCTGTGTGTGTTGTCTGTGTGTGTTGTCTGTGTGTGTTGTGTTGTCTGTGTGTGTTGTCTGTGTGTCTGTGTGTGTTGTCTGTGTGTGTTGTCTGTGTGTGTTGTCTGTGTGTGTTGTCTGTGTGTGTTGTCTGTGTGTGTTGTCTGTGTGTGTTGTCTGTGTGTGTTGTCTGTGTGTGTTGTCTGTGTGTGTTGTCTGTGTGTGTTGTCTGTGTGTGTTGTCTGTGTGCCAACACAGTGAAATAACACAGGTCTTGTTGTTGTCTGTGTGTGTTGTCTGTGTGTGTTGTCTGTGTGTGTTGTCTGTGTGTGTTGTCTGTGTGTGTTGTCTGTGAGTGCCAACCCCATCTCACCCAACACGGTGAAATAACACAGATTGAATTCCGTACATATACACTTCTAGAAAACTAGAAAACTATTGGACTGAAATCCTCCCCATAGACCGCGACGGAGGGGCGACGTCCGCCGTCTCACGCGAACTTGAGCAACGAGATCCACCACGTGTAGCGACGTCCGAGTTGCAACCCGATAAGGCACAGAATCGTGAATGGGGTGAAAGTCACGCCCCCGTCGCGGTCAAAACAGTAGTAGTGTAATATGTACTGTATGTATTTGGGGGTTTTCTAGTATTGTATGTACGGAATTGCCAATCTGTGTTATTTCACCATGACCATGTTTGGGTGAGATCGGGCTCACTGTACTATGTCTATGTGAAAATATGGGCTGCACATGAAAGAAAATCAGTAGATAAGCAGTACGAAAACTATTTAGCCATGGCTTCCTCGTCGTCTGGGCGTAGGTGAAAAATATTGAAATGAATAAATAAATAAACATTTAGCAAAGATTGCATGTCGACAAGCTCACAACGTGTCGCATCACATTGTGAGCTTGTAGATCCATTATATTCAAAACAATAACACATTTTTAAGCAGTTAAGAAGTACAACGTACAGTGATCCGGCGTTAAAGATACACAATTATTACCTAATCGTCTAGTCGCAATTATTTGAGATAATCGCGATTATTGTCAAAACCTTCATAATCTTGTCCATGTTGAAAGATGTTCTTAAGCAAAACGGGTAATAGCAGATCTACAAGCTTACAGCACATCACAAGTGACGTGTGGTAAGTTTGTAGATAAGCTATTTCTTCTATTTTTAGTAAAACTTTATAAAAATGCCAGTAATTCTTTGGTATATTTCAATTATTTGTCATATCACCCATCATATCATGTCATATCCGGTGCATTTGTATTACGAAGCCTAAAAGCCAAACAGAAATGTAATTTCTATCCACAACGTTCCAATTTCCAACGGCAAAAAAAATACATTTTGTGTGACGATTAATCGTCAACTTAAACGTGTAGTGGTGTGACAGCCCTAGTTGAAGATGGACAGTGAACACACCATCTGTTAAGTGTACTCCTATCTAAAATCTCCTTGGCCGTCGGCCACTGCTGAAGGCCTTAACACCACAGCAGCGCTCCTACACCAGTGGTTTTAAACCCTTTTTCACATCAAGGCCCAGTATTTATTTGGCATTTCAGCCACGGACCACCATGTACCACAGACGAAAAACTGTCCAAATTTCATTCTGACCCCTCCACGAAAAGGCCTCGTTGTCCTGGCCCCCTTATCTATCATTTATACATTATGGATAAATAGTGTGGACTTACTGTAGACTGTATTCGTCTGTGGCATTCTATGACATTTAGCCTCTCAGACCCAAAACTAAAGAATATTTCATCGTTTGTTTTTAGGATTTTGTCCACAATTCCATTCTCTAGTTGTGTAGACAATGACTTAACTCGTGAGAGCGTCAAATGAAACCAAATGCACCCATACGGGTCAACTTTGGCTTAATTTTACTCTCTCAGGAGTTAAAGATATAGATGAGGGTCCATGTGGTTATACCAACTCTCCAACATGTATAGCTGGGGACCACCTGGAACCCCCTCAAGGACCACTGGTTGAGAACCGTACTAGCCTATACACTGATGAAGGCCTCAACACCACAGTAGCCTATACACTGATGCTGCTAGTATAGCTATGCTCATGGTACAGCATAATGGACACAGCGGGGTGTGATTGGAAGAAGACTCTCCTGGATGCTAGCACATTACATCGATATTGATGTGTGTTGTTGCCATTGATTGATGCCAGAGGAGACAACACACACACACACACACACACACACACACACACACTTTGTATGCACAGACCTGCCTATACACCTAAATACACACACACACACACACACACACACACACACACACACACACACACACACACACACACAATATTGTAAATGATATGTACCAAATATAAACAGAGGCACAGTTTAACCACACTGTGTACACTTGACTGACAAGATCAGCCAACAACAGCAATATTAATGATTCAAGAGCACTGCACATTACATTGGCTAGTATCACTTCCCCCTATTAGCCTATCTAGCATATTCTACCTATCAAAATAGCAAATCAACAAACAAGCCATGCAGCCCACTTACTATTTGTCTTGGTTGCTGAGCCAAAATGGCGAAGGTAGACACGCGATCACATAAGCATTTCGTATGGGATGCATCTGTGAGCACCGTTTTACATCCTTTTGTGGACCACGTACCCCAGGAGTCGTTCCTGCAAAGAAGGAGAGGAGAGGAGGAGGGCAGAGGCAATTAGGCTAATTCAACACGGCGGTATGCTGTCTGTAGCAGCAGCAGGCAGCAGGCATCAGCACGACTTCACATGTTGTTTCGGCACCATTTCATCGTCAGATCCGATCAAAAAAACCCGCATGTTGCATATACAGAGCATATTACATTACACACTGCACTCCTACATGTTGCAAACGTCTAATTAAAAAAAGCGAATCGACACTGCATTTTAGCGGCTTTACAACAAGCATTGAGCTCCGGAACAGAAGGGAGAGAGACGGAGAGAGCTTGCACATTGAGGAGGAGGAGGAGGAGGAGGAGGCGGAGGAGGGACGCGCGGAGCTGTCCAGCAGAGACTGGTGCTGATTGATTCTTTATATGCAGCTGAACATAACGAAAAGGCAACGTTGGTATTTCTCTCCCGGGTAATTATTATCATTAACAGCAGGCGGTGGTTGTATATTTACCGTGCGTCGCTTTGATCGCTTGCTTTTGCGTGGTAGTATAGGATTCTGTTGTTTTTTTTCTATCTCTCTCCACACTTTTATTTTCTTATCATTGTTGTCCGTTAATAATCTCTCATCTCTTTTGCTTTTAATTGGGTTGTATCTTTGCTCCCTCTCGATCCGATCGATCTCCTCTGTAATTAGCGGCTTTTTTTTACTCTTCCTGTCTGCTATAGAGGGGGGTGGGGGGGTTATTTTCACCGTGGAAACGGTGGACAACATCAGATTGATACACTGCCTGGGCTCGTACGGAGCGGAGCGGAGGGGAGGGTTGAAGCGACCGGGCCGTGTGGGGAATATCAGGTGTATTTTCCCGTATTCTCTTTACATCGCCGAAATTATGTAATTGCGAAGCTGCGTGACGCTTGGGGCTGCTTTATTTCTGCGGTCATTTTCGCGACGGAGCGAGCGTGAAGCTTTTGATTTAAACGAAGGAGATAAAAAATAAATAAAAAAGACCACCGCAGAACTATTTAGACCACCCCACGGCTGCGGAGAGAATGGTTGCAGCCAGCCAGTGTCTGCCTCCTTTCACTCTCTAGTAGGTAAAATGAATGGAACACCGAACGCGTCTGTGTGCCATAACCATTCGTCATCATCTAATTGTTTAATTTAATCTCAAGAGAAAGATTCGATTAGACGGATAAAAAGAAATCCTCATGCAGGCTACCGGTATTTCACGTTTTAGTGAAGAATGACACTTCAGTGGTTTTTAAAACCTTTTGTTAAGCTGCATTCTTCCCTGATGCACATATACTTTACTGTGTGCATGAACACCTGTTGGCATAACTATAGCCTGTTGTGTGTCACTATAAGTCCTACAGTCGAATTGAGTATGAAGGACCCCAATGGAAACAAGCCACACGGAATAACTATACTTAAGTTCAGGCCATGTCCCTACTTCCTTCACAGGTGATACCCATTATATTAACATTATACTAATTAAGGCTCTGTTCCATTTGGTATGTATATACGCATGGTTCTCAAACGTTTTAATTCCAAGGATCGCCATAACCCTGAGAGTGTACAAATGGACCCATAAGGGTCCATTTGGTTCCATTTGTGTAGAGTTGCAGACCCGTACAGGGCCATTTGGAACCCACTCAAAGGTACACTTTGTGTTTCCAGTGCACAATAGCAGCACCCTGACTATAGGTTTGACCAGAATGGAACAGAGCCTTCATCAGTATCATCAATAACACCTGTGACGGCAGTAGGGGGAAGGGGCCCCAAGTTCTTTCCAAAATATAGATCCCATAGGCTTTAAGTATTCAATCAATCAATTAATCAATCACTCAAAGTGACACTTGTGGTTCCTCGAGCGGGGGTATACCAAATGGACCCTTGCACCTCTGGGGGGCTTTCTTGAAATAAAATAAAAAGTTTGACAACCAAATGCTGTACACTACAGGATCTAGACCGCATAGCATGTCAAAGGTAAACACAACGTTCACATTGCTTCCAGCGACATAAAACACCCGGGTTTCTGCTGCGTAAGGCGATTCTTCACCACCACTTGAATTACCACTGCAACAACTCTTATTTATCCCTCAAGCCTTAATTAAATGTAATTTGTGTTCCATTCTTAAGACCCCACTGGCAGTTCAACAGCAATAAAATGAATGGTCCCCCCTCTAACATAATATGATCTCTCTTCTTCCTTGGAGTTCCTCCTAACTGGGATTTCTGGGACCATTTTTTGCCCCTAATGGATTTTGTGTCGGAAGCAAATAAAATTCCCCCCACCCCTCCCTCCCTCCACACATGAAACCGGTTCAGCTCAGTCATACAATGCAGTTTCCACATTGGAACAGTTACTGTAATTGTGAGAATGACGTGTAAACGAGTATGGATATCTAAAAACAAAGCTAAATATAGCCACATATAGGCAATGTTCAAGTTGAATTCATTGAGATTGTACCACTTAAGCCCTATTTTATACTTCATCACTTGTAGAACTGTTTTTTCCCACAGTTTCTTTGTTGTTTGCTAAGCTAGTTGTGTGTTACAGTAGGTGTAATGCTCAAGACACCACTGCCATAAACGTGTGATATTGTAATTCGTAGACGATGCTCCCATTTTTACCAAATGGGTTCCCGTGGGACACATGCACCCTTCCACAGCACAGGTCAGATGCTTAGGCCCGACATACTCTTCTCTGCCGTATAATTAGGATGTTTCCTCTTTGATTTGCAGCGGTTTCTACAGTGATTTCTAATTTAATTATGTTAGAGTCAGAGGACCATGCCGCCATCAATGAGCTACACATCATTGCCATTTCACAGCTAGGAGTGTACAAAAAAAACTGTTTCCATTATCAGTTACAATTTTAGATTGAACTATCAAGCAAGTTTAAATTCTCTGCACGTTTATTGTCTCCACCAGGCCGAAGGTATGGGGGGAGAGTATGTTTTGCACTCTGTGTGCGTCCATCCAGAATTTTCCAGAGCAGCCTGTTACACATTTTTTTATATTACTCCTCCAGATTCTGTCCAAAAATCCCGCAAATCGTTACACAGTATCTCTATAGTCATGTGTTCAAGACAGATCTGTCCGATATTTCATGTTATGAAATTGGCTAAACAACTAATCAAATTATTCCCGAGCGCGGCACGCCTGCAGCGAACCGCTCCAAGAGATAGGTCAAATGCAGAGAACAAATTTCACTGCGTTTGTGACAAATCGTATGACTTTGACTTTGACAGTCAAGCCATAGGATATGACAAATTTATGCTTGGAAAAACACTGGTGCGATTTTAAAGCAACACGCCAAAGTGTGATTCCCAATCATTTTCAGTCCAAAGTATGCAGTCCAAAGTAGGATCAAGTCCAAAGTAGGATCAACATACATTTTTGTAGTTCAGGGCTTTGCCTTATTTGAACAATTCCTGTATTCAGATAACAGCTAGAAATGCATCACCAGTAAGTACACATACTGTACCACTCCACACAAAGCAAAGAGACCTCAGACATAGTTGGACACAGTTGCCCAGGCCCTCTAAAATATCGTGTTGGTCTTGTACTTAATGGGTTTTAATAGCTCCCCATGACCCGTCATCTCCTTGAGATCTTTGGGTTGAACTGCCTGTTCCCCAGGAAGGGCCTGAACCAACGGATATTCACACTCCACAAACTGTCTTTTGTGCAAACGAGAGAGATTACAGTAGTCCATTCCTCCATGCAGATTTATGTAAGCCACTGGCCAGGTTTCGCACAACATGGAGGCCCATGCCCAAGAAGAGCCGATATAGCACACCGCAGAGCTCAAAAACATTGGTACTGTACGTGTCAACCTCAGTGAGTCAGACCACATGCCACCCAACACACACACACACTCATTGCTTGATGGACCACTCCTCATTCTTGTAATGAAGACATCAGTCATCACGACTTTGCGTGCGAGCACCCTCCAGTGAGCAGCCACCAGAAAAGAGAATGATGGATCTCTCCGGCAGTGAAAGCTGCTGCTGCTGCGCTTATTCCACTCATACATATTGGTTTATAGTGTGAGATGGATCCAAGTGGAGAGAGAGAGAGAGAGAGGGAGAGAGAGGGAGAGAGAGGGAGAGAGAGAGAGAGAGAGAGAGAGAGAGAGAGAGCCCGATGCAGAAACCCAGGCATGTGGGTGAGTCGTCCTTCCTTACCTGGCTGTGTGACACACTGGGTTTGTAGAATAGAAACCAAAGGGACTGGTGGGCTCAACATCACCCAACACATTAACTCTGTCTGCAAATCACAGCCATGCTTTTGAGAGAGCCCAGATGGTGTGTGTGATTAGCCCAGCGGTGACATCGTAACCAGCACATCATTATCCAGCGCGGTTGTTAAAACAACGGTGCTCTGTGCACCGTCTTTGCGAGCGCCAACATAGTTGCAAGGAATGGCGGGCAATTATTAGTTGAAGATTCAGGAGGGAGGTATAGCTATTGATAGGCAGCTCCTACTGCCACTGCGCAAAAAGCTTGGAATACGGATGAGAATATTACAGGAAATGTGTACCATCACACCTGTGTATTAACGGTATATGCCCGCTAAACTTTAAGAGGTTTACGGGCAAAATATAGTGCCCATAATTACCCGTTAACTCGTCTTTTCACGCAGTGTGCTATATGTCGGAACCCTAGGAGCAAAAGGCAAGCATGACGCGATTCACACTAGAACTTATACAGTGCTTTACAGTGGACAACTAATGTATCAATACTGCAATGTGGAAATACTCCTAAAAGTCCGGAATTCTAAATTGAGTAGTACAAAAGTAGTGGCATCAAAAAGTAATCATTATACAGAAACAGAATGTCCCATTTCAAGTTTTCGAAGTTAACGATCTTTTGAAAATAGCAGATCTACAAGCTCGCAATGGTCACGATGCGACACATTGTCTCAACACAATTGTACTTAAGTAGATGTAATTAATTTCTTTCCACCACTGATCGTATGCGGCTCTACAGAATGTTGGAGAGAACCTGCATGTCATTCCCACCCACACATTCATATACTGTATGTACAGTGTGTACAGTATATTACACAATGTTGTTAAATCAAATGGCTGGTCTCTCTGACGACATTGTTAATGTATCAGTCAGTCTTTGCTGGAAGGAAGGTTACAGTGACGGCAAAAAGCCTGGTGTGTGATTGTGATCGATCTCCTCTAAATTGGATAAACCCTCCAGAAATACGGCAAAAATCCTTGATTATGCAGAGGCTAGAATTCCTAAAGGTCGCGTGCATCCGCTTGGGTGACGGCAGACTGCTTGACAGCTGGCGCTTTGGCATGGGGGGTCAGATCAACACATGGAATGAATTCTATACTGGCCATATATGGAGCGTGTCTTGAGTGTACAGGGTTTGATGAGGTCAGATCAACATAATGGAATGTCAAAACAGGTCAGCTCCATATATGGAGATCTAAGGGTGGACATTACTCTTGAGTGTACAGGGTTTGATGAGGTCAGATCAACATATGGAATGTCAGAACAGGTCAGCTCCATATATGGAGATCTAAGGGTGGCAACGGGGGCAGTGTCTTGAGTGTACAGGGTTTACAGGGTTTGATGAGGGCCCAGGTAGGGCCTGGCCTTAATTTTCAGCCTGTTGAGAACTCTAGTTTTCGCCGGCTGCCGGGCGCGGCTGCACTAACTATGGAATGTCAGAACAGGTCAGCTCCACATATGGAGATTTAAGGGTTTGAGGTCAGAGTTGCTGGCCGGCTCCATGTATTCAGATCTAGGTGATGATCCTAGATATGGAGACGGCCATATATGGAGTGTGTCACGAGGCGTGATGACTGATGGCCATATATGGTGGTATGACGTGTCACGAGGCGTGATGGCATGACGGACAGGTTTTGCAAGTCTTTATATCATGTAAATCTGAAAGTCAAAGATGATTTCAGTAGAATTTATCCTAAATGTGGTGCTTACAGACATTGGAAAGGGGCATCAAAAGGTCTTTGAGAATAGTACATTTGTACGCATGATTGATTTGTTTCATAGAATTCACATGAAATACATTACAGATAAATACAATCCCCTTAAAATGTATGGTAATCTTGCACTGTACATGTGCTGGCTTTGTGCTTGGGTACATGGGTCTAAAGCAAATCACATATACTGTAGCGGTTAAAACAGCAACACTTATTTTACTGTAAGTCAAATATGGATTTTATGTTGCCTTTATGACCTCCGTACATGTCATGTACGATTAACAGCAGCTGCAGAGTACTTGGTGGGGTTTGCCAGGGAACCAACTGATCTGTTGTATTTTATTTTCTTATACCTTCAGTGTCCTGTCTCCCTAGGCTAACGTTCACCAATGGAGACTAATGCCATCTGACTCTGAGCCAATGTGCCCATACTGTCTTTAGACTATAGTGTCTAGAACTACAAGCTGCATCACAGCTAAGACAGCTTGTGTTTCATAGATCTAGACCAGTGGTCCGGGGAGTGGTCCCCTGCTAAATGATGGAAGAGTTGGTAACCAAATGGAGCCTTATAGATCTATAACTCTTAACTCTCCCTGTTCAGGGGAGGGAGGAGGTGGGGGGGATAGCGTGTACCTCCACGCGTATCGTGTCGGGTGGAAAGAAGATGTTGGCTTGACGGCCCGGGTATCGGAGGAGACTTGAGGCTTTCTTCACCCTCCCAATGACTGATTGTGGGGGTTAGCAGAGATGGAGTACTTGTAGAGAGGCTGGGGAATTGGGAATTGGCTTTACTAAATTGGGACTTGAAGGGGAGAAAATGTTTTTCGTTTTTCTTTTGTCTTGAAGGAGCATGTTTTGCACAATAACAGTCTCAACATGTCTGCCCACGATCTCTGTGATTCATACAGTACGTTTGTTTACCCCAGTCACTGATACTAAAATCTGATATTCTTTTTATTTATTTTCCTATGAATCTGTGACTTGACACAGGGTAGCCTGACAACTACAAACCAGTGACTACATGACGTAAGTTACCATGCACTCTCGACAGGATCATAAACCCAAAAAGGCTAAGTGGTTATCAAACAGTTTTTTTTTTGCTTTTTTTTTTTTTTTTAATGTTTTGAAATAATATTAAAAACCAAATGTGGGAAACAAAAACTAAGGGGACCCATAACAATGTGTCCGCGACCCACACATGAGTCCCGTCCCAGTGCGTTTAGTGGCCTTCCACAGATCCAGGGCTACTCCACAGTGTGTGGCTAACATACAGTGTTAGCGTTGTTGGCCCAGCGCTGGAATATAACTGCACACTGTCGTGTTCTATTTTAGTTTCAAAGTTGTACCCTGGAGTATCGAGTCACAGAGGGCCTTGTTGAATAATCAGAGGGAATGCACGCACAATAATTTACAGTATGATAAAAAAAGAGTCACCAATACACTAATACAGTCAAGCCAGACTCCACGACTTCACCACTTTCCAACCTGTCTTCATATATTTGGTACTCACTAATGATCATGATAAAATACAATTTGTTTCTCATAGGAGGGTTGTGGGCCGTTCAGAAACCCATCGATCGATGGGGAATCCAAGCTAATAGAAACTGCTATAGGCTTTCTATTCCTGAAAAGTTGCAATGCGATAATGGAATGAAATAGTTCTCACGATGATAAAATTTAAATATATTTACGATGATGTAACTGGAAGATGGGTTTTTGAACTGCCCACAGCCCTTCTATGAGACACAGACTGTGTCTCATAGAAGATGGGTTTCTGAACTGCCCACAGCCCTTCTATGAGACACAGACTGTGTCTCATAGAAGATGGGTTTCTGAACTGCCCACAGCCCTTCTATGAGACACAGACTGTGTCTCATAGAAGTGCTACTTTTTACCATGAACATTAGTGAGGACCAATTAAATTGTACTTGTTCGTATAAGGCGGGTGTATAACACCCAAACAAAGGAATACACACAAAGGATATATATTGCATAATGTCTTGAGTCTGGTTAGGTTTTAGTACAAATACCACACACCATCCTTGTGTTCTTGTCGCATAATGTGAAACTTATGGTCCGTTGCAGTCTTACAAAATCAGACAAGCCCAATTTAATACTTAAGCGTGTGATATCATACTGCGGAAAATAACTTTTGAAAATGTTCGCTTGTTATAATGGCACTTCCAAAATAGAGACGCCAGTAGAAACTCTACGGTATATCCTTTCCTTCGGTACATGAAAGTAGGCTGAATAATCCTCTGTCTCTCCTTCTTTAAGTGCCACTGAATAATGTTATTTAAATCTTGTCGTAACATGTTGGGAATTAACAGATTACTCGTAACATAATTGCAGGAATGTAATTATACTGTACTTTATTGTGGTAATTGTTCCCTCGTTACCATATAGCACACACACACACACACACACACACACACACACACACACACACACACACACACACACACACACACACGCGCACGCACACACACACACACACACACAGCAGACAGTTTTCTTGGTTGATTTGTTTTCCAATGAGTCTCACCAAAGGCATATGCTCGCCGAATTCAAAGGGGAAAGGAGGAGAAAGCCACTGAAATGTAGACGATTATGTTGGTCTGGGCTCGTTTGATAACTGTGAAAATGTTGACATTTAGAAGCGTAATAAAAATGTGAGTGTCTGACCTACTTACACCAGGTGCTGGGGGAAGAGTACAAAGCCGAGCTCTTGTATTACATTCAGTGTTTAGGGGTCTTTATTCCATTTTATGTTTATCTTTTTATTCAGTCGACCATCTGGCCAAACGCTAACCTTGAATGCGTTATAAAACACACAGGTCCATTCATAAACCACTGAGAAAATGTACAGGCTATTTACAAAATTACAACATACGAGATTTCGCTTCACGACCTGTTTTAAATGTTATTATTTCAGCATATAATAATCTAGCAAATTTACTGTGCAGTATGTAACACTGACGAAAACTAAATAAAAACTAAGCTATGATGACACTAAGACTAAATGTACTGACCACTTCATCAACAAATAAAAACTATACTAAAATAT
This sequence comes from Protomyctophum bolini, assembly GCF_963924005.1. Classification (NCBI taxonomy): domain Eukaryota; kingdom Metazoa; phylum Chordata; class Actinopteri; order Myctophiformes; family Myctophidae; genus Protomyctophum; species Protomyctophum bolini. Next base: position 6,798,523 of record NC_137875.1, on the reverse strand, counting down.
CTAGTGGAGGGACTAGTGGAGAAGAGATCCAGTAGAACTAAAAGACAATTTGGGTGTTGACTAAAACGTTTCAGATAAAATATAAAATGTGACTAAAACAAACTTAGATTTTATTCAAAAGACTTGCTGTCTATATCAACACTGACTGAAACCCCCAGTGGGGTTCCTGCATGGACTCTACTTATCAGAGCCGGTGGTTTAGATAAACCTCAACCATTTCCCCCAAATTGCTTAATTTTTTAGGTACTGTAATAAGAATGTAATCAATGTTATCTCTTCAATATAAAAAAAAATGTGTGAAATTCAGAAACTATTTTTCGAGGTGTATTGTGTGAACTTAAATGGCGAGTATAATGTAATTTTAGATAAAATAAACGGCATAGTGAGTTTCAAAAGATAAGTGACAATTCTCTCCTAATGGCTACTACTACTGACTGGCATGGTCCTCAATAACGTCTAACAACTTTCAACCGTCGCATCCTTATATGCACTGTAGGTCAGGGTTTCTCAAAGTGGGTGCCGTGACACAAGTCCATGAGGGGTGCCGCAGAATACGTATCACTTCAGTTTAACCACTTAGACCGTCTAGACTTTGTGGGTTCTTTTTCAATCCAGTCTCTTCACAGAAAAATCTGATCTACTGTACAAGTCACACATTGAGACGCGCTGTGAGCTTTAGACCGAGCTCCCCCCAGAATAGGGATGCTGGGGTTCAAATGGTTAAACGCCAGGTAAAAAAAAAAAAGTTCTGTCCTAATGGAAACGGAACTTAAAGGGGAAAGTTTCATTTATGTACTGTACATGGTGTAATATAATGAGTATGACATACGTCATTCACGGGTGCCATGGTGTGGATGATAACGTTTTTTTACAGGGGTGACCTGAACAAAAAAATAATAATACGTTTGAGAACCACTGCTGTAGGTGACATTTTTCAAACATCAACAAGCTCATGCATGGTGCGACGCGATGCCTCGCTCAGCTTGTAGTTTGGGCTATTTTTTGCCACGTTGACAGATGGAGCATAAAAACGTGGCTAAAGTGGTTAATGAGCGGCCTTGTTGGACTATAGCGATGCATTCTTCTTACTGTACTTGTATTGAGTTGCTCCATTGTACTCTGTCCCTCTGAGCTGTGTATGTAAACCTCGCTGGCACTGTAGACATTTCACTAGCAGCTCCCAATGATTCTCAGGAGGCCAGAGTCGTGCGTCCTGTTCCAGTCAAAGACCGTAACAATTTAGCAAATAATAGGCTCAGTGGTGGGGAAAAGTACTCACATGTTTTACTCAAGTGCAAAAGTTTAAGTGCTCATGATGCAGAATGTCTCATTTCAAATGTATAAGTAGAGAGTCAGTCCTTACGGTATGTCCAGCTGGTTTGGCAATCTAACTGTGAAGTACAAATCTCAAATAAGTAGACTAGCTAACATGGCTGGGAAGATCATGGGCATGTCCCCAGGCCAGCTCCCCAGGCCATCTTTGAACAAGCAGTGTTGAGGCGAGCTCGGAATATTGTATCTGACCCCTTGCATGTGTTGTACCGAGAGTACGAGCTAATGCCATCCGGTAGGAGCCGGTATAGAACTCCACGGTGTGTGTATAATAGTTTTAAACACTCTTTTGTTCCCCTGTCAATCAAAATGCTCAATCAGAGATTGCCGAATGCACTTTACTGACTAGTTGCACTTTATCAAGGGAATGTGTGCAATATCTCTGTTCTGTGAAGGTTGGGAGTTTCAGGGTGTTTTTTCCTTTTCGGACGTGTCTTATTTGTATGCAGCTGTGACTCTGTCTCCAAGACACATTTCTCCCAAGGGAGACAAATAAAGACAACCTTGAACCTAAACATCTTTTGAAAATAGCCGTTCTACAAGCCCCCATCACAACGCATTGTGAGCTTCCTGATCGGCTATCTTCAAATGGCCGAAATGTATAGGACTGAAGGGGTTAACAAAAAGTAACAATAGTAACTAAAGTTTCCAAATAATTGTACTGGAGTAAAAGTATAATATTTTGTATTAGGCTTCCATTCTGTTATCTGTCTATTAGTGCATTGGTCCTTGGTCTTGTATCTGGCGTGGCTGCAGAGGGCCAGTACGTTTTTTTTATTTATATTTTGAGGTTACTGAGATTTAATAGAACAATATATTATAACACTCTGCCGATGAAAACATTTTTGTCCAGTGTAAAAAAAAATTATACCATTAAAGTGCCCTTGACCAAAGGCTCTAATGCATCAACTGCTATCACAGTTGCCAAAAATAGAGATCTTTGGTCAGGCCATATTTTATATTACGAGCGGGGTTGATGAAAAGAAAAAGCGAAACAATGTCAATATATAAATTCCGTCAGCAGTGCCAAGTTCCAGAGCAGTGATAGCATTTTACCCTGACAAAAAACAGAAGCCCATTCATTCCACCGTCATTCTTGAAGCCACAACAGTCAAACTCTTTTTGCTTAGCGTTGTTTAAGTGCCGTGTTTACGTTGACTTTGTGCCGAGCGCAGCGAGCGCTCACTGCCGACGATGCGTTCACGCTACGGATCACAACAACAAACCAAAGGGTGGCAAGTAACCACAGAACTATAATATATCTAGAGAACGGATTGAGGAACGATAGCCCAGCCCCCGCATACCGATATGTCCATACCCAGCTTTTAGGCAGTATAGCATCAGCTTTTCTGATATATATCGTAACAACTCTGGTGACATCCCTGCTGGTATGTCCCTCACACCCTCACACAAGTACTTCACTCTTGTCGAACAACTCTGGTGACATCACCGCTGTCCCTCACACCCTCACACAAGTATACATCACTCTTGTCGAACAACTCTGGTGACATCACTGCTGTCCCTCACACCCTCACACAAGTGCATCACTCTTGTCGAACAACTCTGGTGACATCACTGCTGTCCCTCACACCCTCACACAAGTATACATCACTCTTGTCGAACAACTCTGGTGACATCACCGCTGTCCCTCACACCCTCACACAAGTATACATCACTCTTGTCGAACAACTCTGGTGACATCACTGCTGTCCCTCACACCCTCGCACAAGTACATCACTCTTGTCGAACAACTCTGATGACATCACTGCTGTCCCTCACACCCTCACACAAGTATACATCACTCTTGTCGAACAACTCTGGTGACATCACTGCTGTCCCTCACACCCTCACACAAGTACATCACTCTTGTCGAACAACTCTGGTGACATCACCGCTGTCGTACAAGTTTACATCACTCTGGACGGAGCCAGATGTTCCAGCTCATGTCTCGGCTGTCGTACAGCTGTGCTCTGAAACGGTGTATATAATAATATGCAAAGGGCAGAGTGCATGAAATCACATGCCTTTCCATGTCCAGCACAACCAACAAAACATGACACAAGCACCAAGACGTGTGCGCGCACGCTCACGCACGCACGTGCACACGCACGCACGTACGCACTCACACACACGCACGCACACATTCACAAGTGGGCTCGAACCGACATGGCCGAACAGACAGCTGGCGGTATTACCCCCTAAATGACTCCTCCGTGTGGCACGGTGCTGAATATTAACCCATTCTGACCTGAGATCAGATTCATACGAGGTTTCCACTGGACACACACACTGGTCTGATTAACCCATTCTGACCTGAGATCAGATTCTAAAAATGTCAGTCGTTCTTCGATTTTTCAAAAATAGCAGACCTACAAGCTCGTAGCGCGCCACGATCTGCTATTTTTCAATAGCTAAAGCATAATGTGATGAGAACACCAAAATGGGTTCCCGGTCAGAATGGGATAAGAACCGAAGCCAACTGTCTGAAATGGAACACCATCATCACGCCATCATTCCATGTCACTGCGCTGTGATTATAACCAGATAAATCAGGACAAGCGGTTTGTCGTTAAACAACACGCCACGTCAAAGAGTGCAGGCCCACCCGGGTCCACGTGTCTATTTCAAAATAACATCAGACTATAACTGACAGTCTGCTTAATCCAGTAAATGGTCATATTATACAGCAGGGCCATGTGTGCATCGTTTTCATCTAACGACGCCATTGGTTTGATGAAGCAGGAGTTCAATGTGAAATGTCTAGCCAGTGTGGGACCGTTTCCCTCCTCCTCTACTCCACGAATACATTAGGCCTTAAAACAGTGGTTCCCAAACGTTTTAGCCTGTGACCCAAAAGAGAAACTAGAAGTGTGCCCGGGAACAAACTATAGTGAAAATAACAGATCTACAAGCTCACAACGTGTCGCTTGGCGCCGCGATGTGAGCTTGTCACTTACTTCTCTTCTCTCTTTTTTATTATTTTTTATTATTCATATTCAAATATATTTTGTAGGGAAAGAAAATGGTCCGTGATCCACAAATGGGTCCTGACCCATTGTTTGGGAACCAGTGCCTTAAAACATTCAGCACAAAGGAGGAGGACGCAGCGTGTACTGTACTGTATAAAGCACAAGCATTTATCACCCACCACTGTATACTGTATATATATACACACACACACACAGTCACACACACATGCACAATAGATCAAGTGGAAGAAGACTTACATTACATTGCTGTCCCACAGTGCACAGTAAGGATTCAAGGTTCCCTGGAACACACAAAGAAGGAAGACTCATGTTAGTCAAGTGAATCATGTAGTGATGGTTGTGGTGATGATGGTGGTGATGGTGGTGGTCGTTGTCATGACGATGGTCATCATCATGCATCAAAGAGGCTTTGCTTGTTGAGCGTCGGCGTTGACATCCTCACATTGTGTTCTTTTGTCTCACGATCAGTGGTGAGGAAAACAAACAATACTGACATTTCTTTCTTTAAAGAAATGTCAGCCCCGCTCGTGATGGGGTTTGTGGATTGAAATTCAGTGATTTGACTCAATTCAAATATCACTTTTTAACCCCTGGGGTAAAAAAAAAGGTTTCGTTTTTTGGCTAGAGGGCCCAGTCTTCATCCAATCAGGATGAGAGGGGCCTTCCTCCAATCATGATCGAGTGGGGGCGGGCCTTTGTGTGCGCGCTGTTGGCCTGTTGCACGCCCCCCCCCCCCCCCCCCCCCCCCCCCCCCACTGTAGAGCGTGTGCACATCTTGTTACTGGGGCAGAAACGGAGGGTTTTCCAAATCACCCAAATCACTGAATGCTCCTTTTAAGTAAAAGTATAAACACTGCAATGTAGAACTACTCAAGTTACAAGTAAAAGTCTTGAATAAAACATTGACTGTGGGACGGTTCAGGGGTAGAGTGGCCAGATGGAAACCACAGTTCAGTTCAGTGAGTCCCAGTTCAGTCCCAGCCTATAGGCTTGCCCCCCCAAGTTACAAGATGTGTCCAAGTGTCCTTGAGCAACTTTTATGTGACACTGTGCAATCGCGATGACGAAGCAGGGCCCTAAATTTACGAAGAAACATAAAAAGGTTTGAAATATTATCCCATTCTGAACGGGAACCCCTTTTGGTGTTAGCATCATGTTATGCTTTATCTATTTAAAAATAGCAGATCTACAAGCTCATAGCGCGCCACCGAGTGGCGCGCTACGAGCTTGTAGGTCTGCTATTTTTGAAAAATCGAAGAACGACTGACATTTTTAGAATCTGATCTCAGGTCAGAATGGGTTAATCAGACCAGTGTGTGTCCAGTGGAAACCTCGTATGAATCTGATCTCAGGTCAGAATGGGTTATGGGAGATATGTGGGAGGTTCCTGTCACAGCAGCTGCAGCAACGCTACATGTGCTCATTTGTCACGATTTCTCACACAGAAATATCTGTCCTTCAGAAACGTCTATCACGAGCAGAACACAATCTGTAGCGCATCGTAAACTATAGACTACTGTACAGCACACCCGTGGCATGTACCGTATCACCTTGCAGTATCCACGTGCACGCACACGCACACACACACACACACCCTCATGTACGTACGTGCCGCGTGTACGTGCATGTCTCCTTTATCTCTGAGATGAATACAGAACACTGGGGAAAGCATTGTCCTTGTGCAATGTACCAACGCACACTAGCAAACGCCTCAACGTTAACCCATTCTGACCTGAGATCAGATTCATACGAGGTTTCCACGGGACACACACTGGTCTGATTAACCCATTCTGACCTGAGATCAGATTCTAAAAATGTCAGTCGTTCTTCGAATTTTTCAAAAATAGCAGACCTACAAGCTCTTATCGCGCCACTCGGTGGCGCGATATGAGCTTGTAGATCTGCTATTTTTCAATAGGTAAAGCATAACATGATGCTAACACCAAAATGGGTGCCCGGTCAGAATGGGTTAATATACACTTACACTTTGTACAGTCAGTGTGGCATGACACTGACAATCTGGAGAACAGATGCAGTACTGTATGCACTGTGGGGCATACAAACTGGAACCGTATCAATCGGATTCTAAAAATGTTTTCTACATCCTGACAGTTTTCTGAAAAAGCTATATTTCTGTCAGTCGTTCTTCGATTTTTCAAAAATAGCAGACCTACAAGCTCGTAGCGCGCCACTCGGTGGCGCGCTATGAGCTTGTAGATCTGCTATTTTTCAATAGCTAAAGCATAACATAATGCTAATACCAATGCTAATACCAAAAGGTACACTACAAAAAAAAGCGTGTCTCTGAATGGATGAAAAAGGCCATTAGTTAAACTACACGCAGCTTTTTGCTCTTTGAGATAATAATACCCTGAGGTAAATTGCTGCGAGCATGAGTCATCCCTGCGTCTCCCAGTAGTGACATCGTTGAAGTGCTCTTACGTTTGCCAGGTGAGCCAGCTCGATCTCTAAGTGCGACTCCACCACGACCTTGGGCTCGGGTCTGACCGTGACGGCGATGACCTTGGAGTTCACCACCGTGTGGTTCCTGTGTGTGTGAAGAAGCAGAGACACACAAAAAAACAAGCCCGTCACTGTGTGTTGATTTAGAATACCGTTCCGTTTTGTTTTAGCTGTGTTCCCTGTCCACTGTTTTACACCGATGCAAAAACGGACAGGCATTCATTTATTATACGCGTGGTAAGCAGTTGTAATCTAATATTACTCTCTCTCCTCCTATAAAAAAAACTTCCTGACAGACAAATGCGTCTTTGAAGATATAATACCTGAAGCCTTTGTTTACTCCAGTTATAGCACGTCTAAGATGAAAAGGGATGAAAATAAACAAATGGCGTGTGAATGTGCGTCTGTCTATAGGAACCAATAGGCAGAACCCAAATGGAATTATTTGTATGGGTATCGCTAACCGGTACGGTACCCACCATGTTGTTATCGGTTCCTATACTTGGAACCGGGTTTCGGTAAATGTTTTAGGTCCAGTTTTAGTCAAATAAATGTACAGTTGATATTGTTGGATGAAAATTGACGATATGCAAGCCGATTGTAGATCTGCTTTTTTCAAAATGGTGTTATTTGCCCATCCAGACGTCCAATAACAGACATTTTAATGACTGTACTGTCATGCAGTCTAGACTATGTTAACGTTCATACAACACGGGACACTTCCAGGGATATCCTGGAGACAGTTTGTTATGAAGTGCTATAATAATAGGCTGATATGTGGTCCTTACTTTGGCGATGGCAGCATGAGTCCAAGGGTCTTGTAAAGGACCGTTCCTAGAATGTAGACCGGAGAACCGTCCATATCTATACCGGGAGGAAAACAAGGGTTTAGCTCTGCTGTCGGGGTGTCATTCTGACACAGTCACTGTGTCTCATGACAAAACCATTGCTATACAAAGCTATATCCTGATAGATGAGTTAAACCAATCTTATCAAGACAAAATGTCTAACTTATTGAGAGCTGTTCTGTGCCAATGTGCAAAGCAAAAAGTAAATGGCACACGTACAGCACTAGTATACACTTTTGCCTATAATAACAATACTAAAAGGATAACACAAAATGCCCCGGGGGCTTGTTTCCATTGCCGTCCATTGTAGTCAATTCATTAGTACAATACATACATTACATAACATGACTCACGAGGAAAACTTGAGAGAATAGTAGTTTCCATTACGACAGATTGAATGACTTTGTGAGCTTGTGGACCGCATATTTTTGGCGAGGCTTACTTACTCTGTGAAGTAGGCTACGCAGGCCAGGGTTTAAGTGGCTAAACTGAAGTGATATAGTGGTATTCCAAATATTATTAAACATATTTATGTGACACCCTTGTCTTGTGTCACGGGCCACGGCACCCACTTGATGCGAGGCGTGCTTCCTAGTTCCTTTGAAGCACAAAATAGTTTTTCTGTGCACTCAAATGTACGTGACCACTTTACCCTGTCGTCTATTCGTGCCATTTTTACTGTACTCTGATCTTGCACTTAATTTGTAAGTCGCTCTGGAGAAGAGCATTTGCTAAATTCCCCAAATTAATATAAAATATATATATAATTGTATATTATTATAATTTCCTGCAACTGATAGCGATTTTTATCTCCTGTTTGGAACGGGCGCTAAACTCTCCTCTTCGCTCGGCTTCTTTCACTGTCCAAATTAGAGTGCCTGCGATTAGACGCGAGGCGTACATCCCAAATCAATCGCTCATTTCCTTATCTTTGATGTACCCCGAAGATAAGACTGATTACCAATTAACCAAATTGTCTGGCACTGGGTACTGGTATATATATATATAAATACGCACTGGATTGGGATATACTCTCTGGCCTTTGGCTCGAAAGCTTGAAAGGAAACGCAGAAAGAGTGCTGAGTCAATGGAGAAATACATTAATGATGGAACAAGCGGAGGCTGAGCGCGGCGCACAGGGGCAGCGATCAAAGACGGGAGGATGCTCTGTTTTCATGTCCTACAAAATAACGCTGGGCCGCCGCGGCGTTGAAGACAACGCATCGCTCATCCCGCTCCGTTTCCCCGTCCATGTAAATCAAAGGTGATTCAGAGGCTTTGTCTGGCCTCATATTTTATGTTCTGTTCCACGGTAGTAAATATTGTGGGATCATCCGTCGTTATGCGGTCATCCCTGGATTAAACCGGGCACGAGACAGCCTCCGGCTACATTCATATCCTTCCACGAGTGCTATTAACCCAGTTTGAGACCACGTGTCTTCTAAAGCCTGAAACAAGTGTCTGAAAAACACTTTTTGTTACTATACATCAGTGGTTCTCAAACTTTCATGGACCTCCACAGAAGCAAAGCTTTGAGTTAAATAATGATATATATAATGAGACAAAAAAGGGACTCCTGCACATCCAAAAAGACCCGTAGGAGGTGCAAGTCTAGTTAGCAGGCATAGACATCTAAAAGAGAAAAACCTTCCAAGGAAGGGACTGCACACTCCAGGGAACAGAGACGGACAACTTACTGCATCAACTTATTTATTAGCACGACGCGTTTCACCGTGAGCTTCGTCAGGTGCTATCTAGGTTTTTCTCTTTTTTGATAAATATATACAGTATATATAATATCATATAATATTATATAATATTTAAATATTTAAAATTCAAAGATCGGGATTTTCAGAAATGGCATATCTACAAGCTCATAGCGCAGCACAAAGTGACGCACTATGAGCTTGTATATCTGCTGTTTTTCAATAGCCAAAGAAATCTAAATTCACAGCTGCTTTCCCGGTTTTAATGGGGTTAACTGAAACACTGAGAAACTGTGCGCGTGCGCGCACACGCACACGCACACGCACACGCACACGCACACACACACACACACACAGAAAACCCTACAAGTTACATAATGGTACAGTATAGCATAATAGCTAATCCAATTTAAAGTTTAAATTGCATTTCTCCAGTGCCTATACAGGTACCTGTGATTTTGCCATTCATATGGGGACATAATGAATGGAGCTGACATCACAGCTATCCCAGGGCGAACGGAATTTAATCATACGTCTAAATGCCGGGCTACACTGGGGACGGAATTGCTGCGGAATTGCTCCGGCGGAATCCGCGGGAGTCCGCAACGGTACGCTGCCGCCATAATCAATGGAACCCCGGCTACACCGGGGCGTGGATGGCGGTGCGCAGGTTGGGCGTAAGCTCCGCGCGTGAACCTTTTTTTGTGCTCTACTTTTCCACGTGTCTGCGTTTACAAAACTGTAAAGAACTCGCCGCGGGACGGACTGATTGGTGCAGCTGCTTCGGTCATGGAATGCGGTTCCATTCGGCTCCAGAGTAGCCCTTATACCTTAGAGCAGTGGTTCCCAAACTTTTTAGCTCAATACCCAAAATAAATCAGATTCTTAAACATTTGTTTACTAATTCATGGCATTTCTTCGTCCTTTTTTCCCCAAACTTGACTACGGTAGCGGTGGTCTCAAAAACATAAGGGAAACTTTGACAGAAAAAAACTCTCTTCAATTAATTAAATAATTAAATAAATTAAATTAATTGCACTTTGAGCACAGAGCACTTTATGAGCATGATAAAAGAAACTACTTCTAGTTTCTATACGGTGAGCGAGTCTTTTTCTGTCAAAGTTTCCCTGGAATTTATTTTTGAAATAATAATCATTCAAAACAAAATCCCATATAAATCTGTCCGCTACCCAACAAATGGATCCAGAGTCAGTTGTTTGTGAAACAGTGCCTCAGAGTGCCACGTTCAGAGCGTCATGCAGAGCCACATTTACCTGCTGACTGAGAGACGAAGATGCCCTTTGGGATGACCACTTTATCCTCCGAGTTCCTGGCCCAATCCACCATGCCTTTACGACCCTTCATGGGGAAGTTGATATCGGTCATCACAGACACCGCCGGAAGTCTCTGAATGCTGGCCACTGCAGAAAGACATAGACAATACCCATCAGTACACACTGTATTTCATCCACACAATTTCATCCATCCAATTTTCATAGGCAGTACTGTACTGTACTGTACTGTAGGCATACAGTACGGGCTAGGCATAATCTCACAGCCTATACAACTGAAGTTTGCTATGCTGTTTTTGAGCGGTGCCAAACCACTCCAATGAGTGACCGCCGCGAGTGTGTATGTATGTCCGAGTACGAGGCCTCAACAGCTGCAATACTGCTGGGTGACACTAAAGTGGCACTGTTGAGCAGCCTAAAGGGCCATTCACACTGAGCACTTCTGCAGCCAGCCAGCAGTGTCGATGAGCAGCCCGTACGATCCGTGACGTTTTCTGTTGTGCTTTTGTTTTGTAGTATTTTTGGTCCCTTGGTTTCCTCTGTTGCTTTTGTTACCTGGGTTGTCTCACCACCTGTGATTATTAGTTTTCTCCACCTGTGTCTTGTTTGTCTCTCAGCCAATCCCTGTGTTGATTTTGTTAGTTGTTCACCTGTGTCTAGTCAGTCTTTGTATATATATATATATATATATATATATATATATATATATATGCCACAGTGTGTTTCAGTCCTTTGTCAGATCCTCAATGTAAGTCAGCCTGTTTATTTCCTTGTATTCCTATAGAACTTAGTAGTTTCCTAGTGTTTCTCCTCGTGTATTCTTGCTCCCTCGTGTATTTAATTCTACATTTAAAACCTCTCGCATCGTACTTAGCCTCCATTTGTCAGTCCTGCACTTGGGTCCTATCTCTCCTTGTCTCAAACCGTGACAGCACGGTTCAGTTCACAGGGTGTGATGTTTTCCTTTCACACTGTGATGGGAAACAGGAAAGTACCTAGTTTATTTAGTGTGCTGTGCTCAAGTACAACTTCAAGGTACTTTTAGTTTACTTGAGTATTCCTGGCCATTTCTTGATACTTTCACAGCTACATCTAAGAGGCAAATGTTTATACTTTTTTACTCCACTACAATTTGACAGCTTTAGTTTATAGTTACTTTGAGGATTTACATTAATTAGCCTACTAATTAATCTAATTTAGAAAAATCGTATTCCTATTTTCAAAAAGCCTAAGCATGAAATAGGGCTAAGGAGGGTAATGATCAATGATTATACCGTGGGCCAATAAGATGATTGATGATAGTTAACTATGGGATCGTGCATTTCCCGTCAGTGTGTTGGTCGGGCACCATATATGGTGCCCAGGCCTCGTGACATCATGTGACATCATCAGGGATGGAGATGTGGAGACCCTGATGGAGATGTGGAGACCCTGATCATAGTAAATGTGACCTGCTGTCGCAGTTAAGATCCTGATGTCATCGATATTGGCCAGCAACTCTACATCTGGCCTCAAACCTCAAACCCTTTGATCTCCATATATGGATATATGTCAGAACCTGTTCTGACATTCCATATGTTCCAAGAGTTCCCCCCTGGGCCCTCATCAAACCCTGAGAATGTCCCCACTACCACCCTTAGATCTCCATATACTGTATGTGTCACAGTACGAGCAGGAGGTTTTCGGACCCACGTGCAGGACAGACAGAGGCAGAGAGGCAAAGTAGTGGAAGCAGAAGGTTATAATTACCAAAATCCAAGAACATCCTTCTTGCTATAGCTTCTGAAGGAGGCGGTCACACTTTTCTTTCTCTCTCCCTCCCTCGAATCCCCCCCCCCCCTACCCCCCACTTCTTCTTTGTTTTCTCCTGCTTCTGCTTTCTTTTTCTTTGACGTTGCAAGAAAGATGTATTTGGCGCTTGCCTGTGACGACATGGACATAAGGGCCCTTTGTCTAAGACAAGTTTCTTCCCCGGGAGACAAATAATAAAGAACGTTGAACGTTGAACGTTGAAACCTTGAACCTTGAACAGCATATCACCTCATGATATAACAATGACGAAACCCAACGGTAATGCCATGCCACTGATCAAAGGTAGCCACTCACTGTTTTAATCTCAAGTCTCATGGACCCGTCTGGGTCTTATACATAGTGTGGATAAAAGGGATGTTCTCATTGAGCACGGCCCTTAAAGCTACAGTAGTTACTTTGTAGATTTTGATTATTATTATTACAAAACATACATTAAACATTTCAGCTGTACAGTATATACTTTCTGGCCATTTGAAAATACCCGATCTACAGTACAAGCTTACAATGTGTCGCATGACCAGCATTGCGTTGTGATATGAGGCATCTTCTGAAATGAGACATTCTGCATATTGAGTACTTTATATACTTTTCCTTTACATTGTGATGGCAAAATACTTTTGTACTTTTACTCATGCACATTTTGAATTCTGGACATTTACTAACAGAGCTATACCTAGATTGCAGTATTGGTACTTTTACTTAAGTAAAGCATTTTGAGTACTTTTTCCACCACTGGAGAATTGATGTAGAGGGAGCAAAAGGCAGCTAGTCTAGTACCGACCCCTGGGGGACTCCAATAGGTCAACGAAGTTAAAGTGGTGAAGAATGATGGTAGTCGTGACGTGATCTCTCTCTGTCTGTCCTGACAAGACCTCATAACAAATGATGAAACCGCCACGTAACGCAATCAAAGTTACTCATCATTCTTAATCTCTCTATAGTCTCATGGAGCCGTCAAGGGCTCTCGCGTACAAGAGGATCGTATCGTTGTTGTGTTGTTGAGAGAGCATTCTGTCTGCCTCGATTAAACTAAAGCCACTTTCAACATTATTCACGGATGAAAAGCTTTCGCCCTGAGAAGTGCAGATGGCCCTTGCCCTCATGCGCACGCACGCATGTGCGCACGCACTGCACTGCACGCACGCACGCAGACAATGGGCCCGCTCCCAATCAAAGATACAATTAGCCGCTGGCAACTGCTAATCAGGCAATCTCCATAATTATCATTTCATCTTCCTTCCCTTGTGGTTCTGATGCAAAACAGCTGCTCCAATGCCACCGTTAGAGATGGCCCGGTAAATGCCAAAGGATCAATATTGAAGAGGAGGACAGGCACTCAGTCAGCGCCACCAGAATGAGGGTAAAAAGTGCTCTGTAATGTCGCATGTGGCATAACGCATCACTCAGGTCCATGTCAGGCATATCGCATCACTCAGGTCCATGTCAGGCATCACTCAGGTCCATGTCAGGCATATCACATCACTCAGGTCCATGTCAGGCATATCGCATCACTCAGGTCCATGTCAGGCATCACTCAGGTCCATGTCAGGCATCACTCAGGTCCATGTCAGGCATCACTCAGGTCCATGTCAGGCATCACTCAGGTCCATGTCAGGCATATCGCACCACTCAGGTCCATGTCAGGCATCACTCAGGTCCATGTCAGGCATATCGCATCACTCAGGTCCATGTCAGGCATATCACATCACTCAGGTCCATGTCAGGCATCACTCAGGTCCATGTCAGGCATCACTCAGGTCCATGTCAGGCATCACTCAGGTCCATGTCAGGCATATCGCATCCCTCAGGTCCATGTCAGACATATCACATCCCTCAGGTCCATGTCAGGCATATCGCATCCCTCAGGTCCATGTCAGGCATATCACATCCCTCAGGTCCATGTCAGGCATATCACATCCCTCAGGTCCATGTCAGGCATATCACACCAATCCGGTCCATGTCAGGCATCACTCAGGTCCATGTCAGGCATCACTCAGGTCCATGTCAGGCATCACTCAGGTCCATGTCAGGCATCACTCAGGTCCATGTCAGGCATCACTCAGGTCCATGTCAGGCATCACTCAGGTCCATGTCAGACATCACTCAGGTCCATGTCAGGCATCACTCAGGTCCATGTCAGACATCACTCAGGTCCATGTCAGGCATCACTCAGGTCCATGTCAGGCATCACTCAGGTCCGTGTCAGGCATCACTCAGGTCCGTGTCAGGCATCACTCAGGTCCGTGTCAGGCATCACTCAGGTCCGTGTCAGGCATCACTCAGGTCCGTGTCAGGAGGTACTCTAACGGTGAGGAGGGGGAATGTGAGGCTGCTAATCCCTCCATTGATGCAACAGTGTGTTATTGTTCCTCGCGCTCTGCCTGCAGTATACAATTTGGAAGCCTGGAAGGACTCCATGCAGGAGTGTTTAAATCTCTGCTGACAATGGGGTGTGTGTGTGTGTGTGTGTGTGTGTGTGTGTGTGTGTGTGTGTGTGTGTGTGTGTGCGCGCGTGTGTGTGTGTGTGTGTGTGCGTGTGTGTGTGTGTGTGTGTGTGTACTTGTGAGGGCCCTTTTCCTGGGCTTAAGGTCCCTGCAGACTGCTGCGTTTTAGGATGTATTCTCCCCCTGCGTTTCTCTGCTGTTTTTCATTTAAAAAAAATTATCGGCCATTTTCAGCATGCCACCAAGTGTAAAATCAGGCGTTACGAAAATCAACTGTAGATATAGTCGACTCTAGTGTGTGTGTGTGTGTGTGTGTGTGTCATGTGTGTGTGTGTGTGTTTGGGATCATCCCAGATCCCACAGCGGGCGTGAAATCACAGTGCACCATGGGACCCCGCGAGGAGGGCGGAGTGGCGGTATAAGCAGGCAGCGGTCCTGAAGCAGCAGATGTTGTGCAGCAGCAGCAGCAGCGTCTGGGCGGGAGGGAGAGCATTAGTCACGGGGCACAATGTGCAGCGCGACAGGGGACCCCGCGTGACAGTGGGCTCAGATCGCTCCGTAATTCAGGCAGGTAAATGGGGGATTTACGCCTCGCCACTGATGGGACTCGAGAGCAACGAATAAAGCGATAATTTGGGTTTTATGATGATGCTTCTGGAGGAAACATTCAGAGGCGTTCAAGGAGCGTTTTGTGTGGCCTGCTTCCCCCCCCCCCCCCCCCCCCCCCCGGAGTTAATGGTATTGTCTCCATTATACACTTGTTCGAGTCATTAACGTATCACGCAGTACCATGTACCCGCTTAACATACACACATTATTACCGTATAACCATTTTGTCAGGAAAATGGATGAGCCTTTGACCCCCATCGTAGGGCTGCTAATTAGTATTTTCATAATTGATTAATTCCGTGAATTATTTCTTCAGTGTTTTTGATTAATTTAGATTTTAAAATGATGTCGAAATAAGGCAATGCATTACAAAACTATAATATGGCAGATGCTCATTACTCATCGGGACACCGAAATCTTGAAATTGTTTTTTTACTGCGTATTACAAAAAATGTTCAGTGTTGGAAAGTAAATAAAAATTTTTCCAGTAACTAGTAATATAACTAATTACGTTCATATTTTGAGTAATATACAACTATTGTCCAAAAGTAACTATTTCCACGAGCCTTACTGGGTGTTTATTTATAATGGTATAGACTGGGTTGGGATGGAGTTGCTTTGCAGGCTGCTGATCCGGCCTAGAACTACAACTATATGCCATTTATCCATAAACTCACTACATGCCGATGCAGATTGGCTAGTTGAACTATTTTAAGATGTTTTAAAAGATTAAAAAAATGACAAAGCAGTTTAGGGATAAGGGGTTTAACCCTCTAGCACCCAGGGTTGCTTTTTAGCAACAAATTTATTTTAATTAATTACTAAATGATTATTATTTTTTTCTGTTCTTTTTTCACCTAAATGTCATCAGTGATGTTCATTGCAATGCCAATTCAATGCCATTAGTCATGATATTTGCATATGAATACCCCCCAGAGAGGCTGAAATTCACACAAATAAAAAATGTTTGGACAATTTTGAACATTTTTTAACCTTAAACTTTTGACCTTTACCCTAATAAATGTAGGTAAAATAATTGTAATATATGTTTTTTTGTGATCATTAGAATGTCTAGAACATGTTTTATTCATTATTGTGAAAGATATCACCCAAATGTAAATTATTAATTTATTATATTATTATATAATTATTATATAATTATTATAAATTTTTCATCAAACTTTATTTTTTTTATTTTTTTTAACATCTTTTTTAGTGTCAGTGCTAGTAGTACAAAGTAGTAGTAAGGTTGAAATCTATTTTTTGCAAGTAGAAATTAATGCGGGTGTTAGAGGGTTAAAGCGGTGACGGAAATGGAGCCCTTAGACTATAGTGAGTAATATGTAAAGTAATAATATCACTTATAGGTAAAAAAAACTAGTAATGTTGTTGTTTCCAACACTGTTCATCTTTATTTAGTCAGATTCTTTTCACCTTTTTAAGAGAAAGTAGCAGATCCATGAGCTGTGAGCTTGTACAGTAGATTGGATATTTTCATACTTTTGCGCAACATCCTTGAAACAACCAAGATACAAAGATTCTGCTCGACGACAGCAACGCCTATTACGCCACAGTGTTGGTTTTTCTGACACGAATGATTGCTCGTAAAAGTGAGCTTATACCAGAGTGACTGAAAAGACTGAAAGCTTTTGTAATAATCAAGGTTGTCTGGCTAAAAAGGAGGACATTTTGAGAGGTGCATCGTGACAGTGGGTATTTATCTAAGTGTCAAAACAGGTGCTGTAAATTATTGTGGCGATGATGGAGCAGTATCTCACTCAGCCAGATGCCTTCCGTACACAATGCACACTGCTTTCAATTCCGGGAATCCAAGGAGTATTTGTTATGTAGCCTGATATGCCATATGGCATATCGGGCTCAACTTTTAGATCAACAATATAACCCCCCCCCCACACACACACACACACACACACACACACACACACACACACACACACACACACACACACACACACACACACACTCCACTGCAAGACAGACATATGTATGCCTGAGTAGTATACTGTAGTGTAGTGTATCTGAGTATAATTGTCATTGTTAAAAAACAAGGTGTTTTCGTATGAAAAACCACCTTTTCAACCAGGTCGAAGGCATGGGGAGAGAGTATGTTTTGCCTGTTATTATAGCGCCACCAACAGGTGGATTTTTGTAAAACACATTTTTGGAACAAAACACCTCAAATCATCCATTTGTGCACCCAAGGCGTATAAGAAGAAATGGCACCCTTTTCACATTGGCCTATTATAGCACCACCAGGAGGCCACAACCTGACCTGCATGGCCTGGTGGAGTCAGTCGACCTGTGCCCTGAGGTGCACTTTATCTAGTTGGGTTTGTGAATTCATGTTAGTTATGACGTTTCCAAACAGTGGAGAGATCCACCCTGCTTCAATAGACGGTATATACACGCGACATATACTGTACACGCATCGGTAATGCCGCGGCTTGTCTGTCCCCGGCCATATGGCCAGCCGTGTGTCCACGTCTCACTCCAATGGACAGTCGGTGCCAATGAGGCGTCTGCACTCTGCATGTACATGCAGTGCAGTAACGTCCACAGGGCCGGCTGATTGCTTATTTAACCCATTCTGACCTGAGATCAGATTCATATACGAGGTTTCCACTTGACACACACACTGGTCTGATTAACCCATTCTGACCTGAGATCAGATTCTAAAAATGTCAGTCGTTCTTCGATTTTTCAAAAATAGCAGACCTACAAGCTCGTATAGCGCGCCACTCGGTGGCGCGCTATGAGCTTGTAGATCTGCTATTTTTCAATAGCTAAAAGCATAACATGACGCTAACACCAAAATGTGTTCCCGTTCAGAATGGGTTAAGCAGTCACACCTGACCTGAGGCAAACTAATTGGACTCTGAGGCGGTTGTGACGAGTCGACACACCTGTTGTGCGTCGAGCAAATCGATGCCCACAGGATGAATCAGCCACCCAGCACGCACGGACACACACACACACACACACACACACACACACACACACACACACACACACACACACACACACTTTGTCGACTCGTGGCAGCCAGGTTGTTTTATGTGCCTTCTCCCGGATCTCATTCCTGCGTGCCAACTATTGATGATTATACTACCTGAGGCAGTGGTTCTCAAACGCTTTAATTTCAAGGTCCTCCATAACTCTCTAGACTACAGAGAGTGTGCAAATGGAACCAAATGGGCCGGGTTCATTTTGTTCCATTTGTACACTCTCAAGATAGTTATAGACCCGCAAGGTGCCCTCAAGGAACCTTAAGGGCACCTTTACACTGTACATGTTTGTATAAGTTTCAGTACAATTCAATACGAACATACATACGTATACATTAGATATGCGGTCTAGTCTAACTTGGACTCAGGGGGGCGGACGCCTCTGCCTTGCATAGTCCCCAGTGAATAGGCATGTTGCCCTTCACTGGTAACCCTATTTTGGAATTATTTTTTAAATATGTGAAGGTTTGTGGGCTGGGATTTTACAAAAAAAAACACCTTTTAAATACATACATACACACAAGTTGAAGCAGGACCCACTTTTAGGCCAGTGCAACAGAGCATGCTTTTGCCTTTTTTTTTAAAACCCTACCCATTTTAACTACATACATACGGTACATACATACATACATACATACAGTACTGTTTAGTTCATGTATGTACAGTACTCCATTAGGCCTCTATAAAGAGCAGCCTCCGGCGCCTCCCCCAGTTATCATCCCACATCTGCAGTACATTGTACTGTAGCCTACTGTACGGGTGCATTATTGTTCCTATTCCCTGTACTGGGCCAATTATCTTCCACTCCAGTGAGTAATCGGCAAGCATTGAAAGCTTTTTGTTTTGTTTTTTTGTTTTTGTTTTTACAAAAGAATACAACACAATCATGGCACACTCAAGTGTAGCAGGTAAATATACAGTATTTATTTATTTTATTTATTTATTTTACTTTTACAGTGGGTGCGATCTGTTTCAGAAACAGATAACAGTATAATCCTGTCTCATTAAATATTTAATTCGTTATTATTATTTAATTAACTGTGGAAGGAAAGCAATTTGCATGTTTATCAAAATTTTACATTTTAATTAACATATTTTAATATCAATTTGAACTGAGCATTAAAGGGTTAGTTCAGATTTTTTGGACTTAAAGCTGTAGGAAATATACTTGCCAATAAATAATGTAGTGGTTGCAAAGGTGTTAACCAAATGGGTCCATTTGGTTTCATTTGAGTTAAAGATCTATAAGGATCCATTTGGTTACAATACCAACTCTCCATCATTTATCTGGGGACCACCTGGAACCCCCTCCAGGACCACTGGTGGTCCCCGGACCACTGGTTGAGAACCACTGCATTTACAGGAAAGACACAAGCGGTAAATGCCACAGATGAGACCCTATATCAGCTCATCTATAGGCGTCCGCGGTACGGAATCTTAATGGCACCCGGGAGAACGTTCCAGAAAAAATAAATATTGCCCCGAAAAATGTCTCGCATGGAGACACATTTTAAGAAGACGGGGAGTTATGAGCCGGGAATCGTGAGCGGCGGTCAGCATAAATGTTGGCGAGATCATTAGTACATTACAGTACAGTTTTACCTCAAACTTATGGATTCCACTTTAATAGCTCGTCCATCAGACCATTCACCACGGTGTAAATTAGTATTGGACTCATAGCCTTGCAGGGGGGGGCGTGGCAAGCAGTATAGATTATATAATGTAGTTATTTTTTCTTTTTCTAATAATTTTTTATCCCACAATTTTGCAACCCAGTTTTTTCACCCTGCAGTGCCAATTATCGAATGTAATCCTGGGTGCTACACTTCCTCTGCCAACCTGGGGGGGGCAGCGGACTGACCTCATGCTTCCTTCTATGCATGAGGAGTCCAAGCTGCTTCTTTTCACCTGACAGGGGGTAGTTTCCCCGGCCGGACATAGCACGTAGAAGGAACACGTTATTCCGACCAGATCCTTTCCCCTCCATCAGGCGCCCCGGCTGGCCAGTTTTAGAGACCAGGATTACTGCATGTTTTTGTGAGGGTTCCAACCCTAAGGGACACGGGGAGAACATGCAAACTCCACACAGAAAGGCCCTTTCGCCAACCCCACTTTGGGTATGGGCACTGATGACGTGGAGGAGGGAACACGCTGTGTGTAGTTGTAGTTCTAATACATTTGTTGATGCAAAACACATTATTATTATTATTAGTAGTAGTAGTAGTATTTGTAATAGTAGTAGTAGTAGTATTTGTTGCAGTAGTAGTAGTAGTAGTAGTAGTAGTAGTTGCGAACGCAGTGATTGCGAACGCAGTGATTGCGAACGCAATGAGCACTTACTATGAGACCTAGCAGATCATGTCTGTCTGTGTGTCTGTCTGTCCCGCTTTTGTGCCCATATATGGAGCTGAGTGATTTGTTTGTGATTGATGCAAGTGTCTGTCCCGCTGTTACGTCACCATGACTCAGCCATAACCATACCGTATAAGGAGTCCCCAAAGAAGCTATACGTCCAAAACCCAAATATGTACGAGCTGCGTTCGCTTCCCGCGTTTGCGCGTCTTACTGGTAGTATAGTATTTGTAATAGTAGTAGTATTTGTAGTAGTAGTAGTAGAAGGCAGTAGGCCTTGTAGTTGCAACAGAAGTATAAATACATTATTATGACTAGTATTCGTCGTCGTTTGTATAGTATTTATTTATTGCGATGCATCTGCTACTGCTACTAAACTTTCAGTAATACATGTTCTGCTTTAATTCTAGGTACTTTTAATGGCATCGAACAGATGGGGGTGACTCAGCATAGTGTTTTATTTCGCTAGGCAAGTAAAAAGAGTAATTACTTTTACACCCAAACATCACTCATCTCGCTCCGCCTCGATGATGCCACAGAGCAGTTAGTCACGGCAGCTACGTATATATGCCTACATACTGTGTGTATATACTAGGTGGTATGTGCTACCGTAACGAATCGTTGCATTTGAATTTCATTGCTGTCGGGTGGAAACTTTGTCCAAAACGGTTGCTTTTCAGGAAAATAATAACTCTTGTATGACGAAGTTGAAATATGGAGATACAGGTTTTTGCCCGACACCAACGATTTGTGATTTTACAGTAAGCACAGTGTAGTACAGTATTAGAGCTTGACCCGTGCATGTGATTTTACAGTAAGTATACAGTATGGTGCAACGCACAGGTCCTGGACCTGGTGAGACGTACTGTAGGAGTCAACCCACAGAGCCACAGAGTTCCGGAGCAACGGATTGTGTGGCCCTCATGGTCAGTCCCTAATGGGACTGATCGAGGGTAGCTACTGGGACGTAAGTCGGGACTTGATCACCCCGGCTGGGTCACCTGAGTTAGGGGTATATAGACCCGAAACCCCGATGACCTTGGGATACATCACTGAGGATACGTCCCAGGTGCATCCATGCAATGTTTTTTTTTCTTTTTTTTCGTTCTAGTATAGTACAGTGTAGTACAGTAGTAGAGCTTGACTCGTGCATGAGATTTTACAGTAAGTCGATGTTGGACCAAGGCAGTGGCGATAGCCTAATGATTGGCCAGGGTGGCTTATATGGCCCCGGGAGTCACTGGCTTCGATCCCTAGGTAAATCCAGCTGGGGAAATTGGAAATGCTCGATCTCTCTCCTCCCTCACCAGCTCTACTGTCAAGATGCCCCAGACCTATAGTATAGACACAATAGACTGAGCGTCGCAGTCCCGCACCCTCGAGAGACCCGGAAAAGGAATCCCCGTTCATTTTCCTCATAGAGTTATTTTAGACGTATTTATTTAAAGACATTTACGCCGCGGACAAAGCCAACTCTTGTCGTGACAAATCATGGCAACAAACACCATTTTTCGGGGCTGAACAAATAATTTGAAAGAAGAAGAAAACGGCAGGTTACAACACTTTTTTTTTGTTGTTTTTCTTCTTTGTAATTATTTGTTTGGTCCAAAATATTGTGTTTGTTGTCATGATTGGTCACGACAGATATTTGGAGTACTTCCAATTTCCAATGCTTTCACTTCTACCCCACACTACATCTCGCGGAGGCAAATGGTATACTTTTACTCCACTACAATTATTTGAAAACTTATAGTTACTACCGTAGTTACTTTGTAGAGTTGGATTATTACTATAAAACATGCATTAACCACTTCCCTATATATACATTTCGGCCATTTGAAAATAGCCGCTCTACAACGCATTGTGAGCTTGTAGATCTGCTATTTTCAAAAGGTTTTTATACATTTGAAAACTTGAAACAGCACATTCTGCACAATTGCGTTTGGTACTTTAAGTACATTTTGATGTCAATATGTTTGTACATTTTTTGTTCCGGACGTTTACTTTTTTTTAACCAGTATTTCTATATTGCAGTATTGATGCTTTATTACTTTCACTAAAGTGAAAACTACTTAAGTACTTTTTCCACCACTGGGCACAAGTAGAAAATCTTAAAAAGCATTGTGTGCTCAGCAAGTCGTCCCGTGCAGGCTAAATAAAAGGTAACAAAATCACATCCGTGTGAACTGAGCGTAGAAACTATACCTACTGTCCCTGGCCTGTGTGTGCGTGTGTGCGTGTGTGCCCGTGTGTGCGCGTGCGACGTGCGTACGACCTGAATGCGATCCCAATCAGCATCACTTGCAGGGACATACATACAGACCTACACACTCCGTCACTCATGGGAGCGGTTATTGGCACCGCTCAAAAATGCTCCTGTTGCCTAGAACAACCTGAGCACGCATTAAAGTCATTTGCTTTCAATGTCTAGTGCATAGCAATTATGTAATTACCTGCAAATGTTATTTAGTTGTCGATGGCTTAAAGGAGCACTTAACCCATTTTGGACCTCATGTTCACATAATTGGTCCTCACTAAAAGAAGGTTCCGTATCGGTGTACTCGCTCTGTGCCTACTAGTGTGGACGCTTCAGAAACCTAAACGTCTACTGGCTCTGTGTCTCAGAGGAGGTCAGTGGACACTTCAGAAACCTGACCGTCTACTCACTCTGTGTCTCAGAGGAGGTCAGTGGACACTTCAGAAACCTGACCGTCTACTCACTCTGTGTCTCAGAGGAGGTCAGTGGACACTTCAGAAACCTGACCGTCTACTCACTCTGTGTCTCAGAGGAGGTCAGTGGACACTTCAGAAACCTGACCGTCTACTCACTCTGTGTCTCAGAGGAGGTCAGTGGACACTTCAGAAACCTGACCGTCTACTCACTCTGTGTCTCAGAGGAGGTCAGTGGACACTTCAGAAACCTGACCGTCTACTCACTCTGTGTCTCAGAGGAGGTTCAGAAACCTGACCAATAATAATATCATCGGTAGGCACGAGGCGT
Organism: Protomyctophum bolini; assembly: GCF_963924005.1. Classification (NCBI taxonomy): domain Eukaryota; kingdom Metazoa; phylum Chordata; class Actinopteri; order Myctophiformes; family Myctophidae; genus Protomyctophum; species Protomyctophum bolini. The sequence continues at coordinate 6,774,648 of NC_137875.1, read as the reverse complement.
CGAGGCAGGTTTGATTATTTTCAAACAAGATTTCGAACATTATGTTTTTTTTAATGCAGTAAAACTGTGGTTTTCAACCCTAGATAGATCTTTATTGTCATTGCTTTCATGAAACAACGGAAATTCAGTTTAGAGCTTCACCACTGGCATACAAATAAATAACCATACTGTACAATAACCCAAGTGCAATAGTGCTGGTGCAATGTAATAGTGCAAAGTCCAAAGTTCAGTGTAAGTTGTTCATTCAGCAGTCTGACTAACCTGACGCTGCCAGATGAGGGCGGTATTGGGGAAACATATTCCCCAACACAACACTCATCTGGGATCTCTGACGGAGTTGAGCCCTGAGTCAGATCTGCTTCGTACCGAACCAATCAGCGTGAGCTAAAGGCGGGATATGTGCAAAAGCGGATGTGACGGTATATAGACACGTCGATATGATTGGTTGTGTTTGCACGCCCACACGGTGATAGACAGACGCTCCCATCCAATCATCTACCATGTATCTTGAAAAAAAGGAACAGCCCCGTCATCGAATTTGCTTCCGCGATCCCAGATCCAAATAAGCTGTGAAACAAATTTGTGTAGCAAGCTTTTTGGATCTGGCAGTGTCAGGTTACAGTCTGACAGCCTGTGGGTAAAGGCTGTTGGTCAGTCTGTTGGTTCTGGACCGGATGGATCGATATATTCTACCAGAGGGCAGACTTTTCATATCAAGGTCCATTCTTTATTCTGCATTTGAGCCACGGACCACCATTTGACTAAATCTATCCTCTCAGACCCAAAGCTGGTATGCTGTATTGATGTGGTACCATAGCAATAACAGGCAAAATGTTGCTGAAAATAAAAAATATTCTACTTTCTCCAATTGTGTAGACTTCTTCTAAATTAAGGAATGCCGATGTTTAACAATAATTTTTCTCTTTACACTATCATGTTGCGCCAAGAAAAGCTTGGGTATTTCAGGCCCTTTCAAAATGTGTGCACAGAGCCTATTGTGTGGCCTCATGCGGCGTCTTACCCAGGTTTCCGGTCATCAGGTAGGCATTGTGGAAGTCCTTCATGCCCAGACCCACGATGTGGATGAACTCCTCGATGACCTGCATGAGCTCCACTGCTCCAGGGTAGATCTGTAGATACACAACATGAAGAGTACATTAATATGAACATCTCCACTGCTCCAGGGTAGATCTGTAGATACACAACATGTACAGTACATTCACATGAACATGTGAACACACTATTATGTGTGAACCGCACCTATCTAATATGTTGTAGTGTGGACTGAATATACTGAAGGAAGCCAAGCCAAATAGGTTTTACTCTTATGTACTGGCCTGTACACGATAAAGTACAGCCTTGAAACTTGAACCTTGAAACTTGAATCTTGAACAAGAGGAATACTGTAGTAGGTACATTCATACATGCAGCCTCGGCCATGTCTGATCAAATGAATGATACATCATATGAAAGCTTACATTCTGTACTTTCATAATCTGTAAAAACCAGAAAAAGGGCCCAATGCCCCCTTGCGGCACAAAGCACTGTATAGCCACGAGTCACATAAATGCAGCAGGCACTTCATTTCCAACCTATCTTCATGTAATTGGTCCTCACTAATGAAGGACCGGGCGGATTCAAGCTAATCGAAATTGCAGGCTTTCTATTATTGGAAAGCCGGGCATGCTATAATTGAAGGCATTATTGTTCTTGTGTTAATACAAATGAAAACAAGACGATTGAAAAGCCTAACGAATCGGTGATGTCATAGTCATATATCGGTGATGTCAGACAGCCATAGTCATATTTTAAACCACATATAAAGGAACATAAACAATACGAATAAAGAGAGGAGGAAATAAAAGCTCACAAATGTAGTCCTTAACCCATTCTGACCGGGAACCCGTTTTGGTGTTAGCATCATGTTATGCTTTAGCTATTGAAAAATAGCAGATCTACAAGCTCATAGCGCGCCACCGAGTGGCGCGCTACGAGCTTGTAGGTCTGCTATTTTTGAAAAATCGAAGAGCGACTGACATTTTTTAGAATCTGATCTCAGGTCAGAATGGGTTAATCAGACCAGTGTGTGTCCAGTGGAAACCTCGTATGAATCTGATCTCAGGTCAGAATGGGTTAACAGACATTGGCATCCAGTGGTGGAAAGGTTTAACTAAGTAATGTTATTACTTTACATATCACTCCCTGCCAAAAGTAACTTGTTACCGGTACTTATTTCTTTACTTTTTTCCCCTCTCCCCAGTAATTGCTGCCCTTCTAGATAGCTGCGTCTCAGCAGTCTGCAAAGCAACTCCATCCTAACCCAGTCTACCATTAGAAATAAACACTCACGCCCACAGTAGCACAAAGGCTTGTTGAATGAAGGGAAAACAGCGCCCCCTAAAGTCACAGACCACTGAACTAAACCTTTGAAGCCCATTTTCTCTGCTTCTTCTTTTTTCCACTACTCCTGCAAGACATTTTTCTATAAGCCATATCTCCAAAATTGGTGGGTCAAACTGAACAACCAATATGTCAATTTGAAGCTATGATTCCCTGCTTTCATGTGACAAAAATGAAAAAAAAAAAGAAAATAATCTAGTCACAAATAATGAGTTACTTTAGGAAATAACCTATTAGTAGTATTATTATTCAAAATGTGAAAGAAATTAGTTATATTATTACTAGTTACTGGAAAAGGGTAATAATATTACTTTAAGTAATTACTAGTATTACGATACTGTATGGCATCACAGACCTAACCACTAGGCATTTAGCACACAGGATTGCCTGGCTAGTGGGCGGCTACCCCTCTAAAACACAATAAGTCAATAGGTTTGGATGGGTTTGTGCGTTCTTTAATGGGAAACCAGCTATCAGTATTGATTCCCAATCGTTGCTGCCGGGGCAGAAGCACATGTACATCATCTCCATCTCCTTTTTATCCCTGTAAATAATGCCCTATTTGTCACACAGAGCGAAAATAGCAGATCTAAAAGATCTACAAGCTCACAACGCAAGCCGGTAGATATGCTATTTCTAGTAGAGTTGAACGATATTACAATTGTGACCGATACCGATTCAGATAACGATATATTACTATTATTATATTATATTTTTATTATATTTCTTTATTTGACATTTTTTATTTTTGTTTTGCTGTTGAAAGTAGATGGTAAGCCCACCTCCCTAACAGCTGACGCTGACCTGAGA